>NC_067244.2:875891-1201682 GCF_019359855.2 Lolium perenne | reverse complement strand
CAAGCGCATCACGCACAGCCGCTACGAGAACTCCACCCCCTGCTGGACGGTGCTCTCGCCGGATGACCCGAGAGCGCCGTGGACCACCATGGCCGGGAAGGGCCCCGCTGCGGCCTTTAGGCCGGGGTGCCCGTACGCGGAGAGCTTTAAAATGACCGGCCACCTCATCGTCCCCAAGAGGTGCTGCTAAGCATCCTCATCCATCCATCCACCCACCCGCCCGCTGTGTCAGTTGCTACTCCATATATATACTTATATATATATATATCCATCCCTCCAACAAGAACGAGGTAAATAAAGGCTACAAAATAAGTTAGGGCTTCCTTCTATGCTACATATTCTTCCAATATATATGTCAACAAGGAAGAACCGGTTAATTAAGCAAAATAAGGCCAGCTCAGATGGAGTGTACTACCTCCCGGCCGGAGCATATAGTTGTTTCTCGAGTGTAAGTTGCATTAATCATGCCTATCTAAGATGCATTGTTACTAATGCAGCATGTATGTATGTGTACGTGTATGTAACACATATTTACCTACATATATTGAATAAGATGTAGTACTTACGTTTGATTATTATTCGATCCATCTTTATGTGATCACTAATTAGTGCTTGCATGCACGCATGGTTCCATTACGTTCTCAATTTTTTTTTGAGAGGATTATGTTCTCAATTTCTATGGTGCATTAAGCCTACTCCTCTCTTTTTTACCTTTTGTTTAAATGACTTACAAGTGACAAGTGCGTAGGATTGTCGCAGACTTTCACTCCAGAGTACTTACAAACATGGATCGCAAAAACTCTGTATTTTTCATATATTCTACCTCCATTTTCGTGGGCTTATAGCCCAGAGTTCTCTTATTTTTTCTATCTATTTCAAGGGTTATAGGACACATTTTCCTATTCCAGGGATGATTTACCGTTGGGATTTCTATTTTCGTGCCCTCGGATCCTTAGTTGTACTCAGTTTTCCCCATCTCTTTAGTTTTTCCTCAGTTTTCTCCAAGACCTTATCTGAAACCCGCAGAAGGAGCTCGGACGGAGGATTCCCGTTTAGTTGACGTTGGTTGGTGCTGGAAAGTGGGGCCGCTGTTGGTGCCCCGCAGTGGACACGTCTTCACTTATCCAGATCATCGTGGGACCCACAACTTGTCCACGTTAGCGCGTCGGACCCATAGCTTACCCAGGTGACCGTTGCAAAATGGGAGCCCGAGCCAGCCCCGCGCCCGTGCCCGTGCCATTGCTTCCCCTTTCTTTCCCCGCACCCGTGCCCGTGCCATTGATTCCCCTTTCTTTCCCCGCGCCCCATTGTTCTTCTTCTCCGCCAGCGGCAGCCCTTCTCCGGCAGACGGGTGATGTCTAGTTTCTGTTCGACCTCCCGTTCTTGATGGCCGCAGTATGAACCCGTGCCTTTGACAAGATGCCCTGACTGCCCACGTCAGGAGCCTCTGAAGCGGTCGATCTGTAAGACGGACGAGAACGGCAACCGTGGACGTGAGTTCCTTGCATGCGAGAGCTTGCCATATAGAGATTTCTCTGTTTTCTCTCGATTTTCTTGTTATTCCCTCGAATTTGGGATTTAGGGTTCACGTTATTGTTTTCAGATCCTGAAGAAATGCAGGCATTTCGAGTGGATCGATGTGTATGTAGGATAACGTTGCATAGAAAACAAAAATTTTCCTACGGCGAACACGCAATCCAAGCCAAGATGCAATCTAGAAGACGGTAGCAACGAGGGGGTATCGAGTCTCACCCTTGAAGAGATTCCAAAGCCTACAAGATGAGGCTCTTGTTGCTGCGGTAGACGATCACTTGCCGCTTGCAAAAGCGCGTAGAAGATCTTGATCACGATCGGTTCCGGCGCCACGAACGGGCAGCACCTCCGTACTCGGTCACACGTTCGGTTGTTGATGAAGACGACGTCCACCTCCCCGTTCCAGCGGGCAGCGGAAGTAGTAGCTCCTCTTGAATCCGACAGCACGACGGCGTGGTGTCGGTGGCGGTGAAGAAGTCCGGCGGAGCTTCGTTAAGCTACGCGGGCTATATGGAGGAGAAGGGGGCGGCTAGGGTTTGGGAGGGGGTGGCCGGCCACTCAAGGGGGGCGGCCAACTTGTGGTCTTGGGGTGGCCGGCCCCCTCCCTTGGCCCCTCATTATATAGGTGGATCCCCAAGTGTTGGTGTCCAAGTCTTCGAATAAGACCCGAACAAAAAACCTTCCATAAGAGGGGGAAACCTAGCCCAACTAGGACTCCCACCCAAAAGTGGGATTTCCACCTCCCATGTGGGGGGTGGCCGGCCCCCTATGGGGGAGTCCACTTGGGACTCCTCCCCACCTAGGGCTGGCCGGCCATGGAGGTGGAGTCCCATGTGGACTCCACCTTCCTTGGTGGTTTCTTCCGAACTTTTCTAGAACCTTCTAGAACCTTCCATAGAACCTTCCGCGACATTTTATTTCACATAAAATGACATCCTATATATGAATCTTATTCTCCGGACCATTCCGGAACTCCTCGTGATGTCCGGGATCTCATCCGGGACTCCGAACAAATATTCGAACTCCATTCTATATTCAAGTACTACCATTTCAACATCCAACTTTAAGTGTGTCACCCTACGGTTCGAGAACTATGCGAACATGGTTGAGTACTCACTCCGACCAATAACCAATAGCGGGATCTGGAGATCCATAATGGCTCCCACATATTCAACGATGACTTTAGTGATCGAATGAACCATTCACATACATTACCAATTCCCTTTGTCTCGCGATATTTTACTTGTCCGAGGTTTGATCTTCGGTATCACTCTATACCTTGTTCAACCTCGTCTCCTGACAAGTACTCTTTACTCGTACCGTGGTATGTGGTCTCTTATGAACTCATTCATATGCTTGCAAGACATCAGACGACATTCCACCGAGAGGGCCCAGAGTATATCTATCCATCATCGGGATGGACAAATCCCACTGTTGATCCATATGCCTCAACTCATACTTTCCGGATACTTAATCCCACCTTTATAGCCACCCATTTACGCAGTGGTGTTTGGTGTAATCAAAGTACCTTTCCGGTATAAGTGATTTACATGATCTCATGGTCATAAGGACTAGGTAACTATGTATCGAAAGCTTATAGCAAATAATTTAATGACGAGATCTTATGCTACGCTTAATTGGGTGTGTCCATTACATCATTCACACAATGACATAACCTTGTTATTAATAACATCCAATGTTCATGATTATGAAACTAATCATCCATTAATCAACAAGCTAGTTTAAGAGGCATATTAGGGACTTCTTGTTTGTCTACATATCACACATGTACTAATGTTTCGGTTAATACAATTCTAGCATGATATATAAACATTTATCATAAACATAAAGATATAAATAATAACCACTTTATTATTGCCTCTAGGGCATATCTCCTTCAGTCTCCCACTTGCACTAGAGTCAATAATCTAGATTACATTGTAATATACCTAACACCCATGGCATTCTGGTGTTGGTCATGCTTTGCCCTAGGGAGAGCTTTAGTCAACGGATCTGCTACATTCAGATCAGTGTGTACTTTGCAAATCTTTACTTCTCCATCTTCGATGTACTCGCGAATCGAGTGGTAACGCAGCTTGATATGCTTCAGCCTCTTGTGTGACCTTGGCTCTTGTGCATTGGCGATGGCACCCATGTTATCACAATAAATGATTAATGGGTCCAATGCACTAGGAACCACACCGAGCTCTACAATGAACCTCTTCATCCATACCGCTTCTGATGAAGCCTCTGAAGCCGCTATGTACTCTGATTCTGTTGAAGACTTCGCCACCGTGCACTGCTTCGAGCTTGCCCAGCTTACTGCAGCACCATTCAATATAAACACGTACCCAGATTGTGACTTAGAGTCATCAGGATCAGTGTTCCAACTTGCATCGGTGTAACCGTTTACAACGAGCTCTTGGTCACCTCCATAACAAAGAAACATATCCTTAGTTCTTTTCAAGTACTTCAGGATATTCTTGACCGCTGTCCAGTGTTCCATTCCTGGATCACTTTGATATCTGCTAGTCAAACTAACAGCATGTGCTATATCCGGTCTAGTACATAGCATGGCATACATGATAGATCCTACTGCCGAGGCATAGGGGATATTACTCATCCTTTCTCTTTCTTCTGCCGTAGCCGGTCCTTGAGTCTTACTCAATACCTTGCCTGGTAACATAGGTAAGAACCCTTTCTTACTTTCGTCCATTCTAAACTTCTTTAGAATCTTGTCCAGATATGTACTCTGTGATAGCCCAATTAGGCGTCTTGATCTATCTCTATAAATCTTGATGCCTAATATATACGATGCTTCACCAAGGTCTTTCATTGAAAAACTATTATTCAAATAACCTTTAACACTGCTTAATAGTTCTATATCATTCCCGATCAATAATATGTCATCTACATATAATATCAGGAATGCTACAGAGCTCCCACTCACTTTCTTGTAAATACAGGCCTCTCCATGACACTGTATAAACCCGAAGTCTTTGATCACCTTATCAAAGCGTCGGTTCCAACTTCTTGATGCTTGCTTCAGTCCATAGATTGAACGCTGAAGTTTGCATACTTTGTCAGCATTTTTAGGATCGACAAAACCTTTGGGTTGTACCATATACAACTCTTCCTCAATGTCTCCATTAAGGAACGCCGTTTTGACATCCATCTGCCAAATCTCATAATCGAAAAATGCAGCTATTGCTAACAAAATCCTCATAGATTTTAGCTTCGCTACAGGTGAGAAAGTCTCATCGTAGTCAACTCCTTGAATTTGTCGGAAACCCTTTGCGACAAGTCGAGCTTTATAGACAGTAATATTACCATCAGCATCTGTTTTTCTCTTGAAGATCCATTTATTCTCGACAGCCTTTCGGCTATCAGGTAAGTCTACCAAAGTCCATACTTTGTTATCATACATGGATCCCATTTCGGATTTCATGGCTTCTTGCCATTTGTTGGAATCTGGGCTCATCATCGCTTCTTCATACGTCGCAGGGTCCTCATCATTGTTATCCACAATCATGACATTTAGACAAGGATCATACCAATCAGGAGTGGCACGTTCCCTTGTCGATCTGCGAGGTTCAGTAGTTTCCTCGTTCGAAGTTTCATGATCATTATCATTAGCTTCCTCTGTTGCCGATGTAGGCGGTACAGGTACAACTTCCGGTACTGCGCTACTCTGATCAACGAGTATAGATTCATCAATCTCATCGAGTTCTACTTTTCTTCCAGTCACTTCTTTAGTGAGAAATTCTTTCTCAAGAAAGGTTCCGTTCTTAGCAACAAAGATTTTGCCTTCGGATCTGTGATAGAAAGTGTACCCTATAGTTTCCTTAGGGTAACCTATGAAGACGCATTTCTCCGATTTGGGTTCTAGCTTGTCCGGTTGTAACTTCTTTACATAGGCTTCGCAACCCCAAACTTTCAGGAACGACAGCTTAGGTTTCTTGTTAAACCATAATTCATACGGTGTCGTTTCTACGGATTTTGATGGTGCTCTATTTAAAGTGAATGCGGCTGTCTCTAATGCATAACTCCAAAATGATAACGGCAAATCAGTAAGAGACATCATACTACGAACCATATCTAAGAGAGTTCGATTACGACGTTCGGACACACCGTTTCGTTGAGGTGTTCCCGGCGGTGTCAATTGTGAAAGTATTCCGCATTTCTTTAAATGCATGCCAAACTCATAACTCAGATACTCACCTCCACGATCAGATCGTAGAAATTTGATCTTCTTGTTACATTGATTTTCTACTTCACTTTGAAATTCCTTAAACTTCTCGAAAGTTTCGGATTTATGTTTCATGAAATAGATATACCCATATCTACTCAGATCATCTGTGAAGGTTAGAACATAACGATAACCACCGCGCGATGCTACGCTCATTGGTCCACATACATCGGTATGTATGATTTCCAATAAGTCAGTAGCTCGCTCCATCATACCAGAAAATGGAGTCTTTGTCATTTTTCCCATTAGACATGCTTCGCATCTATCAAGTGACTCAAAGTCAAGTGATTCAAGTAATCCATCAGTATGGAGTTTCTTCATGCGTTTTACTCCAATATGACCAAGACGACAGTGCCACATATAAGTAGAATTATCATTTAATTTAATTCGCTTAGCATCAATGTTATGTATATGCGTATCACTACTATCGAGATCTAACAGAAATAAGCCATTCTTTTGTGGTGCTCGACCATAAAAGATATTATTCATAAAAATAGAACAACCATTATTCTCAGACTTGAATGAATAACCGTCTTGCATTAAACAAGATCCAGATATAATGTTCATGCTCAACGCGGGTACAAAATAACAATTATTTAGGCTTAAAACTAATCCCGAAGGTAGATGTAGAGGAAGTGTGCCGACAGCGATCACATCGACTTTGGATCCATTTCCAACGCGCATCGTCACTTCATCTTTCAGTAGTCTTCGTTTATTCTTTAGTTCCTATTTCGAGTTACAGATATGAGCAACCGAACCAGTATCAAATACCCAGGTACTAGAACGAGAACCAGTGAGATAAACATCTATAACATGTATATCAGATATACCTTCTTTCTTCTTCTTGACAAGGCCGCTATTCAGATCAGCCAGATACTTGGAGCAATTACGCTTCCAGTGTCCCTTCTCCTTGCAGTAATAGCACTCAGCATCAGGCTTAGGGCCGTTCTTAGGTTTCATAGGAGGCGTGGCAGCTTTCTTGCCACCCTTCTTGAATTTTCCCTTAGACTTGCCCTGTTTCTTGAAACTGGTGGTCTTGTTGACCATCAACACTTGGTGCTCTTTCTTGATCTCAATCTCAGCAGCTTTTAGCATGCCAAAGAGTTCAGGTAACTCCTTGTTCATGTTCTGCATATTGTAGTTCATCACAAAGTTCTTGTAACTTGGTGGCAGTGATTGAAGGACACGATTAATCCCCAGCCTATTAGGAATCACTATTCCCAAGTCACTGAGTTTCTTCGCATGCCCGGTCATGGCGAGCATGTGCTCACTAACGGAGCTGCCTTCTTCCATCATACAGCTGAAGAAATGTTTCGATGCTTCATAGCATTCCACGGCCGCATGAGTCTCGAATATAGCTTTCAGCTCATTCATCAACTCATGAGGATCATGGTGCTCAAAACGTTTTTGAAGATCGGATTCCAGACTGCACAGAATGGCACACTGAACTTGAGAGTACCGAGTTTTCCGAGTCGCGTAAACAGCTTTTACTTCATCGGTTTCATCTTCTGCAGGAGGGTCACCTAGCGGTGCATCAAGCACAAATTGCAGATTTCCGCCAGAGAGGAAAATCCTCACATGACGGAACCAGTCGGTGAAGTTGCTACCGTTGCTCTTAAGTTTCTCTTTCTCTAGGAACTGATTAAAATTGATTGGGGACGCCATCTCTACAACATATATTTGCAATAGTTTAGACTAAGTTTATGACAAATTGAGTTCAAATTTTAATTCAACATAATTAAAAATCTAGGTGAACTCCCACTCAAAACAATATCCCTCGCATTGTCTTAGTGATCACACGAACCAAATCCACCGCACCTAAGCCCGATCATCACGAGAAAAGGTTTGACTTCAATGGCGAACACTCAAAGTGTTCATCATATCAACCATATGATTCATGCTCTACCTTTCGGTATCACGTGTTCCGAGACCATGTCTGTACATGCTAGGCTCGTCAAGGCCACCTTAGTATCCGCATGTGCAAAACTGTCTTGCACCCGTTGTATGCACTTGTTGATTCTATCACACCCGATCATCACGAGATGCTTCGAAACGACAAGTCTTGGCAACGGTGCTACTAAGGATGAACACTTTATTATCTTGAGATTTTAGTGAGGGATCATCTTATAATGCTACCGTCGCGATCTAAGCAAAATAAGATGCATAAAAAGGATTAACATCACATGCAGTTCATATGTGATATGATATGGCCCTTTTGTCTTTGCGCCTTTGATCTTCATCTCCAAAGCACGGACATGATCTCCATCATCTTCGGGCATGATCTCCATCATCGTCGGCGTAGCGTCAAGGTCAATGGCGCCGTCTTCATGATTGCCCTCCATGTAGCAACTATTACAACTACTTTGAAATACTACTCAACATGAAATTTAAAGACAACCATAAGGCTCCTGCCGGTTGCCACAATACAATAATGATCATCTCATACATATTCATCATCACATTATGGCCATATCACATCACCAAACCCTGCAAAAACAAGTTAGACGTCTCTAATTTGGTTTGCATATTTTACGTGGTTTAGGGTTTTCGAGAGAGATCTAATCTACCTACGAACATGAACAACAACATTGATACTAATGTTTTCAATAGAAGAGTAAATTGAATCTTTACTATAGTAGGAGAGACAGACACCCGCAAAGCCTCTTATGCAATACAAGTTGCATGTCGAACGAGGAACAAGTCTCATGAACGCGGTCATGTAAAGTTAGTCCGAGCCGCTTCATCCCACTATGCCACAAAGATGCAAAGTACTCAAACTAAAGATAACAAGAGCATCAACGCCCACAAACCATTGTGTTCTACTCGTGCAACCATCTATGCATAGACACGGCTCTGATACCACTGTAGGATAACGTTGCATAGAAAACAAAAATTTCCTACGGCGAACACGCAATCCAAGCCAAGATGCAATCTAGAAGACGGTAGCAACGAGGGGGTATCGAGTCTCACCCTTGAAGAGATTCCAAAGCCTACAAGATGAGGCTCTTGTTGCTGCAGTAGACGATCACTTGCCGCTTGCAAAAGCGCGTAGAAGATCTTGATCACGATCGGTTCCGGCGCCACGAACGGGCAGCACCTCCGTACTCGGTCACACGTTCAGTTGTTGATGAAGACGACGTCCACCTCCCCGTTCCAGCGGGCAGCGGAAGTAGTAGCTCCTCTTGAATCCGACAGCACGACGGCGTGGTGTCGGTGGCGGTGAAGAATTCCGGCGGAGCTTCGTTAAGCTACGCGGGCTATATGGAGGAGAAGGGGGCGGCTAGGGTTTGGGAGGGGGTGGCCGGCCACTCAAGGGGGGCGGCCAACTTGTGGTCTTGGGGTGGCCGGCCCCCTCCCTTGGCCCCTCATTATATAGGTGGATCCCCAAGTGTTGGTGTCCAAGTCTTCGAATAAGACCCGAACAAAAAACCTTCCATAAGAGGGGGAAACCTAGCCCAACTAGGACTCCCACCCAAAAGTGGGATTTCCACCTCCCATGTGGGGGGTGGCCGGCCCCTATGGGGGAGTCCACTTGGGACTCCTCCCCACCTAGGGCTGGCCGGCCATGGAGGTGGAGTCCCATGTGGACTCCACCTTCCTTGGTGGTTTCTTCCGGACTTTTCTAGAACCTTCTAGAACCTTCCATAGAACCTTCCGCGACATTTTATTTCACATAAAATGACATCCTATATATGAATCTTATTCTCCGGACCATTCCGGAACTCCTCGTGATGTCCGGGATCTCATCCGGGACTCCGAACAAATATTCGAACTCCATTCCATATTCAAGTACTACCATTTCAACATCCAACTTTAAGTGTGTCACCCTACGGTTCGAGAACTATGCGGACATGGTTGAGTACTCACTCCGACCAATAACCAATAGCGGGATCTGGAGATCCATAATGGCTCCCACATATTCAACGATGACTTTAGTGATCGAATGAACCATTCACATACATTACCAATTCCCTTTGTCTCGCGATATTTTACTTGTCCGAGGTTTGATCTTCGGTATCACTCTATACCTTGTTCAACCTCGTCTCCTGACAAGTACTCTTTACTCGTACCGTGGTATGTGGTCTCTTATGAACTCATTCATATGCTTGCAAGACATGAGACGACATTCCACCGAGAGGGCCCAGAGTATATCTATCCGTCATCGGGATGGACAAATCCCACTGTTGATCCATATGCCTCAACTCATACTTTCCGGATACTTAATCCCACCTTTATAGCCACCCATTTACGCAGTGGTGTTTGGTGTAATCAAAGTACCTTTCCGGTATAAGTGATTTACATGATCTCATGGTCATAAGGACTAGGTAACTATGTATCGAAAGCTTATAGCAAATAACTTAATGACGAGATCTTATGCTACGCTTAATTGGGTGTGTCCATTACATCATTCACACAATGACATAACCTTGTTATTAATAACATCCAATGTTCATGATTATGAAACTAATCATCCATTAATCAACAAGCTAGTTTAAGAGGCATACTAGGGACTTCTTGTTTGTCTACATATCACACATGTACTAATGTTTCGGTTAATACAATTCTAGCATGATATATAAACATTTATCATAAACATAAAGATATAAATAATAACCACTTTATTATTGCCTCTAGGGCATATCTCCTTCAGTGTACGTTCAGAGGCTCCAATTGCAGGAATCAATTGGCGCTATTGGGGAACGCAATTTGGGAGGGGGGACTTGCTGTAGAGAATGCGGCGAAGAGAGGAGCCGTTCCGATTTTTCCTAATGCTCCCAATACAGGACTGGTGGAAGTGAAGGGATTACTGAAGAAAATGAACAAGCAGTTAAGGCAGCTGATCAAGTTGAAGAAGCAAGCTAATCTGATGGCTGGTTGTTTTTTCTGCTGTATAATTGCGATCGGATTCTTATCATTGCTCACCAGGCGCTAGAAATTGTTACAAGGGATACCTTGTTACAAATCCATTATTCGGTTACATGTACCACTTTTGGGCCGTTTCAAATTACCAAAAGTATATCCCAATCTATATCCCCTAAAAGAAAAGGAAAGCAAAAGATAGTTGATAATTGTTAGAGGGGTGACAATAATGCATTCACCGAAATCCGAAAATATGTATGTCTCATGTTTATACCAAAATTATACCACTTTTGGGCCGTTTCAAATTACCAAAACTATATCCCAAACTATATCCCCTAAAAGAAAAGGAAAGCGAAAGATAGTTGATAATTGTTAGAGGGGTGACAATAATGCATTCACCGAAATCCGCAAATATGTATGCCTCATGTTTATACCAAAATTATACCACTTTTGGGCCGTTTGAAATTACCAAAACTATATCCCAAACTATATCCCCTAAAAAAAGGAAAGCGAAAGAAACTTGATAATTGTTAGAGGGGTGACAATAATGCATTCACCGAAATCCGCAAATATGTATGCCTCATGTTTATACCAAAATTATACCACTTTTGGGCCGTTTCAAATTACCAAACTATATCCCAAACTATATCCCCTAAAAGAAAAGGAAAGCGAAAGATAGTTGATAATTGTTAGATGGATGACAATAATGCATCCACCGACAGAGAGAGAGGGGTGGCCACGAAGAGAGAGAGAGGGGTGGCTACGAAGAGAGAGAGAGAGAGGGGTGGCCACGAAGAGACGGGGAGGGGCTGAAAACATGAAAAACACGAGTTTTTGCGACGCCTCTCAAACCAAGTACCGGTCGTTACGTTAGCTGGAAATCGTCCCGGGAGCCGGAAAATGTGCGCTATAGCCCATGAAATGGGAAAAAAATGAAAAATGTGAGCTATAGCATACGGAAATGGAGGCTGAAAACAAGAAAAACATGAGTTTTTGCAACGCCTCTCAAATCATGTATCAGTCGTTACGGTAGCTGGAAATTGTCCCGGGAACCGGAAACTGTGCGCTATAGGCCATGAAATGGGAAAAAACATGAAAAATGTGAGCTATGGCTCACGAAATTGGAGACTGAAAACATGAAAAACACGAGTTTTTGCGACGCCTCTCAAATCATGTAGCAGTCGTTACGGTAGCTGGAAATCGTGCCGGGAACCGGAAAATGTGCGCTATAGGCAATGAAATGGGAAAAAACATGAAAAATGTGAGCTATAACCCACAGAAATGGAGGCTGAAAACATGAAAAACACGAGTTTTTGCAACGCCTCTCAAATCATGTATCAGTCGTTACGTTAGCTGGAAATCATCCCGGGAACTGGAAAATGTGCGCTACAGGCCATGAAATGGCCAACAAACATGAAAACTGTGAGCTATAGCCCATGGAAATGGAGGTACTGATACGTCTCAAACGTATCTATAATTTCTTATGTTCCATGCTACTTTTATGATGATACTCACATGTTTTATACATACTTTACATCATTTATACACATTTTCCGGCACTAACCTATTGACGAGATGCCGAAGAGCCAGTTGCTGTTTTCTGCTGTTTTTGGTTTCAAAAATCCTACAAAGGAAATATTCTCGGAATTGGACGAAATCAACGCCCAGGGTCTTATTTTTCCACGAAGCTTCCAGAAGACCGAAGGGATTACGAAGTGGGGCGACGAGGCGCCGCCACCATAGGGCCGCGCGGCTTGGATGGGGCCCGCGCCGCCCTATGGGGTGGGCCCCTCGCGCCGCCTCCAACCCTGCCCTTCCGCCTACTTAAAGCCTTCGTCGCGAAAACCCCTGTACCGAGAGCCACGGTACGGAAGACCTTCCAGAGATGCCGCCGCCGCCAATCCCATCTCGGGGGATTCAGGAGATCGCCTTCGGCACCCTGCCGGAGAGGGGAATCATCTCCCGGAGGACTCTTCATCACCATGATCGCCTCCGGACTGATGTGTGAGTAGTTCACCCCTGGACTATGGGTCCATAGCAGTAGCTAGATGGTTGTCTTCTCCTCATGTGCTATCATGTTAGATCTTGTGAGCTGCCTATCATGATCAAGATCATCTATTTGTAATGCTACATGTTGTGTTTGTTGGGATCCGATGAATATGGAATACTATGTCAAGTTGATTATCAATCTATCATATATGTGTTGTTTATGATCTTGCATGCTCTCCGTTGCTAGTAGAGGCTCTGGCCAAGTTGATACTTGTGACTCCAAGAGGGAGTATTTATGCTCGATAGTGGGTTCATGCCTCCATTAAATCTGGGACAGTGACAGAAAATTCTAAGGTTGTGGATGTGCTGCTGCCACTAGGGATAAAACATCGATGCTTTGTCTAAGGATATCTGTGTTGATTACATTACGCACCATACTTAATGCAATTGTCTGTTGTTTGCAACTTAATACTGGAAGGGGTGCGGATGCTAACCCGAAGGTGGACTTTTTAGGCATAGATGCATGCTGGATAGCGGTCTATGTACTTTGTCGTAATGCCGGATTGAATCTCACTCTACTCATCATGATATGCATGTGCATTGTTATTCCCTCTTTATTTGTAAATTGCCCAACTGTAATTTGTTCACCCAACATGCTATTTCTTATTGGAGAGACACCAGTAGTGAACTGTGGACCCCGGTCCATTCTTTTACATCTGAATACAATCTACTGCAAACATTGTTCTTTACTGTTCTTCGCAAACAAACATCATTTTCCACACCATACATTTAATCCTTTGTTTAGAGCAAGCCGGTGAGATTGACAACCTCACTGTTAAGTTGGGGCAAAGTATTTTGATTGTGTTGTGCAGGTTCCACGTTGGCGCCGGAATCCCTGGTGCTGCGCCGCACTACACTCCGTCACCAACAACCTTCACGTGTTCCTTGACCCCTACTGGTTCGATAAACCTTGGTTTCTTACTGAGGGAAAACTTGCTGCTGTACTCATCATACCTTCCTCTTGGGGTTCTGATACGTCCAAAACGTATCTACTTTCCCGAACACTTTTGCTATTGTTTTGCCTCTAATTTGTGTATTTTGGATGCAACTAACACGGACTAACGCTGTTTTCAGCAGAACTGTTCTGGTGTCTCGTTTTTGTGCAGAAATCCAACTTTCGGGAAAATCCTCGGAATTTATGCAGAAGGCCCTATTTTCCCAGAAAACTGACGGAGCCAGAAGGACAAGTCAGGTGGAGGCCCGAGGGCCCCACACCATAGGGCGGCGCGGCCTAGGGGGGCCCGCGCGGCCATGTGGTGTGGCCCCCTCGGCCGGCCTCCGACGCCCTCCTTCGGACTATTTATCGGCCTCGACCTAAAAACGCACGGGGAGAAGTCGAAGTCGCCGAAACCCTCGTAACGCCGCCACATCGCGAAACTCCGTCGCGGGAGCCAGAAGTCTCCGTTCTGGCACTCCGCCGGGACGGGGAATTGGAGGAGATCATCGCCGCCATCACCGCCAACGCCTCTACATCAACCAGCCATGTTTCCCCCATCCATGTGTGAGTAATTCCCCCGCTGTAGGCCGAAGGGGATGGTAGGGATTGGATGAGATTGGTCATGTAATAGCATAAGATTGTTAGGGCATAGTGCCTAGTGTCTGTAATTGGTACTTTGATGATATTGTTGCAACTTGTTATGCTTAATGCTTGTCACTAGGGCCCGAGTGCCATGATCTCAGATCTGAACATGTTATTGCTTCATCAAGATATTCATTGTTTATGGTCTTACCTATAAGTTGTATACACATGTCGCTGTCCGGAACCGATGGCCCCGAAGTGACAGAAATCGGGACAACCGGAGGGAATGGTAGTGATGTGAGGATCACATGTGTTCACGGAGTGTTAATGCTTTGCTCCGGTACTCTATTAAAAGGAGTACCTTAATATCCAGTAGTTTCCCTTGAGGCCCGGCTGCCACCGGCTGGTAGGACAAAAGATGTTGTGCAAGTTTCTCATTGCGAGCACGCACGACTATATATGGAACACATGCCTATTGATTGCTTTGTACTTGGACACCGTTTTATTATTATCTGCAAATGCCCTGTTATGATTGTTACATGAGTTTCTCTCATCCATGCAACGCCCGTCATCCGTCCCCGTGCCTACAGTATTTTAATCCTGTTGTTTACTAAAATCACTATTGCTGTCTTTGTTACTCTGCTGCTGTTATTTCACTACTGCTACTGCTATAAAACTGTTACTACTGATAAACCCTTGCGAGCAAGTCTGTTTCCAGGTGCAGCTGAATTGACAACTCCGCTGTTAAGGCTTCCAAGTGTTCTTTGTCTCCCCTTGTGTCGAATCAATAAATTGGGTTTTACTTCCCTCGAAGACTGTTGCGATCCCCTATACTTGTGGGTCATCAAGACTATTTTCTGGCGCCGTTGCCGGGGAGCATAGCTTTATTTGGAAGTTCACTTGGATTAATATTGTTCGCTGCAAATTCTCCATCATGGGTAAACCTCGCGATACTAAGATCGCCATATTACCATCCACTACAAGAAAAGGTACAATTCTGAATACCTCTGCTGCTCTTGATTCACCATCTGTGATTGATAACCTTGTTTCACCGCCGCATGCTTCACATGCGGGCACTTCTGCTGAATCTGAAAACTCTCATAATATTGATAATATTTCTGCTGTGCTTGATGATAGTGGTTCATTGGGATCTTTTCTAGATGCTACAATTGCTAGGTCTAGACAAATTGAAAATACTGAAACTCCTAATGCTACTACACCTGTTAATTCACCTGAACTTGATTATTTTAGTGATGATCCTGATGAAGATTATGTGGAGCTTAATGATGATTTTATTGAAAAATGCAATGCTACTACTGATGCAAGAAAAATTAAAAAGTTGCTTGCAGAACATGCTGTTAGATATAAACTGTCTCCTGATCCTAAGTTTGCCACATCTCCTATAAACATTAAGGATAAAGATTATGATTTTTCTCTTGATCTATCTCATATAGCTATTGTTGAGAAAACACCCTTTTGTGGTACTGAAAAAGAAAGTGCTGTTGAACACATGACTGAGTTATCTACTCTAAGTAGCTTGTTTTCTGATGATGTCAAGATGCGTACTTACTTTGTTGCTAAAATCTTTCCATTCTCATTAAAGGATGACGCTAAAACTTGGTATAATAGTTTGCCACCTAATTCTATTAAAAGTCCAAAAGAATTGCTTGATGTTTTCTTCCGGAAATACTTTCCTGCTAGTGCTCGACATATTGCTTTGCAGAGAATTTATAATTTTGACCAGGGAGATGAAGAGAAATTGCCTGAGGCTTGGGCGAGATTTTGCTCTCTTATTAGAGCTCGGCCTGACCATGATTTGGAAAAGCATGATTTACTTGATATATTTTATAGTGGACTAACCATTGAGTCTAGGGCATACCTGGATAGTTGTGCTGGATGTGTTTTCAGGAAAAGAACTCAGGGCAACGCTGAAGAATTATTGGCTAAAATAAGCCGGAATCATGATGATTGGACTACGCCCGAACCAACTCCAACGCCAATATTGAAGAAGAGGGGTTTAATTAAATTGAATGATGAAGATATGAGGGAAGCCAAGAAGTCTCTCAAGGAGAAAGGTATTAAATCTGAAGATGTGAAGAATCTACCTCCTATAGAAGATGTATGTGAGATAATTCCCCCTTCATCCATGATTGAGGTAAACTCCCTTCAACGCTTTACTAGGGAGGATATTCCGTATTCGAAACCTCCTGCACAATGCTTAGATGAGTTTGATAATTATGTTGTTAAGCAAGAAAATTTTAATATGAGAGTAGAGAATCATTTAATGGAAAATTCTCGAGCCATTAGTGAATTGCATGATATTGTAGAGAGAACCTCCAATGATGTTAAGATGCTTGTTAAACATTTTCATATGTTTCAAACTCAAATTGATCAACTCACTAAAGTGCAAAATGACTTGTTAGGGAATAGTTCTAAAGAAAAACATGCTTATGAAGTAACAACAAGAGGTGGTGTCTCTACCCAGGATCCTCTATATCCTGAAGGGCATCCCAAAAGAATTGAACAAGATTCTCAATGCATTGAACCTAGTGCTCATTCTAAGAAGAAAAAGAAGAAGAAGCATAAAAATGCTGTAGAATCCTCTGAACCTGTTAATGATCCTAATAGTATTTCTATTTCTGATGCTGAAACTGAAAGTGGTAATGAACATGATAAAGATAATGATAAGAATGATACTCCTGATAAAGAAGAGGTTGAAGAAGAACCTGAAAAGCATGCTAAAAATAAAAAGTACACTAAAGAAGATTTTATTGCTGAGAAACATGGTAATGAAAGAGAACCTTGGGTGCAAAAGCAAATGCCTTTTCCTGCTAAGAAACTAAAATCAAAGGAAGAAGAACACTATAATAAATTTTGTGATTGGATGAAACCTTTATTCTTGCAAATCCCTTTGACTGATGCTATTAAATTGCCACCTTATTCAAAGTATATGAAAGATATTGTTACTAACAAAAGGAAAATCCCCAATGAGGAAATTTCCACTATGCTTGCTAATTACTCTTTCAATGGCAAAGTTCCAAAGAAGTTGGGCGACCCAGGTATACCTACTATTCCTTGTTCTATTAAGAATAATTATATTAAAACTGCTCTATGTGACTTGGGAGCCGGTGTTAGTGTTATGCCTTTTTCTCTTTATAAGAGGCTTTATCTAGATAAGTTGATACCTACTGATATATCTTTGCAAATGGCTGATAAATCTACTGCTATTCCTGTTGGTATCTATGAGGATGTTCCTGTTCAAGTTACTACTAATTGCTTGATATTAACTGATTTTGTTGTGTTGGAAATGCCTGAAGATGATAATATGTCTATTATTCTTGGGAGACCTTTTCTTAACACCGCAGGGGCTGTTATTGACTGCAATAAAGGAAAGGTTACTTTTAATGTTGATGATAAGGAGCATACCGTCTATTTCCCCAAGAAGATTGATAAAGTATGTGGAGTCAATACTATTACTAATGTGAGAACTATTAAAGTGGGAACTATTGATTGTCCTATATATGAACCTAAAGAAGAATATCAAACTCTCATGATTGGATCCATATCAATACAATTCAAGGTAACATGATTGATTTGAGGTTTATTTCTTCTTATGCTATGTAAATTTATTTGGTGGCAAGACTTGATCAACCTTGTTAACAAATACTTTTTATATGCATAGAGGAGGTAAACAACATCTCTTTCTTCCTCCACTTGCTCTAGTTGCTATAGGACTTTTAATTTGCAAAGTTCCTTAGTTATTTGGAGATTTCAAAATTTTTCCTGGCCAGTAATAATAAACTAAATACCCAGAAATGTGCATTTTTCAAAGTTTTCAAAATTTCACAAAAATTATACCGTTGGTCCTATTTTTCGACGAGGCACCTGGGAGCACCAGAGGATGACCTGTGGGGCACCAGAGGGCGCCAAGCCACAGGCCGGCGCGGCCAAGGTGGTGGCCGCGCCACCATGTGGTGTGGGCCCCTCCTTGCCCCACTTTGCCATCTCTTCCTCCCAGCACCTTCTCTCTCCCGAAAAAACTCGTACCAAGTTCCTCTCTCTCGTGTTTTTGCTTCAGAGCTCCAGATTTCTTGATCTCTTAGCTCAGCCCAGATTTCCTGCTGAAATTTGGCACATTTGCTCCTTGGTATGTGACTCCTCCACCCATCCAAGTAGGATTTTGTTTGGTTGAGTATATCTTGAATATTTTACTGCTGTAGGTAACATGTTTAGTGAGCTTGCATGCTTGTTCTAAGTGGTAGAAATTAGTTTTGATGCATGATTAGTACTCTAGCAAGTTCCTATGGTAGTTTCCCTTGATTATATGTCACCAAACCAAATTTTATATCACTTGTTGAAAATTTCAGAGAAGCTATGAAGAAGTTCAACTTTGGAGAGTTGTTCAAGAAAGGGACAACCAGCACCGGGAGGCCTTCTAGGGCCGCCACCCGGATTAGGCGATCATACAATGAGGACATCATCGCGCCTAGCTTCGCGCCCGAAGAGGACAACGGGGCTCCTAATGCTTCGTCTTTTCCATGCTATGATTTTCTAAGGAATGCAGGGATATTGGAGGATTTCTTCACCCTTGTCAACAGGGCAGGGTTAACCACCTATGTGGGAGATGAAAGGGAGAAATACTACATGCTCACCAAAATCTTCGTCGAGAGTTTCAAGTTCGACAACAAACAATATGAGCCAACGGTTGCATTCAAGATCTATGGTAATCCTGTTACTATGAAATTGGAGGATTTTTGTCGTGCATTGGATATTGCCCCTGTAGGTACAGCAAGTAGGATTGATGACAACCCCCGGGACTTGTTGGAGCTCTATCGAGGGATTACCGATGATGATTGTCGCACCATTCAGCGTGGCAAGATAAGAAACATTCAACTCCCCGCCATTAAGTATTTTGCATATTACATTGCTACTAGCATTCTTGGTAGGGAGAACACTAGCAATATTTCTAGTTACCATCTTGCTTTCTTGAATATTGCACTTACTGGTCAGACATCTTATCATCTTGGTTCTCTTATTGCTCGCCGCCTGACTAACAGGGGGCCTATTTTTGGAGGAACTATTGCACTGCGCGTTTTAATATATCTAAGGCTTCCTCTTGATCCTAATGATGTGCCATTGGCCCCTAGGAAACTTGATATTGCTGCTATGAAGAGTCATCATTTTGTTACCACTGATTATACTTTAGATAATATGGTCTATAGAATGTTGTTTGCTGACGGGGAGGAGAAGGAAATCCCTCTTCCCCAACCAGGTTTGTTCAGTATTGACAGGCAATCATGGTCGTGCACTAAGGAGGAGGTGGATGAACATATGAAGATACAAGATTTCCACCAGCAGCATGACTCCGAGGACGCCGAGCCCTCTTATGACTACACCGTCACGTATCCGGGTGCCTCTTCTAGCACATACCCGGAAGATGATCCATCTTCATCGTACTACGGAGATACTACCTCATGGGATCGATGGGATTGAACTCCACTTAGGCCAAAAGCCTAAGCTTGGGGGGAGGTATACCGGCATCACTCATTCTTTGCATATTATGATTGCTGGATACTTGTACATACTTGTTTAGTCTCTTTGAGTGGTTTTCTAATGAGAGGAGGATGATATTTGGGGAAGTGCTGCCTGAAAACAGATTCTGGACTGTTACTAGAAAAATTCGTGCGCACAGCCAGAACATTATTTTGAGCTGCCAATTTTTGTGCAGGTTCCCCAGGTTGTTATCTAACTTTCATTAGTTGAACACTTTTCGAGTTGAGCAACGTAAGATTTTTGTAAAAATTTATTTCTGTACTGCTGTCAGGTTTTGGCAGATTTCTGCTATCTCGCTTTTCTGTGATTCTTTTAGTTTGCTATTTCTTGTTTTTGCTTTGTTTCTTTCCCAAAACACAAAAAGACCAAAAATATTTCTGTTGTTTCTCTTCATAATTTGTTTGCTTTGGTTTCTTGCATTTGTTTCGCTTTATTTGCTATTGCTAGTTTGCTGTAAGAAAACCCAAAAAGATTTTGCTTTGTTTGTTTCCTTTTGTTCTTGTTCTCAAATTCGAAAACACCAAAAATATTTGCTGTTCTTCTTTGGTTTGTAAAGTTCATCTTGAGTTCAATGGTCTTCGGTGGCTGGAGCGTGGTTTTCATTTCATATTATCCAAGCTACATAAGTGAAATGGCAATAATGACGATCTACGACAATTGGATTGTGGTGAGAGGCTGGTATGAACTCTATTTGTTTTCATTTTTGTACATATACTCATCCATGTGAGCATGCTTAGTTGGTTCATGTGAGGTATATGTTATTTGAGAAAGTCTAGTAGTTTATGATCTCTCATGTTTAGCTCCAATCTATTAATATGAGTAGCATGTCATGGATGTTTGCTTGCATTGTTTTATTCATAAGTAAGTATGGCATTGTGGTATCCTCTTCTGAATAATTCATTTATATCGACTTGGCACATGCTCACGCATGCATATGACTGAACAAAAAAGTCAATTAAGCCTTGATGATTTATATTGCTTCAGAGTTCTTGTATCACTTTTATGCCTCCGTTAATTTATTTTGCCGCAAGCATGATTATGACAGTTACTGCTCTCTTGATTTGTTGCTCCCTAGTCTATTGCTAGCCTTCACTTGTACTGAGCGGGAACGCTGCTCGTGCTTCCAAACACATGAAAACCAAGTTATTCCAGAGTGTCCACCATAAATACCTATGCATGGCATTTCAAACCATTCCAAGTAAATTCTCATGCGCTACCTTTAAAACCTTCAAAATATTTCTCAATTTGTGTTTATGTTTCATAGCTCATGAGGAAGTATGTGGTGTTTAGCTTTCAACCTTGTCATTTACTTTTGACGGACTCTCATATGGACTAGTGGCACATCCGATTATCCAATAACTTTGCAAAAAGAGCTGGCAATGGGATTCCCAGTCCCGAATTAATTAACTTAAATAGACACTCCTCCATGGTTTGTGATTGTTGGACGGCACCCGAAGGATTCGGTTAGCCATGGCTTGTGTAAGCAAAGGTTGGGAGGAGTGTCATCATCATAATAAAACTAAAATAAAAAGGCACTCCTTCATGGTATGAGATTGTTGGCAGGCACCCGAGGATTCGGTTAGCCACGGTTTGTGAAAGAAAGGTTGGAAGGAGTGCCACCCAAAAATAAAAATTCATGGGAGCCGCTCTTGAAAGTCCGGTTGGCGAGGTAGTTGGTGTACCCATTACCATTCGTTGACAACAACAAACACCTCTCAAAATAATTTTACTCCTGTCTTTATAAAAATGAAAAGCTCTAGCGCATGTTAATCCCTGCTTCCCTCTGCGAAGGGTCAATCTTTTACTTCTATGTTGTGTCTCCATTATTTCTTTGAGCACTTTCTTGAGAGCACAACTGTCATTCTTAGTATAATATGCTTGTCTCAAAATATGATTGATTGTGGTATAACTTTGATGCTTTTATCTTTGACAATCACTACTTCTAGTCTTTCTATGAACTCCAGAGGTGCCCGGGCATTTATGTTTTGCCAATCAAATAAAGGCAAGCGAGATACCACTTTATCATACTCTCCTATGAACATTGCAATCCTGCTTATATACATGATTCATGATGCTTATTATTAATTGTTGGTACCTCTCCATGATTGAGATAGCTGTTAGATAATCTTATTTGCATGTATCTCATTATGAACTGCTTAAGTATTAGCCATAGCATGAGAATATATACATCATATGAGCAAATGTGTTCGTGAAAGTTCTTTTATCGCTCAGTTGTTAACTGAATTGCTTGAGGACAAGCAATAAGCTAAGCTTGGGGGGAGTTGATACGTCCAAAACGTATCTACTTTCCCGAACACTTTTGCTATTGTTTTGCCTCTAATTTGTGTATTTTGGATGCAACTAACACGGACTAACGCTGTTTTCAGCAGAACTGTTCTGGTGTCTCGTTTTTGTGCAGAAATCCAACTTTCGGGAAAATCCTCGGAATTTATGCAGAAGGCCCTATTTTCCCAGAAAACTGACGGAGCCAGAAGGACAAGTCAGGTGGAGGCCCGAGGGCCCCACACCATAGGGCGGCGTGGCCCAGGGGGGGCCCGCGCGGCCATGTGGTGTGGCCCCCTCGGCCGGCCTCCGACGCCCTCCTTCGGACTATTTATCGGCCTCGACCTAAAAACGCACGGGGAGAAGTCGAAGTCGCCAGAAACCCTCCAGAACGCCGCCACATCGCGAAACTCCGTCGCGGGAGCCAGAAGTCTCCGTTCTGGCACTCCGCCGGGACGGGGAATTGGCGGAGATCATCGCTGCCATCACCGCCAACGCCTCTACATCAACCAGCCATGTTTCCCCCATCCATGTGTGAGTAATTCCCCCGCTGTAGGCCGAAGGGGATGGTAGGGATTGGATGAGATTGGTCATGTAATAGCATAAGATTGTTAGGGCATAGTGCCTAGTGTCCGTAATTGGTACTTGGATGATATTGTTGCAACTTGTTATGCTTAATGCTTGTCACTAGGGCCCGAGTGCCATGATCTCAGATCTGAACATGTTATTGCTTCATCAAGATATTCATTGTTTATGGTCTTACCTATAAGTTGTATACACATGTCGCTGTCCGGAACCGATGGCCCCGAAGTGACAGAAATCGGGACAACCGGAGGGAATGGTAGTGATGTGAGGATCACATGTGTTCACGGAGTGTTAATGCTTTGCTCCGGTACTCTATTAAAAGGAGTACCTTAATATCCAGTAGTTTCCCTTGAGGCCCGGCTGCCACCGGCTGGTAGGACAAAAGATGTTGTGCAAGTTTCTCATTGCGAGCACGCACGACTATATATGGAACACATGCCTATTGATTGCTTTGTACTTGGACACCGTTTTATTATTATCTGCAAATGCCCTGCTATGATTGTTACATGAGTTTCTCTCATCCATGCAACGCCCGTCATCCGTCCCCGTGCCTACAGTATTTTAATCCTGTTGTTTACTAAAATCACTACTGCTGTCTTTGTTACTCTGCTGCTGTTATTTCACTACTGCTACTGCTATAAAACTGTTACTACTGATAAACCCTTGCGAGCAAGTCTGTTTCCAGGTGCAGCTGAATTGACAACTCCGCTGTTAAGGCTTCCAAGTGTTCTTTGTCTCCCCTTGTGTCGAATCAATAAATTGGGTTTTACTTCCCTCGAAGACTGTTGCGATCCCCTATACTTGTGGGTCATCAGGTTCCCAACGGACGTGTGCTTTACCGTCACAAGGAAGCTACTTTCTGGCAACGTTGCAATCCAACTCCCACGTCAGCAGCTCTTTTTCTGGCGCCGTTGCCGGGGAGATCAAGACACGCTGCAAGGGGAGTCTCTCACGTCCAATCTCTTTACTTTGTTTTTGTCTTGCTTTACTTTATTTTATTTACTGCTTTGTTTGCTTTCTTATATCAAAATACAAAAAAATTAGTTACTTGCTTTACTTTATTTATTATCTTGTTTGCGTTCTCTATATCAAAAACACAAAAAAAAATTAGTTACTTGCATTTACTTTATTTTGTTATCATGACTAGTCCCGAAGCTGTTACTCTATCACCTGAGGAATCGATCTTTACTCTTAAACATGGGGGTGAGGAGAGTTTTAGAGAAGCGTGGTCTAGAATTTTTGATACTTATAGTAAAACTGAACCTAATATGACTCTAAGTTTGCTTCTTAGTAACTTTTATTTTGGGCTTATTCTTCGCTATAGATATGCCTTAGATGCTGTAGTGGGAGGAGATTTCCTTCACTGTGATGGGGATCGAGCTTTTAATGCCATAAAAAAATTGGTTACATCATCTAGCTCCGCTAATAATTTTGATTCATCTCTTGCTAGCATTCATAATAGATTAAACACTCTCGAAACAAATCTATCTTGTTTAAAAGAAGGATACACCCAGATTCGCGAATATTATGATTATGTTCCACTAAGCTTTGAACCATCAATGTGGGTGCCTACTATTAAGGTTGCTATTTGTGGTAAAACTTTTCATGCCCGTTGTGATATTATGTCTGAGTTTTGCCTTATGCCTAAAAGAATTTATGAATCTTTGACACTTTGGGAACTTACTGAAGGAGGAGAAGGAATAACTCTTACTGATAACTATGTTATAATTCCTAAGGGAATAGCTGAAGGTGTGTTCACAACCTTTCTTGGAAGGACGGTATCCACTGATTATCTCGTTGTTGAATGTGTAGGGACAGGACAAATCACATTTGGAAGATCCTTGCTGAAACTCATGGGAACAATTATAGATGTGGGGAAAGCCACTCTAAATTTTACCTCTACACCCGGCCATATATTCCCTAAACCCAAGAGTAAGAATAAGAGTAAGAAGGGTAGGCGCAAAGCCCCTGGTAAGAATGTTAATGCTTCATCTCTTGATAATACTTGATTCACACTTTCTGCGCCTAGCTGAAAGGCGTTAAAGAAAAGCGCTTATGGGAGACAACCCATTATTTTACTACAGCACTTTTGTTTTATATTTGAGTCTTGGAAGTTGTTACTACTGTAGCAACCTCTCCTTATCTTTATTTTATTGCATTGTTGTGCCAAGTAAAGTCTTTGATAGTAAAGATGATACTAGTTTTGGATTACTGCGCAGAAACAGATTTCTTACTGTCACGAAATTGAGCAGCCCCGTCTGTAGGTAACTCAGCAAAATCTGCCAATTTACGTGCGTGATCCTCAGATATGTACGCAACTTTCATTCAATTTGAGTATTTTCATCTGAGCAAGTTAAGTGCCCCAGAAAAATTCGTCTTTACGTACTGTTATGTTTGGACAGATTCTGCCTTTAATTTCGCATTGCCTGTTTTGCTATGTTTGATGGATTTCTTTGTTCCATTAACTTTCAGTAGCTTTATGCAATGTCCAGAAGTGTTAAGAATGATTATGTAACCTCTGAATATGTGAATTTTTAATTATGCACTAATCCTCTAATGAGTTTGTTTTGAGTTTGGTGTGGAGGAAGTTTTCAAGGGTCAAGAGAGGAGGATGATACAATATGATCGAGGAGAGTGAAAACTCTAAGCTTGGGGATGCCCCCGTGGTTCATCCCTGCATATTTCAAGAAGACTCAAGCATCTAAGCTTGGGGATGCCCAAGGCATCCCCTTCTTCATCGACAACTTATCAGGTCACCTCTAGTGAAACTATATTTTTATTCCATCACATCTTACGTGCTTTACTTGGAGTGTCTGTATGTTTTTATTTTTGTTTTTGTTTGAATAAAATCGGATCCTAGCATTCTTTGTGTGGGAGAGAGACACGCTCCGCTGTTGCATATGAACACATGTGTTCTTAGCTTTACTCTTAATGTTCATGGCGAAGGTTGAAACTGCTTCGTTCATTGTTATATGGTTGGAAACAGAAAATGCTTCATGTGGTAATTGGTATAATGTCTTGAATAATTTGATACTTGGTAATTTTTTTGCTCAAATAATAGATCATGTTTAAGCTCTTGCATCATGTACTTTGAACCTATTAATGAAGAACTACCATAGAGCTTGTTGAAATTTGGTTTGCATGATTGGTTTCTCTAAAGTCTAGATATTTTTTGGTGATGGTTTGAACAACAAGGAAGACATTGTAGAGTCTTATAATGCTTGCAATATGTTCTTATGTAAGTTTTGCTGTACCGGTTCATACTTGAGTTTGCTTCAAACAACCTTCTAGCCTAAGCCTTGTATTGAGAGGGAATTCTTCTTGTGCATCCAAAATCTTTGAGCCAAAAACTATGCCACTTGTGTCCACCACACCTACCTACTACATGGTATTTCTCTGCCATTCCAAAGTAAATTTTTTGAGTGCTACCTTTAAAATTCCATTCTTTTTCTTTGCAATATATAGCTCATGGGAAAAATAGCTTAAAAACTATTGTGGTATTGAATATGTAGCTTATGTATCTTATTTCTTATAAGTTGCTTGTTGAGCGGTAACCATGTTTCTGGGGACGCCATCAACTATTTCACCTTTGTTGAATATCATGTGAGTTGCTATGCATGTTCATCTTGTCTGAAGTAAGGGTGATTTATCATGATCAAATGGTTTGAGTATGCATATTGTTAGAGAAGAACATCGGGCCGCTAACTAAAGCCATGATCCATGGTGGAAGTTTCTGTTTGGACAACAATCCTCAATCTCATATGAGAATATTATCTGTTGTTGAATGCTTATGCATTAAAGAGGAGTCCATTATCTATTGTCTATGTTGTCCCGGTATGGATGTCTAAGTTGAGAATAATCAAAAGCGAGAAATCCAATGCGAACTTTCTCCTTAGACCTTTGTACAAGCGGCATAGAGGTACCCCTTTGTGACACTTGGTTGAAACATATGTTATGCAATGATAATCCATGTAAATCCAAGCTAATTAGGACAAGGTGCGAGCACTATTGGTATTCTATGCATGAGGCTTGCAACTTATAGGATGTCTTATGCATAACACATATGAATTATTACTACCGTTGACAAAATTGTTTCTATGTTTTCAAAATAAAAGCTCTAGAACAAATATAGCAATCCATGCTTCCCTCTGCGAAGGGCCTTTCTTTTACTTTTATGTTGAGTCAGTTTACCTACTTCTTTCTATCTTAGAAGCAAACACTTGTGTCAACTGTGTGCATTGATTCCTGCATACTTGCTTATTTGCATTCATCATATTACTTTGTGTTGACAATTATCCATGAGATAAACATGTTGAAGTTGAAAGCAACTGCTGAAACTTATATCTTCCTTTGTGTTGCTTCAAAGCTTTCTACTAAGAATCTATTGCTTTATGAATTAACACCTATGCAAGACTTTTTGATGCTTGTCTTGAAAGTATTATTCATGAAAAGTCTTTGCTATATGATTCAGTTGTTTATTCATTGTCTTTACCATTGCTTTGAATCACTTCATTCATATCATATGCTTTACAATAGTATTGATCAAGATTATGATAGCATGACACTTCAGAAATTATCCTTGTTATCGTTTACCTACTCGAGGGCGAGTAGGAACTAAGCTTGGGGATGCTTGATACGTCTCAAACGTATCTAAAATTTCTTATGTTCCATGCTACTTTTATGATGATACTCACATGTTTTATACATACTTTACATCATTTATACGCATTTTCCGGCACTAACCTATTGATAAGATGCCGAAGAGCCAGTTGCTGTTTTCTGCTGTTTTTGGTTTCAGAAATCCTACAAAGGAAATATTCTCAGAATTGGACGAAATCAACGCCCAGGGTCTTATTTTTCCAAGAAGCTTCCAGAAGACCGAAGGGATTACGAAGTGGGGCGACGAGGCGCCGCCACCATAGGGCCGCGCGGCCTGGATGGGGCCCGCGCCGCCCTATGGGGTGGGCCCTCGCGCCGCCTCCAACCCTGCCCTTCCGCCTACTTAAAGCCTTCGTCACGAAAACCCCTGTACCGAGACTGTGCGCTATAGGCCATCAAATGGGAAAAAACATGAAAAATGTGAGCTATAGCCCACGGAAATGGAGGCTGAAAACATGAAAAACACGAGTTTTTGCAACGCCTCTAAAATCGTGTATCAGTCGTTACGTTAGCTGGAAATCATCCCGGGAACTGGAAAATATGCGCTATAGGCCATGAAATGGCCAAAAAACATGAAAACTGTGAGCTATAGCCCATGGAAATAGAGGCACAAAACATGAAAAACACGTATTTTTGTGATGCCTCTCAAAACATGTATCGATATGTACGGTAGCAGGAAATCATCTCGGGAACTGGAAAATATATGCTATAGCCCATGAAATGGGCAAAAATATGAAAACTGTGAGCTATAGCTCACGGAATTGGAGGCTAAAAACATGAAAAACACGAGTTTTTGCGACGCCTCTCAAACCAAGTACCGGTCGTTACGTTAGCTGGAAATCGTTCCGGGAGCCGAAAAATGTGCGCTATAGCCCATGAAATGGGCAAAAAATGAAAACTGTGAGCTATAGCCTACGGAAATGGAGGCTGAAAACATGAAAAACATGAGTTTTTGCAACACCTGTCAAATCATGTATCAGTCATTACGGTATCTGGAAATTGTCCCGGGAACCGGAAACTGTGCGCTATAGGCCATCAAATGGGAAAAACGTGAAAAATGTGAGCTATAGCCCACGGGAATGGAGGCTGAAAACATGAAAAACACGAGTTTTTGCAACGCCTCTAAAATCGTGTATCAGTCGTTACGTTAGCTGGAAATCATCCCGGGAACTGGAAAATGTGCGCTATAGGCCATGAAATGGCCAACAAACATGAAAACTGTGAGCTATAGCCCATGGAAATAGAGGCACAAAACATGAAAAACACGTATTTTTGTGACGCCTCTCAAAACATGTGTGCTATAACACACGGAAATGGAGGCTAAAAACAGGAAAATATGAGTTTTTGCAACGCCTCTCAAATCATGTATCATTCGTTACGGTAGCTGGAAATTGTCCTGGGAACCGGAAACTGAGCGCTATAGGCCATGAAATGGGAAAAACCATGAAAAATGTGAGCTATAGCCCACAGAAATGGAGGGTGAAAACATGAAAAACACGAGTTTTTGCAACGCCTCTTAAATCGTGTATCAGTCGTTACGTTGGCTGGAAATCATCCCGGGAACTGGAAAATATGCGCTATAGGCCATGAAATGGCCAAAAAACATGAAAACTGTGAGCTATAGCCCATGAAAATAGAGACACAAAACATGAAAAACACGTATTTTTGTGATGCCTCTCAAAACATGTATCGATATGTACGGTAGCAGGAAATCATCTCAGGAACTGGAAAATATATGCTATAGCCCATGAAATGGGCAAAAATATGAAAACTGTGAGCTATAGCTCACAGAATTGGAGGCTGAAAACATGAAAAACACGAGTTTTTGCGACGTCTCTCAAACCAAGTACCGGTCGTTACGTTAGCTGGAAATCGTCCCGGGAGCCGGAAAATGTGCGCTATAGCCCATGAAATGGGCAAAAAATGAAAACTGTGAGCTATAGCCTACAGATATGGAGGCTGAAAACATGAAAAACATGAGTTTTTGCAACGCCTCTCAAATCATGTATCAGTCGTTACGGTAGCTGGAAATTGTTCCGAGAACCGGAAACTGTGCGCTATAGGCCATGAAATGGGAAAAAACATGAAAAATGTGAGCTATAGCTCACGGAATTGGAGGCTGAAAACATGAAAAACATGAGTTTTTGCGACGCTTCTCAAATCATGTAGCAGTCGTTACGGTAGCTGGAAATCGTCTCGAGAACCAGAAAATGTGCGCTATAGGCAATGGAATGGGAAAAAAACATGAAAAATGTGAGCTATAACCCACGGAAATGGAGGCTGAAAACATGGAAAACACGAGTTTTTGCAACGCCTCTCAAATCAGTCGTTACGTTAGCTGGAAATCATCCCGGGAACTGGAAAATGTGCGCTATAGGCCATGAAATGGCCAACAAACATGAAAACTGTGAGCTATAGGCCATGGAAATGGAGGCACAAAACATGAAAAACACGTATTTTTGTGACGCCTCTCAAAACATATGTGCTATAACCCACGGAAATGGAGGCTAAAAATAGGAAAAACATGAGTTTTTGCAACACCTCTCAAATCATGTATCAGTCGTTACGGTAGCTGGAAATTGTCCCGGGAACCGGAAACTGTGCGCTATAGGCCATCAAATGGGAAAAAACATGAAAAATGTGAGCTATAGCCCACCGAAATGGAGGCTGAAAGCATGAAAAACACGAGTTTTTGCAACACTGATACGTCTCAAACGTATCTATAATTTCTTATGTTCCATGCTACTTTTATGATGATACTCACATGTTTTATACACATTATATGTCATTATTATGCATTTTTCGGCACTAACCTATTAACGAGATGCCGAAGAGCCAGTTGCTGTTTTCTGCTGTTTTTGGTTTCAGAAATCCTTGTAAGGAAATATTCTCGGAATTGGACGAAATCAACGCCCAGGATCTTATTTTTCCACGAAGCTTCCAGAAGTCCGGAGAGGAAACGAAGTGGGGCGACGAGGCGACGCCACACTAGGGCGGCGCGGCCCAGGCCTTGGCCGCGCGGCCCTAGCGTGTGGGCCCCTCGTAGCGCCCCTGACCTACCCTTCCGCCTACTTAAGCCTTCGTCGATAATAGTTCCAGTACCGAGAGCCATGATACGGAAAACCTTCCAGAGGCGCCGCCGCCGCCAATCCCATCTCGGGGGATTCAGGAGATCGCCTCCGGCACCCTGCCGGAGAGGGGAATCATCTCCCGGAGGACTCTTCACCGCCATGGTCGCCTCCGGATTGATGTGTGAGTAGTTCACCCCTGGACTATGGGTCCATAGCAGTAGCTAGATGGTCGTCTTCTCCTAATTGTGCCATCATTGTTGGATCTTCTGAGCTGCCTAACATGATCAAGATCATCTATCTGTAATGCTACATGTTGCGTTTGTTGGGATCCGATGAATATGGAATACTATGCTATGTTGATTATCAATCTATCATCTATGTGTTGTTTATGATCTTGCATGCTCTCCGTTATTAGTAGAGGCTCTGGCCAAGTCGTTACTTGTAACTCCAAGAGGGAGTAATTATGCTCGATAGTGGGTTCATGCCTCCATTAAATCTGGGACAGTGACAGAAAGTTCTAAGGTTGTGGATGTGCTGTTGCCACTAGGGATAAAACATCAATGCTATATCTAAGGATGTATTTGTTGATTACATTACGCACCATACTTAATGCAATTGTCTGTTGTTTGCAACTTAATACCGGAGGGGGTTCGGATGATAACCTGAAGGTGGACTTTTTAGGCATAGTTGCATGCTGGATAGCGGTCTATGTACTTTGTCGTAATGCCCAATTAAATCTCACAATACTCATCATAACATGTATGTGCATGGTCATGCTCTCTTTATTTGTCAATTGCCCAACTGTAATTTGTTCACCCAACATGCTATTTATCTTATGGGAGAGACACCACTAGTGAACTGTCGACCCTGGTCCATTCTTTTACATCAAATACAATCTACTGCAATACTCGTTCTACTGTGTTCTGCAAACATCATCATCCACACTATACATCTAATCCTTTGTTACAGCAAGCCGGTGAGATTGACAACCTCACTGTCACGTTGGGGCAAAGTAATTTGGTTGTGTTGTGCAGGTTCCACGTTGTCGCTGGAATCCCTGGTGTTGCGCCGCACTACACTCCGCCGCCATCAACCTTCAACGTGCTTCTTGGCTCCTACTGGTTCGATAAACCTTGGTTTCTTACTGAGGGAAACTTACTGCTGTACGCATCACACCTTCCTCTTGGGGTTCCCAACGGACGCGTGTTGAACGGAAAGACATACGTCAACTACGCGCAGCAAGTAAATTTCTGGCGCCGTTGCCAGGGAGATCAAGACACGCTGCAAGGGGAGTCTCCACTTCCAATCTCTTTACTTTGTTTTTGTCTTGCTTTACTTTTATTTACTTATTTGTTTGCTGCACTAAAACAAAACACAAAAAAATTAGTTTCTAGTTTTACTTTATTTACTATCTTGTTTGCCATATTAAAAACACAAAAAATTTAGTTACTTGCATTTACTTTATCCAGTTTACTTTATTTACTATTGCTAAAATGAATACTCCTGAAAATACTAAGTTGTGTGACTTCACAAACACAAATAATAATGATTTCTTGTGCACACCTATTGCTCCACCTGCTACTACAGCAGAATTCTTTGAAATTAAACCTACTTTACTAAATCTTGTTATGAGAGAGCAATTTTCTGGTGTTAGTTCTGATGATGCTGCTGCCCATCTTAATAATTTTGTTGAACTATGTGAAATGCAAAAGTATAAGGATGTAGATGGTGACATTATAAAGTTAAAATTGTTTCCTTTCTCATTAAGAGGAAGAGCTAAAGATTGGTTGCTATCTCTGCCTAAGAATAGTATTGATTCATGGACTAAATGTAAGGATGCTTTCATTGGTAGATATTATCCTCCTCCTAAAATTATATCTTTGAGAAGTAGCATAATGAATTTTAAGCAATTGGATACTGAGCATGTTGCACAAGCATGGGAAAGAATGAAATCTTTGGTTAAAAATTGCCCAACCCATGGACTGACTACTTGGATGATCATCCAAACCTTTTATGCAGGACTAAATTTTTCTTCACGGAACCTATTGGATTCAGCTGCTGGAGGTACCTTTATGTCCATCACTCTAGGTGCCGCAACAAAGCTTCTTGATAATATGATGATTAATTACTCTGAATGGCACACGGAAAGAGCTCCACAAGGTAAGAAGGTAAATTCTGTCGAAGAAACCTCTTCCTTGAGTGATAAGATTGATGCTATTATGTCTATGCTTGTGAATGGTAGGACTAATGTTGATCCTAATAATGTTCCGTTAGCTTCATTTGTTGCGCAAGAAGAACATGTTGATGTGAACTTCATTAAAAATAACAATTACAATAACTCTAGGCCATATCCCGCTAATGGTAACTCTTATAGTAGATATGTTTCACCTAATGAGGAAAAGATGTTAGAAATTGAAAGATCTACTAAGAGCTTTATGCAATCCCAATATGAGCAAAATAAATTGTTTACTAAAACTATGAATGAACAATCTACCTTGTTGAAAAATATAGGAAATCAACTTGAAAATCTGAATATGGAGATCTCTGGGTTGCAAACTAAACTTGCGAATACTGAAAACCGAATCTCATACATGTCTGCGTCACAATCTTCCTTAATTAATAAAATGGCTGCTAAACCTGAGGATATTGATAATAAAATTGTTACTACAGCAAATGCCATCCAAGTTAGAATTAATGAGAATATAAGATTAATGGCTGAACTGCGTGCTAGGTGGGAAAAAGAAGAAAATGCTAAAGAGAATAATGTAACTAAAGTTTGGACTATTACCACCACTAGTAATGCTAATGCTCCACATGTTGCTGCACCTCCTACTATCAATGGTAAAATAATTGGTGTTGGCAATGTTCCTACTCCTAATGCAAAGCCTGCAAAACTGCCGGAAACTGCTAAAACTGCTGAAACTGCCTGTGATAAAACTGCTAAATTTTTTTCCAACATTGGGGACAATGATCCCATTGCTTTAGATTATAATGGTTTAGATTTTGATGATTGCCACATCTCTGAAGTTATAAAGTTCTTACAAAAACTTGCTAAGAGTCCTAATGCTAGTGCTATAAATTTGGCCATTACAAAACATATTACAAATGCTCTCATAAAAGCTAGAGAAGAGAAATTAGAACGCGAAGCTTCTATTCCTAGGAAGTTAGAGGATGGTTGGGAGCCCATCATTAAGATGAAGGTCAATGACTTTGATTGTAATGCTTTATGTGATCTTGGTTCAAGTATTTTCGTTATGCCTAGAAAAATCTATAATATGCTTAACTTGCCACCATTGAAAAATTGTTATTTGGATGTTAATCTTGCTGATAACTCTACAAAGAAACCTTTGGGGAGAGTTGATAATGTTCGCATTATGGTTAACAATAACCTTGTCCCCATTGATTTTGTTGTCTTGGATATTGAATGCAATGCATCTTGTCCCATTATATTGGGAAGACCTTTTCTTCGAACTGTTGGTGCTATTATTGATATGAAGGAAGGTAATATTAAATATCAATTTCCTCTCAAGAAAGGTATGGAACACTTCTCTAGAAAGAGAATGAAGTTACCCTTTGATTCTATCATTAGAACAAATTATGATGTTGATGCTTCGTCTCTTGATAACACTTGATACACACTTTCTGCGCCTAGCTGAAAGGCGTTAAAGAAAAGCGCTTATGGGAGACAACCCATTATTTTACTACAGTACTTTGTTTTGTATTTGAGTCTAGGAAGTTGTTACTACTGTAGCAACCTCTCCTTATCTTAGTTTTATTGCATTGTTGTGCCAAGTAAAGTCTTTGATAGTAGAGTTGATACTAGATTTGGATTGCTGCGCAGTAACAGATTTCTTACTGTCACGAATTTGAGTCGCGCCGTCTGTAGGTAACTCAGAAAATAATGCCAATTTACGTGCGTGATACTCAGATATGTACGCAACTTTCATTCAATTTGAGCAATTTCATCTGAGCAAGTTTAGTGCCCCAGAAAAATACGTCTTTACGTACTGTTCTGTTTTGACAGATTCTGCATTTTATTTCGCATTGCCTGTTTTGCTATGTTTGATGGATTTCTTTATTCCATTAACTTTCAGTAGCTTTGTGCAATGTCCAGAAGTGTTAAGAATGATTGTGTCACCTCTGAATATGTGAATTTTTGATTATGCACTAACCCTCTAATGAGTTGTTTTGAGTTCGGTGTGGAGGAAGTTTTCAAGGATCAAGAGAGGAGGATGATACAATATGATCAAGGAGAGTGAAAGCTCTAAGCTTGGGGATGCCCCGGTGGTTCATCCCTGCATATTTTAAGAAGACTCAAGCATCTAAGCTTGGGGATGCCCAAGGCATCCCCTTCTTCATCGACAATATTATCAGGTTCCTCTAGTGAAACTATATTTTTATTCGGCCACATCTTATGTGCTTTACTTGGAGCGTCTGTATGTTTTTGTTTTGGTTTTGTTTGAATAAAGTTGGATCCTAGCATTCATTTTGTGGGAGAGAGACACGCTCCGCTGTTGCATATGGACAAATATGTCCTTAGGCTTTACTCATAATAATCATGGCGAAGGTTGAAACTGCTTCGTTAAATTGTTATATGGTTGGAAACGGGAAATGCTACATGTGGTAATTGGTATAATATCTTGAATAATGTGATACTTGGCAATTGTTGTGCTCATGTTTAAGCTCTTGCATCATATACTTTGCACTTATTAGTGAAGAAATACATAGAGCTTGCTAAAATTTGGTTTGCATAATTGGTCTCTCTAAGGTCTAGATATTTTCTAGTAAGGGTCGAACAACAAGGAAGACGGTGTAGAGTCTTATAATGCTTACAATATGTCTTTTATGTGAGTTTTGCTGTACCGGTTCATACTTGTGTTTGTTTCAAATAACCTTGCTAGCCTAAACCTTGTATCGAGAGGGAATACTTCTCATGCATCCAAAATCCTTGAGCCAAACACTATGCCACTTGTGTCCACCATACCTACCTACTACATGGTCTTTCTCCGCCATTCCAAAGTAAATTGCTTGAGTGCTACCTTTAAAATTTCCATTCTTTATCTTTGCAATATATAGCTCATGGGACAAATAGCCTAAAAACTATTGTGGTATTGAATATGTACTTATGCATCTTATCTCTTATAAGTTGCTTGTTGAGCGATAACCATGTTCCTGGGGACGCCATCAACTATTTCTTTGTTGAATATCATGTGAGTTGCTATGCATATTCGTCTTGTCTGAAGTAAGGGTGATTTATCATGATCAAATGGTTTGAGTATGCATATTGTTATAGAAGAACATTGGGCCGCTAAATAAAGCCATGATCCATGGTGGAAGTTTCAGTTTTGACAACAAACCTCGATCTCTTATGAGAATATTATCTGTTGTTGAATGCTTATGCATTAAAGAGGAGTCCATTATCTGTTGTCTATGTTGTCCCGGTATGGATGTCTAAGTTGAGAATAATCAAAAGCAAGAAATCAAATGCGAGCTTTCTCCTTAGACCTTTGTACAGGCGTCATAGAGGTACCCTTTTGTGACACTTGGTCGAAACATATGCTATGCTATGATAATCCATGTAAATCCAAGCTAATTAGGACGAGGTGCGGGCACTATTGGTATACTATGCATGAGGCTTGCAACTTGTAGGATATAATTTACATGATACATATGCTTTATTACTAGCGTTGACAAAATTGTTTCTTGCTTTCAAAATAAAAGCTCTAGCACAAAGATAGCAATCAATGCTTCCCTCTGCGAAGGGCCTTTCTTCTACTTTTATGTTGAGTCAGTTTACCCATTTCCTTCTATCTCAAGAGGCAAACACTTGCGTTAACTGTGCATTGATTCCTAGATACTTGCATATTGCACTTGTTATATTACTTTATGCTGACAATATCCATGAGATATACATGTTATAAGTTGAAAGCAACCGCTGAAACTTAATCTTCCTTTGTGTTGCTTCAATACCTTTACTTTGAATTTATTGCTTTATGAGTTAACTCTTATGCAAGACTTATTGATGCTTGTCTTGAAAGTACTATTCATGAAAAGTCTTTGCTATATGATTCAATTGTTTACTCATTGCATTTACATTGCTTCGAATCGCTGCATTCATTACATGTGCTTACAATAGTATTGATCAAGATTATGATAGCATGTCACTTAAGAAATTATCTTTGTTATTGTTTACCTACTCGAGACGAGTAGGAACTAAGCTTGGGGATGCTTGATACATCTCAAACGTATCTATAATTTCTTATGTTCCATGCTACTTTTATGATGATACTCACATGTTTTATACACATTATATGTCATTATTATGCATTTTCCGGCACTAACCTATTAACGAGATGCCGAAGAGCCAGTTGCTGTTTTCTGCTGTTTTTGGTTTCAGAAATCCTAGTAAGGAAATATTCTCGGAATTGGACGAAATCAACGCCCAGGATCTTATTTTTCCACGAAGCTTCCAGAAGTCCGGAGAGGAAACAAAGTGGGGCGATGAGGCGACGCCACACTAGGGCGGCGCGGCCCAGGCCTTGGCCGCGCGGCCCTAGCGTGTGGGCCCCTCGTGGCGCCCCCTGACCTACCCTTCCGCCTACTTAAGCCTTCGTCGATAATAGTTCCAGTACCGAGAGGCACGATACGGAAAACCTTCCAGAGACGCCGCCGCCGCCAATCCCATCTCGGGGGATTCAGGAGATCGCCTCCGGCACCCTGCCGGAGAGGGGAATCATCTCTCGGAGGACTCTTCACCACCATGGTCGCCTCCGGATTGATGTGTGAGTAGTTCACCCCTGGACTATGGGTCCATAGCAGTAGCTAGATGGTCGTCTTCTCCTAATTGTGCCATCATTGTTGGATCTTGTGAGCTGCCTAACATGATCAAGATCATCTATCTATAATGCTACATGTTGCGTTTGTTGGGATCCGATGAATATGGAATACTATGCTATGTTGATTATCAATCTATCATCTATGTGTTGTTTATGATCTTGCATGCTCTCCGTTATTAGTAGAGGCTCTGGCCAAGTCGTTACTTGTAACTCCAAGAGGGAGTAATTATGCTCGATAGTGGGTTCATGCCTCCATTAAATGGGACGATGTGACAGAAAGTTCTAAGGTTGTGGATGTGCTGTTGCCACTAGGGATAAAACATCAATGCTATATCTAAGGATGTATTTGTTGATTACATTACGCACCATACTTAATGCAATTGTCTGTTGTTTGCAACTTAATACTGGAGGGGGTTCGGATGATAACCTGAAGGTGGACTTTTTAGGCATAGATGCATGCTGGATAGCGGTCTATGTACTTTGTCGTATTGCCCAATTAAATCTCACAATACTCATCATAACATGTATGTGCATGGTCATGCTCTCTTTATTTGTCAATTGCCCAACTGTAATTTGTTCACCCAACATGCTATTTATCTTATGGGAGAGACACCACTAGTGAACTATGGACCCCGGTCCATTCTTTTACATCAAATACAATCTACTGAAATACTCGCTCTACTGTTTTCTGCAAACATCATCATCCACACTATACATCTAATCCTTTGTTACAGCAAGCCGGTGAGATTGACAACCTCACTGTCACGTTGGGGCAAAGTAATTTGGTTGTGTTGTGCAGGTTCCATGTTGGCGCCGGAATCCCTGGTGTTGCGCTGCACTACACTCCGCCGCCATCAACCTTCAACGTGCTTCTTGGCTCCTACTGGTTCGATAAACCTTGGTTTCTTACTGACATAGGCATCCCCAATGGGCCTGCCGAAGATAGTACCCGGGGTTTACTGAAGGCCCACGTATCGAAGAATATAAAGTTCGGAAGCCCAAGATGGTGATAAGGAAAGCTAGAGTTGTAATAGGAAGTGTAATTTGTAATCTTTCGGGACGGGTCAGAAACCCTCCCGGACTCTGTAAACTTATGTACTACGAATCCCTCGGCTCCGCCTCCTATATAAGGGGGAGTCGAGGGACAACGAAAGGATCGAATCATTGTTTATCAAACCCTAGCTTTTACATCGTCGAGTACTTTTCGGCTGAAACCTTCGAGATCTACTTGCCCTCTACATCCAACAAAACCCTAGTCTACTACTTGTAGGCATTGACAAGTTAATACCTTGTCAATTGGCGCCGTCTGTGGGATTTAGAGGCGACAAGGAGCTGATCTCGATGGCACGTTCAAGATCGTCGACTTCGTCGATAGCAAGCAACATCATGGACAGAGGTAAACAGATCGAAACTGGTCTCGTTGATTTTGTTCCTCTCCCGCCCTCCCGTTTGGATGCATATACATATCTGGAGGAGCCCATGGAGATGACGTTCGGAAGGTTTCACTTCCGCGTCGAGAAAGAAGGGGCGTACCGTCTCGAAGTTCCGATTTCGCCGAGATTATCGGCAGTCGACCCTGACTTTTCAAGCTCAGCATCATCCGTCGAGTCAGGCGATGAGGAGATTTCGTCGCCACGCTTCATCAGCACCAGGGCAAGCGAAAAACTCGCCAAGATCTTCAGCGACATGTCCCTCGAGTCATCCGCGGACTCCTATATAAGCGATGACTCGAGTAGCATCGACAGCTTCGACTTCATCGACAAATCCATCACTGTTGGAAAGGTCTTCACCAATCTCTACGATGGTGTCACCAAAACCAGCAAGGTACAGAATCCAAAATGTCATCAAATTTACGCCATTGGAGAAGCAAGTCGCGATCAGGAGGAAACGTCGGAGGCTTTCGACGATTTGGGAAATCCATATGTCGATCCCTCTGACCTAAGGCAAGGTTTTGGCAACAAATACGTCGGGCCGACACCACGTGTTAGAGTTCAACTACCACAAGCAGCATGGGATAGAGCCGCAAGAGCTATGGATGGTTCAGAACCAATGGCGACAACTGCTACGACTGAAGAATTGCAGGCTTACCAATATAGGCTCGCTCGAGCTGCAAGAGAATTGGAAAAACAGACAGCGGCTCTGAACAGGAGAAGGGAGGCAGCTTCCGCGTCAAGCAGGCGAAGAGCGGATCTGAGTCGACAATCAGGAACTTCGGGAGATAGTCACAGGGAAGCTCGAAGGAGAGCAAGATCTCGGCTGCAAAATATACCTGAAGCTGAAAGAGAGACTTTAGTTCAAAACCTCGACATGTCTTTTATGTCGATAGACACGAGAGGGAACATTATTCCCAAAACACCGGAAGCTGGGTACATGGCGACACAAGCCTTTATCCTCGCGTCTAGGCCACCTCCCGGAGATCCAAGAGAGGCGTTGTACAACATGGCCATGGCAGGATGTGGAGCCATGGGAGCAGCATTCGCAGCCACACCTCCCGAAGAACCTGCAAGACAAAATAGCCCGAGACCTACCGCAACAGTGCAAGATCCACCAAGAGCAAGTGGAGCCAGAGATACGGCAACTCAGGCCAGGGTAGATAGGGCACGACAAGAGAGAAGAGAACATCGGCGTTCACCAGAACTTGCCGAAGAAGATATGTGTGGACTCCCGTGTTTTACGCGACGAGTCCAGAAAACTCGAGTCCCATCAGGATTCAAGTTACCCGATAACTTCAAAAAGTTTGATGGCCTTCAAGATCCAGAGGATTGGTTAATCGATTACCTCGAGACGGTGAAACTGATAGGAGGAACCAGAGCAACAGCCATGCAAAGCATCCAAGTACACCTGAGTGGAGCCACGAGGTCTTGGATAAAGAAGCTTCCCCCAGGTTCCATCGATAGTTGGGACAGTTTTGAGGACGTGTTTGTCAAGAACTTCCGATCAACCTACAAAAAACCTGCGACACTTGAGAAATTAAGATCATGCCGACAGAAGCATGATGAATCAATGGGGAAGTACATCCAAAGGTGGAACATCATCAAAAACTCGGCAGAAAATATATCTGACGAGAGAGCGATAGACGCGTTTGTTGCAGGAGTCCGACGAGGAGATTTTGTGGAGGACTTGGGAAGAACTAACCCAAGGACAGTATCATCATTAATGGAAATAGCAAATAGATGGGTAGATGGCGAGGATGCTGTGCATAATAAACGACACAGGTCACCAGAGGAGGACCGCAGTCGAAATTTTCAAAATAGACGTCGATTTTCTCGACAATTTTCGAGTTATGATGCACATGGCCAAATTTCGGCTGGGTTCCGAGCAAGCGCTGGAGGAAACAATAGAGATGAGTATCAAAGGAGCAACGAACAGCGAGGCGACAATAGAGATGATTCCCGAAACAACAGGCCAAACAATGGGCCTAGGTTTCAGAGACCCTTCGTGTCTCCCGAGGATATGATGAATGGCCCGTGCCAGATGCATTTCTATGTCGACAATAACGGGAAGAGGCAGTCGGGGCATTTGCAGAAAATTGCCGAAATTTCCAAGCAATGTTGAGATTCGCCGGACAAGCTAATGCTCAGGCAGCGAGTCAAAACCCTCAGGGACCTAGGAGTGAGATCCACCTACCACCTCCTCCCGCAATAACGGATGAAAATCGACATCAGCTAAGAATAGCGGCAGCACTAGCACCACCACCTTACATTGATCCCAACTCCCATGGAGCGGTTTCGATGATTCAGAAAGGCAGACCATCCAATAGAGCGCAGAAAGTAATTTCGCGACAGGTGTTCATGGCAGAGAAGATCCCTCCACCAACAGTCGAGTACCTCAATTGGTCGGGACAGGATATTGGCTTCACAATTGCGGATCACCCGCAGCAAGTTCCTCGACCAGGGCAGTCAGCACTTATTTTACCAGCAGTGATCGCATGATTTGATGTATCTCGAGTGTTCCATGATGGAGGTAGCAGTTTAAACCTTATGTACGCAGATACACTAAGGAAGATGAACATATCCTTGGCAAACCTTAAGCCAACGGACACACGTTTCCACGACATCACACTAGAAAAGCCAAGTTACCCATTGGGGAGGATCAATCTCGACGTTCAGTTTGGCACTCGAGAAAACTACAGGATAGAGAGACTGGAGTTTGAAGTCGTGGATTTCCCATCACAATACCACGCTTTGTTGGGGAGCCCAGCATATGCCAGATTTATGGCAGTACCACATTACACATACTTGTTGTGGAGGATGCCTAGACCTAAGGGGCCAATCACAGTTAAAGGAAGCTTCGCGCTAGCCGATAAATGTGATAAGGATTTTCATCGGCTCTCAGAAATCTTCGGGATGCAAGCAGAGTACATGGCGTCGAGGCTTACGACCGATTACGATGTGCTGCCAGATGTCGGGAGGCCTAATAAGGAATCAACTTTTAATACTGCAAAGGATTCAAAGGAAGTACAGATCCACCTGACAGATCTGAAGAAGACGACGTCCATCGCGACAAATATGGACCTCGCATAGGAAAGCGCGCTCGTCGAGTTCCTCCGTGAGCATTGGAAAATCTTCACATGGTGTCCAGCTGACATGCCAGCAGTACCCAGGGAACTTGCCGAGCACCACCTAAACTTGGATCCAATAGCGAGACCAATCAAACAACCCTTGCGGCGTTTTTCGGAACCAAACCGCAAGGCTATGCTGTCGGAAATTGATAGACTAAGAGAAGCTGGCTTCATCAAGGAGTTACACACAGAAGCCACATGGGTAGCTAACCCAGTGTTGGTGCCGAAGAAAAACACGAAAGTCCTTCGCATGTGCGTTGACTTCACGTGTCTCAATAAACATTGTCCAAAGGATCACTTTCCCCTCCTAAGGATCGATCAAATTATCGACTCCACGGCAGGATGTGAACGTCTTTCCTTCCTGGATGCTTACTCTGGTTATAACCAGATCAGATTAAAAGAAGAAGACGAAGTCAAAACAGCGTTCATCACACCTTACGGCGTGTTCTGCTATCGAACAATGCCCTTCGGTTTGAAAAACGCGGGAGCAACATATCAGCGGATGATGCAGAAGTGCTTAGCAACACAGATCGGGAAAAACGTGCAAGTATACATCGACAAAGTTGTCAGAACATCAAAAAAGGGATACACGCTAATCGAGGACTTGAAGGAATCTTTCGACAATCTCGACAAGTTTTGTCTCAAGCTAAACCCAACAAAGTGTTTTTTCGGCGTCCCTGCAGGAGAACTTCTCTGGTTCTTAGTTTCAGCAAGAGGGATTGAAGCAAATCCAGAAAAAATCCAGGCCATCGTAACAATGAGAAAGCCAACAAAGTTGAAAGAAATAAGCAGCTAACCGGGCGAGTCGCAGCTTTAAGCAGATTCGTCGCCAGGTTGGGGGGAAAGGCGCTACCGTTTTACGCCTTAATCAAGCAAGGAGAGAAATTCCAGTGGAATGAAGAAGCAGACAGAGCCTTTGAGGATCTCAAACGCAAAATCTCGACACCACCAATCTTGGTGGCGCCGAAAGAGAAGGAACCTTTGTTGTTATACATTGCGGCCACACCTCAGGTGGTAAGCACAGTACTTGTCGTTGAAAGAGAGGAAGAAGGAAAACTCCATGGAGTGCAGAGGCCAGTATACTTCGTCAGCGAAGTCTTATCGCCTTCAAAACAGAGGTATCCTCAATATCAAAAGCTAGCATATGGAGTGTTTACAACCGCAAGAAAATTGCGGCACTATTTTTCGGCGCACCCGATAATAGTGGTCAATGAGGTGCCCTTGTCCAATATACTCAACAATCCAGAAGCTACGGGTCATGTCTCCCTTTGGGGAATAGAGCTTTCCCCTCGGGACATCACGTATGAAAAAAGAAAGGCAATAAAGTCGTAGATTCTACCAGACTTCATCGCAGAGTGGATGGAGTTACAAAATACAGGACCACCGGATTTATCGAGAACTTGGACTATGAACTTCGACGGGTCCAAGCGATTAGAAGGAGCTGGAGAAGGCGTCATACTAATATCACCCGCGGGCGACAAGCTGAAGTACGTCTTGAGGATGACGTTCCCAAACGCATCTAACAATGAGGCAGAATACAAAGCTCTCATACATGGGATGAAGATGGCGAAAGCTTGTGGTGCAACTCGACAAAAATCTTTGGCGACTCGTAGTTGGTGGCTCAGCAAGTCATGAACCAATGCGATGCAGTCAATGACAGTATGGTAGCATACAAGGAAGTGTACAATGAGCTCGAGAAGTTGTTTGATGGATGCGAAGTAAATCACATAAGCAGGCTGAGCAATGATGAAGCCGACGTTCTCGCAAACATCAGGTCACAATGCCTCGCAATTCCACCAGGCGTATTCTGGAAAGAGATAGCAGAGATATCTACGAAGTCGAAAAAAACAAAAAATAAGGAGAAGGACAAGAAACCCTCGGGGGCTGCCAAAGAGGCACCAGAGGAAGAAGAAGAAGAGGAACAAGACTTGGTAATGATGGTGCAGATACCTTGGATGCAGGCATACATATCATATATCCTAAGGCAAGAGATACCCGACGATCTAGTGGAAGCAAGGCGAGTTATTAGGCGATCTAAGGCCTTCACAATGGTCAAAGGGGAGTTATATAAACGGAGTATTTTGGGAGTACTACAAAGGTGCGTTACACCCGAAGAAGGAAGGATGATCTTGAAGGATGTGAACGAAGGAATCTACGGCCACCACGCAAGCAGTCGAGCCATTGCAGCCAAGGCTTTCAGAGCAGGGTTTTATTGGTGGACAGCAATAGAGGATGCAAAGGAGATAGTGCGAACTTGCGACGCGTGCCAGAGATTCGGCGCGAAACCTCATTCTCCGGCAGCAGAACTAATGCCAATACCATTGTCTTGGCCCTTTGCTCAGTGGGGCCTCGATATGGTGGGGAAGTTACATAAAGCTTCGCCAGGAGGATACGAGTATATGCTCGTCGCCGTCGACAAATTCACCAAGTGGATAGAAGCCAAGCCGATAAATTCACCAGACGGAGCGTCTGTCGTCAAATTCGTGAAAAGCATCGTCTTCAGGTTTGGAGTGCCTAATAGCATCGTCACGGACAATGGTAGCAACTTCACATCCAAGGAATTCAAGGCATATTGTGCAGAGGTAGGCATCAAACTACACTTTGCATCAGTTGCGCACCCGCAAACCAATGGTCAAGTCGAAAAAGCCAATGGCATTATCTGCAACGGGATTAAAAAGCGCTTGTTGGCACCACTGGCAAAAGCGCGACATACTTGGCCTGAAGAGTTACCCAGTGTGTTATGGAGTATACGAACAACACCAAATACAGCGACACAAGAAACTCCGTTTTTTCTGGTCCATGGAGCTGAGGCAGTGTTCCCAATCGAAATAGAGCATGATTCCCTGAGAGTCACAGAATATGAGGAGGAAACCTCAAGAAGAGCATTGGAGGACGATGTCGATGCATTAGATGAAGCTCGAGATGAAGTACTATCACGGGTCCCCAAGTATCAGCAAGACTTGAAAAATTATCATAGTCGACGTCTGAGACCAAGGTCCTTTCAGGTGGGAGATCTAGTTCTACGACTCAACCAACAGAGCACTGAAAAACTCGAGTCACCATGGCTTGGTCCTTACGTCGTCACGGAAGTCATCGAAGGAGGAGCATACAGAATCAAGGACAAGAAGTCAGGGGTTCCCGAGAGAAACCCCTGGAACGTGGCACAGCTAAGGCGTTTTTACGCTTAGTGTCGAAATATAGTCTTCCTTGTAAAAATACAATGTACTGAAACGCCCGCGAGTTTTCAGACGCACTCTTTTCCTTTTTCGGGGCACCGAGTGGGGCCGGGAAAGGTTTTTAATGAGGCGGGCTCGCGGTGCTGCAATATAATAAAGATAGTTGAGATATATATTTCTTCGATAGGCCCGGGGGCTTGTGCTTAAGACTTGCAATATATATTTCCGAAATATATTTCGCCTTGATGCAAAAACACCTCGCAAAATAAATAAAGATACAAGATAGCGATCAACAACAAAGCACGGGGGCTCGTACCCGCAAACATAGCATATTCAATACAATTTAGTTGCCTTGGTTCAAAACCTCGCACATACAATAAAGAAATTCGCCACAGAGACACTCGGGGGCTTGATGAGGGAAAATAAAAACATTTGTTGGCTTGACAATATAGAACATGTTTACAACATACGAGAGACAATTCCTGAGAAAAATTCAAAGGAAAAGAAAGATCAATTATGACCTAGTATATTATCTATGGTCATCCGGTTTGAAGTACGAGTACTGTGTTCAGCATAGCTGCCTTTCACGAAGAATTCAGAATCCATCCGAAGAAGTTAATCCATCATATATTCCGCTACAGGGGTCACATAATGATTGATTTTTCCAACATCCCTTTTCCTTTTCGCCATCTTCGCCAAGCACTTGGTAACAATTTGGCTCATATCAAACTTGGTGCCAGCAGAGAGTTGCGCCCGAACAAATCCATGGATTTGAGGAGCATCTCGAAATTTCTCCATCAAACCAAGAAGAGTATCAGGTGCTTCGTTCCGCGGAAACATCGTCTTGTATACCAGAGACAATGTTCTGGTACAGAAATCCAGGAAGTCGCGAACCTGACTCGTGCGGTCTTGAAATCTGACAATCTGTCGGTTCCGCTCTGGAGTGGCCCAGAACAGAGAACCATGGTCAAGAGAAAGGTTAACAAGAAGATTTGTCCTTGTGTTTACTCTCTCTTCTTCGGCAGCAGCATCAAGAAAGGAACCTATTTGGAGACAGTGCATGAAGTTTAAAAAATATAGAGAGAGGATATGGCAAGAAGATAGAAGTTTTGATTGGAAAAAGCGTACCCGACATATCTACACAGGCTTCATTCATCAATTCGAGCATAAAATTTTCTCGGGTGGTTGCCTTTTCAGCTTCAGAAACGGCGGCTTCCTTGGCAGCCATGGCTTCTTGAGCTTGTTGAAGTGCAATTTTTTCTGCTTCGGAAGCCTTGCGAGATTGTTCCATCATCACAAGTGTTTGCCTCTTCGCATACTGAAGCTGTTGCCGAAGTTCTCCCAAGTCTTGCGACAAATTCTCACTCGAGGAATTTTCACCAAGTTCAGTATTAACAAGAACTTTCCTCGAGCGAGAAGAAGTAGGCAGAATATCGGAAGAAGCAGGAGTTGGAGTATAGTTATCAAATATCAACTGAAATTAAAAAGAGTCGACATCAATCATCAAGCAAAATAGAATTCCATTGATTTTCAGAATAATTACAAGACATTACAATGGAGCTAGTGGGATAAGTGTCACCAAAGACTACTTTGGCGACATCATCAAAAGGAAGAAAGAAAAAGAGGAAAAAGGGAAGGAAAGACAAGGTGGTCTATTGAACCTCCGGTTTGGATGAGCTTGGAGCCGGAGTTGGTTTGCACCCAAGATAGGCGAGGACCTTCTTCGAGTTTGGTTTCGTAGCCTTGATCAGCGATTGCCACTTTTTTGTCCCCATCTCTTGCGTGTCGCCAACCTTAGTCCAGTCGATACTCTGTTGGCTATCGGCAACCAAGGCGATGGTAACCTCCACGCCAACCTTCAAACTTTCTTGGCGAAGTTTGAGCCCAAGGTTTTCGGCAGTATTGAAGCACTTGACAAGGGCAAGGAACGGCGTGGGTTGCTCTTTCTTCGGGAAGAAGTAGGGATAAAGCCGCGACAACCCTGCCTCAGCCTCGGCAAGGCCGTCGCGTGCCTCGTCTCCGTGAATTTCAAGAAGAGAGAGCGCGTCAAGAAGGGGATCATTCTCGGGATCACTAAGTTCATATTCTTGACCCGTTTTTCCTGCTAAGACAAAAATTTATTGGTAAATAAGCAAAATAAAAGAAGTTCAAGGAAGTCAAAATAGTTTGGGCACTTACTGACAAAGCGACGACTCTGCCACGCCAGGCGCTTGATAATCGATTCCTCGCGAGCAGATTGTTCAGAAATACGCTCGCTTAAAGAATTTTCCGCCTCATGAAGCCTCTTTCGAAGATCTTCGACGGTGGCCGCTTCTGCCTTAGCCTTTTTGGCAACCGCTTCAGCCTCCTTGCGAGCTTTTTCACTTTGCTCCAGTTTGTGAGCAAGTGTGTCAGCGCGATTTTTAGCTTCCACAAGATCGGCTGAAAGAGCAGTCGACAATATTGACTATGGCGACAAGAATTAAAGGAAGGAAATGCAATTGAGAAAAAGATAGCAAGATAGTACCTTTCAGCTGGTTGGAAAGATCACGGTACCCGACGAATTGGGTACCGACTCGGAAAAACTCCTTCATCAAAGGCTAGAGAAATCCAAAGAAAGAAAAGTCAAATATAGTACAGGAAAAATTCGATGGCAACAAGGAAAAAAGAGGAGTAATGGATAGAACTTACGTCATTCAGTGAAGAAGTCGTGAAACCACCACTTAATTGGGTGGGTTCTTCGACTGGTTCAATCCTGGCCCTCTTCGGCGAAGGGGCTCGGTGGCTTGCAGGTGGAGTTGGATGCTCGACGTTATGTGGAGGAGGCGAAGTTTCCTCTACATCAGGTTGAGCATCCGACACAACTAAAGTACGTGACGTGCTCGTTCGAGCAGCCACGTCAATAGGAGGATTTTCTTCCTCGTCATCACTGCAATACAACGCCGACAATATAAGAAAAACAATGACAAGTATTTTGCGAGATAAACAATAAAGCACAATAAAGACTTACAAGCTGACGAGGGCATCCAAGAAAGGGTCGAAAGCTTTCTTCCCTTTGGAAGGACCAGCTTCTTCGGCTTTGGAGGTGCCGGAATCCTCGACTTCATTCCTCTTCCTCTTGTTCTTCGGAGACACAGCAGGAGGAGGGGAATGTGCTTAGGAAGTGGCCTCAGATTCAGTCTCTTTTTTCAGAGGATACCGCAGATTTTCGGGAAACTGTGGCTTCACTCTCAGGGCGAGAAGTACCCTGGTTGTCGTCGGTGAAAACTGCCCGTTCTTTGACTTCCCCACCTTCAGGAAGGGGAGGAAGAGAAACAAGATCTGGATGGTTCTACAAAACAGAAGAATGTCGACAAGAAAGTCATACAAAGGATGTCAATAAAAACAAAAAAAGTAGTCGATAAAAAAAAGTTCACACGAGAAATTACCTCACGGAGAGGGTTGGTGGCGCGATACGGCTTTACGTGGCAAGCCGAGGGAACAGGATCTTTCTTGTTGAGGGAGGAGATTTTTCGGACAAGTTTTTCTAAATCCTTGACCGGCAAATCCACGGACAAGCAATCCACGTCTTCATCGCCAGCATACTTCCAGAGGGGATTTTTGCGAGCTTGCAGAGGCTGCACTCTAATCCTGAGGAAATACGCCGTGATTTGGATACCCGATAACTCTTGGCCACGGGTATTCTGAAGTTCGCGGATGCGAGTCATCAGTGCCTCTGTCGCCGCTTTTTCTTCAGCGGTAGCCTCTGCATCCCAGGATCGGCGGCGACAGATTCTTTCGGCACCATCAAAAGGAGGAATATTGTCTTCAACAGACCCATGGTTTTCCTCATGAATGTATAGCCATTTTTTGCGCCACCCTTGAACTGAATCAGGGAATTTGACATCGAAATACTCGACATCAGGACGGACGCAGATAACGATGCCACCTATGTTATATGCGACGTTGGCAGAGCCATTGTGGCGACAAAAGAAGAGACGCTTCCATAAAGCCCAGTTAGGTTGGACTCCAAGGAAGGACTCGCAGAGGGTGATAAAGATTGAGATGTGGAGTATGGAGTTGGGAGTGAGATGATGAAGTTGCAATCCATACATGAAAAAGCAACCCTCGAAGAAAATTGTGAATAGGGGAAGAGAGGCCGCGGATGAGATGATCAACAAAACTAACCCGATACTCCATTGGAGGGGTCGGGTAGCTTTCCTCGCTGGGGAAGCGCAGTGCGTCTGGCTTCTTGCTGATCCCCAGTTTCTTCAGCAGGTTGATGTCCTGGGAGGTGATTTTGGATCTCTCCCACTCCGCGCTTCCAAGACCCGCGGCAGCCATTGCGGATTCAGGGGTAGCGTGCCTGGTGAGTTTGCGCGGTGGCATTAACAATGGCGCAGTAGCACAGGGCGAGCGAGGCGGAGCTGAACTATGGGCGCAAGGAAAGATTTTCGCAAAGGGGAGCAGAGGAGTGGCGCGAGCGAAAGTGTCGAAGGAGGAAGACGATGACCTTAAATAAAGGTGTGCTGAATCGATGCACCGTTGGATGAAGAAATCGTGCGGTGGACAAGGAACTTGTAATTGAAGGGTAAAATGGTATTTTTTACTTCAATGGAACATAATAGGCGTTACAGTACGTGCGCCAGGAAAAGCGGAGGACGTGTGTCCCCCACTTGCACGACGTGTCAACCTGACAGGAAATTTGGACCCATAAGGCAGGGACAGAAGTACTCGAGTTTCCGGGATACAAAGATCGTGGCCATCGTCAGTACTAAGGTCACTTTGACCAAGGGGAAAATCTCGACAAGTATGAAATAAGAAGATTGGCGGCAGGAAAATTTATCTATTACTTCGGGAGCCTTTGATCAAATACAAGTTTTTTCCCAAATGCTCGGGGGCTACTTTGGAAAAAAGTAAAATTCGAGTATGACAATATAGAATTTGCGGGAGCCTATGATCAAACGCAAGCATTTGTTCATAGCCTCGGGGGCTACTCCCATCGGGAGCGCTGTTCGCGCACCCGATAGATATGAAAAGCTCGAGAAAGAATGACAATATAGCGGCATAAATTGTGGAGCCTACAACCAAGCACTAGTTCTTGGCTGTAGCCTCGGGGGCTACTCCCATCGGGAACGCTGTTCGCGTGCCCGATGAAATTATAAAAAAAGAGAAAGAGAAAAAGAAGAAGAAAAAGGGAGCATATTTCGAGTTATGTAAATAACTCTACATATACTCCCATCGGGAGAGCAATATAAGTCATCCGTTGACTCAATAAAATGTGCTATTCCAACAGCCGAATAAGCACTCAACAATATATTCTCAGAACGCCAAAGTTGCGACTAATTTCTGAATGCCGCAAAACTTTGCGAAGGTAAGACCCCAGATCCGTTCTGTGTGGCGTAGCGCCGTCTCTGACGTTGGTTTGCTACTTTTTTCCGTATCAACAGATACGAAGAAAAATCCTAACGGACGCGTTAGGTACCCGATAAATATGACTGGGACTCGACAGAATGGTAAGACCTTAAGCGGCACCTGTCGAAGTTTACACCAGTATCCCGAGATCATGTCCAGGGACGTGATCTTGAAGTAGGTTTTTGCGGATTGCCACTAGAGCAGTTAACTAGTACCTGATCCGTCAGATGAACTAGCCCCAGCTACCATTATCCCTGTACAATATAGAAATCTGTGTGCAAAGATATGTGGTAAAGTTCGAAGATATTGAGTAAATATAAAGGTGGAGATTTTCCTCGACTCTACGATTCAAACAAAATCTCGGGGGCTACTGACATAGGCATCCCCACTGGGCCTGCCGAAGATAGTACCCGGGGTTTACTGAAGGCCCACATATCGAAGAATATAAAGTTCGGAAGCCCAAGATGGTGATAAGGAAAGCTAGAGTTGTAATAGGAAGTGTAATTTGTAATCTTTCGGGACGGGTCAGAAACCCTCCCGGACTCTGTAAACTTATGTACTACGAATCCCTCGGCTCCGCCTCCTATATAAGGGGGAGTCGAGGGACAAAGAAAGGATCGAATCATTGTTTCTCAAACCCTAGCTTTTACATCGTCGAGTACTTTTCGGATGAAACCTTCGAGATCTACTTGCCCTCTACATCCAACGAAACCCTAGTCTACTACTTGTAGGCATTGACAAGTTAATACCTTGTCACTTACTGAGGGAAACTTACTGCTGTACGCGTCACACCTTCCTCTTGGGGTTCCCAACGGACGCGTGTTGAACGGAAAGACATACGTCAACTACGCGCAGCAAACGCCTCTAAAATCGTGTATCAGTCGTTACGTTAGCTGGAAATCATCCCGGGAACTGGAAAATATGCGCTATAGGCCATGAAATGGCCAAAAAACATGAAAACTGTGAGCTATAGCCCATGGAAATAGAGGCACAAAACATGAAAAACAAGTATTTTTGTGATGCCTCTCAAAACATGTATCGATATGTACGGTTGCAGGAAATCATCTCGGGAACTGGAAAATATATGCTGTAGCCCATGAAATGGGCAAAAATATGAAAACTGTGAGCTATAGCTCACGGAATTGGAGGCTGAAAACATGAAAAACACGAGTTTTTGCGACACCTCTCAAACCAAGTACCGGTCGTTACGTTAGCTGGAAATCGTCCCGGGAGCCGGAAAATGTGCGCTATAGCCCATGAAATGGGCAAAAAATGAAAACTGTGAGCTATAGCCTACGGAAATGGAGGCTGAAAACATGAAAAACATGAGTTTTTGCAACGCCTCTTGTCGAGGGGGCTCCTCGGCAATGCCCAACGATAGGGGCTTAGGGTTGATGGAATCCTGCAAGCTGACACGAGACATCAGTTCACAGACAAGCGGGGAGAGCGATTTACCCAGGTTCGGGGCCCTCGATGAGGTAAAACCCTTACGTCCTGCCTGTCTGTTCTTGATTATGATGATAATGGATTACAATGGGGTGCCGAATAGTTCGGCTGAGATCTCATCGAGTTGGCTAAGCGCTAAGGTAACCTAGCTTTAAGCTTCTGTTGGCTAAGAGCGCTAAGATTGGTTGTGTCCCTCGACAGCCCCTCTCCTGGCCTTTATATAGGAGGCCAGGTCTCAAGAGGTCTAATCGAATACGACTGGGTTTACAATAGATCTATCTCTAAGCTTTCCTTATTCGGCTCCTTCCGTGTCTTGTACTTCAAGGAATCTTCCGCCGTACTCCCCTGGCGGCCCATCCTGCCATCGAGTGCCTTCATGGGCCTCCAACTAGGAAATATAAGGTAGGGAAACATTGGTTCCTCGAAGGGTAATGCCCACGTCAGTAGCCCCCGAGTGTCTAGCCGAACATTGTTCGGGTAGAGACTGAAGCATGTCTTCTGTTGATGTTCTTCTCCTTGATTGTCCTTGTTCATCTTAAATCATCATTGACCTTTTTATCGGGTGCGCGTCAGCGCTCCCGATGGGAGTAGCCCCCCGAGTCTATGTACGGATGCTTGTAATCCGTGCGTAGACTCAAGTTGCACTACTCGAACATTCTTTTCTGCCGAAGTTTTTTGCAGGTCTTCATAGGTCATCCGACATATCTTCCTCTTGCAAGGGACAATGAGTAATGTGCCCAACTTTTGTTGGTTAACTACCAATGGTAAAACAACATTACTCTACACAGAATCAAGTCCCCGGGCATGATCCTGGAGAACGAAAAATTTTATCGGGTGCGCGTCAACGCTCCCGATGGGAGTAGCCCCCCGAGTCTGGGCACAGGTGCTTTGCAACTGGGTGCAGACTTGAGCTAAACAACCCTCTTTCTCTTCATCACCCTTCTTTTTTGTTTGAGTCCTTAATCATATCGGGTGCGCGCCAGCGCTCCCGATGGGAGTAGCCTCCGAGTCTAAGCGCAGATGCTTTGTAATCTATGCTTAGATTCAAGTCCATCATCCGACAGTTTTTTCCTTCGAGTTCTTCATGTAACTTTTATGACGTCACTGATGATGTTTTGTCAATATCCTGATTCTGACTGACAAGACGTGACCCGCCGGGCCCATTCTTTCTCTGTCTTGGTCCTGTTTTCAAGCAATTTCCGCTTTCTGTGCGTAGTTACCAAGATGTCTCCTCGATTTCCACAACCATTAATCGGAAATAGGCCCGTTCTGATAGACTGGCACCAACGACACGTGCTTATGCAACTCTTCTCCTCTTAAGATCTCCAAAGGGCGAAAAAACCCGTAATCCTTTCTCACATCCGCCTTTGCCTTCCTTCTTCTTCCTTCCGCAACCGCTGCGCCGCAGCCGCCGCTTTTCCAATCTTCCCCATATCTTAACAATGGTGAAGAAGAAGAATGTCACTGCCGCCGGCAGCTTTTCGACCGGCGGTGCCACCGCCAAATCTTCCTCCACTCTCTCAAGGAAGAATCCTTCAGATGCTCCTCCTACAGTTCCTGCGCCGCCGGCGCCGCCAGGCTCTTTGGCCAAGCCAGGGGATTGGCTGGCGTCCTCCATGACCAAGCGTGATGAGAAGAGGGCTCGAAGCCTTGGGTTGATCTCCCCCGACGAGGGGGACGTGATTCTTCCAGGTGCGATCTCTCGGCCTAATCCTCCCGCTGGTTTTACTGTGGTGGTCTTATCATTCCTACATCGGGGCCTTTCGCTTCCTGCCCATGAATTCCTCCTTCGCCTTCTTCGGACTTACGAAATCCAACTGTGGCAACTTACTCCCAACTCAATCCTTCACGTTGCTGTGTTTATCACCCTTTGTGAGGCATTTTTGGGCATCGAGCCCCATTTCGGATTGTGGAAGAAAATATTCTACGTTAAGAGGTACAGCTGTAGCAATGGGTCCTTTGTTATTGGAGGTGTGGGGTTCGTGGCTCGCTCAGAGGTTAATTACTTTAGTTTCCCGATGAGAGAATCTGTGCAAGGATGGAGACTGAAGTGGTTTTATGTCAAAGATTCTGTGACCACCGAGTCCCAGCTCCCTTGCTTTGTCGATGTTCTTGAGGCTAAGCCGAAGGATTCATGGAGGAACATTCTTTCATCTGACGAAAAGGTAGTAGCCGACGAGTTATTCACCAAATTCCTTCGGATCAAAGAAGCCGATGGTCAAACCATGATTGGCACGGAGGTAGAAGCGGTGTTTCTGAAGCGTCGAGTTCAACCAGTCATGGCGAGGGTTCACCCCATGTGGATGTAAACGGGTCCAAAAGATGAAACCAGAATTAATGTCGCTGAACTGTCTGAAAAGGAGCTGCTTGATGAAGTCCGTCGCCTTACTCTCTTTAGTCCGGAGGACTCAATCCCATTGTTATCTTCCTATGCTCCTCTTGACGCCAACCATCCGCTATCAGAGGTAACTTGCTTTCTCATACCCTTAGTATGCTATTTTTGCTTAGTCGACAATGTTCGTTTAGTCGACATGTTTCCATTGTTCTTATTCACTCCATTCCTTGGCAGGTTCCCATGGTTTCTGGAAACTTGCAGGATTCACCAAATGACAATTATGAAGGAAGAGGTTCCTCAGTCCCTGCTGATTTTCGCACTGCTGAACATGTGGATCCAGAGGGTGAATGTGACAACCCGATAGATTTGAAAGCTGCCTATGCCAACATTCCTCCCCCAGCCGATGATACTTGCAACACAGAAGGATCAGTGCGTGATGATGACGCTGATCATGATGCCTTTGTTGATGCAGCTGCGGAGGGGGCTAGGTCTTCACCAACAAAGAGATCGACCGGCGGCTTCGCCGATGAAGATGATCTCTTCGACATGTAAGTGTCTTTTTCCTTGAAGCCGTATTTCATCCTTTTACCTCTTGCATTCCATTCATAACCTCTCTTTTTTTATCAATTCCCTTCTCAGCGACGAAGGCTTCGTCGAGCCGCCGGCCAAGAAGGCCAAACCCGGAGCCACCCCGCCGGACGTCGCTGCTTCTGAAGCATCGGTTCCTAAAGCAGCCCCCGCAGCTCAGATATCAACCGCTTCCTCCCTTTCTAAAGGGAAGGATGCTCCTTCAACTGCCGCTACTAGGACTCCTCCTTCTGTAAGTTCCTCTTGATTGCAGCATGATCCTCTCGGGTGTGTATCTTGCTTAATGATTTTTCATCGAATAACCCCCCTTTTTTTTCTAGGACCTGCGAGGAGTTATCTCCTCTTTGGAGGCCTTTGCTTCCCAATTCACTTCTCCGGAAGCAGAGAAAGTTCATCTCCAAAAGGAGATTAAATCTTCCTCCTCGAAGTTAGATGGCGCAGTCAAGATAGCTGCCGAGGCCCGCCAAGAAGTCGACTCCTTGAAGGAGGAGCTGGGCAAGCTGAAAGAGAAATTGAGGGAGGAAGAGGCGACCAGGCTAGCTGCCGAGGCTCGGGCGGATGAAAAGGATGAACTCCTTCGCCAATCTTCCTTGGCTTTACTTGGTAATCTCTTCCGTTTTCCTCTGTCAATTATCGCACTTATGGGCTCAGCCTTTTATCGATGATCTCTTCTCTTTCTACAGAAGCCGCCAACATTCCTGCCGACGCCTTGGACAAAGTTCCATCAGCTTGTCGATGGCTCTTGCTTCCCATCAGCTCACTCGGTAGCTTCTTGAGAAGGGAAAGGGTGCCATGGCGCGGATACACTCGATGATCATCCCCAAGATCAGTCAAGATAAAACCCTAGGGGAGTTGATCGACGCCTTCGCGATTGACACCAAGGAGGTTATCGAGGTATTCAAACGCACTTCGCGTACCTATGGCGCCGTCCTTGCCTTCCAACTTATGATGGGTCACGGCTTTTAAGGCCGATATTGAAGAAATGTCCAAGGAGCTGCCGAAGGAGGAGGATGAGCGGTTGGTCGATTTGAGCACCTTCAAAGCGTCAGCCGTTAGATGTGCACGCCAGCTTCTTGAGCTGGTTTCATCAAGGAAGACGTCGGCAGGCCCTAGCTTATCGACCCAGACTCAGGCGCTCTGAACTTTTGTAGCAATATTTTCCTTAATTGGATGTGAAACATTGTTTTGCTTGGATATCCTTTTGGTTGTAATAAACTCTATGCTAGCAATGTTGCTAGCACACTCTTTGTTATAATATTGTCACTAGCATTCTCCCGATGGGAGTATCTTCCGATGTTTCAAGGAATCGGTCTGTCATGCTTGTTGACACTGTTTCTTGCAGGTGTTCCCCGTGCCTGCATCTGTCGAAGATTCTTCGGGTGCTCTCTCTGAAGATGATCGGATCCAACGGATGAAGGATCGGATCACACAGTTGGAGAAGGATCTGCGCAGCACCTACGCCTCGGCTGCTATCATCAAGAAGAAGGGCGAAATTGCGGCTGATGTAGAGCGCTACGCCCTTACTGAACTTCATAAAGCCACCGAAAGTTTAAACTGTAAGTCCTTGACCCTTGTATTCAGTACTCTTCCACCGGAAACGTACCGCCTGAACTTTTATTGATCGCCTTGCCAGTCATATATCTGAATCGTGGGGAGGAAAACAAGCAGATTCACGAGCGTGTACATGCGCTGACCCAGTTGTCGTCAGCCGAAGAAATTTTCTGGCGAGAGCAGTTGAAGGCGTCCGCTGTTGCACAGTTTCAGGATCGGGTCCAACAGGTTCACCATTTCTTCGACAAGTGCTACAAAGCCCTGAGGGTAGTTTGGAGGACAATGTTTCCCTTGAACAGAGTTCCCCCCGCACTATTGACTCTGATGTCGGAGTTTGGGAATACCAGGAAGATTCGGGACTTGGTGCGAGCTCAGGTCTTTGCAGGGGCTAGATTTACGCTTGCTCTTGTACTTGCGCGTTATCCTTCAGCGAATTTACTGTCCGATGCCAATGCGACTGGTGACTTGGAGACGCTGTACCCGAAGGTTTTACTTCCTGCCAATGTGATTGTCGACAAGCTGGAGAAGGAGTCGAAGGCACCTGAAGAAAAAGACACTCCGCAAGGGTGATTTCAGGAACAAAGGTTGTTTGTATAGATGTTATGACTACTTGACCCAAGTGTTAGGATCGCTTATTATTTGGTATATACATGTATATGTATTTTTACCATGTTGATGCCGTTGGCAAATTTTGAAGGAGCAAATCTTAATTGCTCGTTTAGTCGTGTATGTTTTTTGTTGGTCGGCCAAACTTTTGAGTGATCAGCTCGTGTTGCGGGTTTTGCTAATCCCGTTGTATGCGCAACTTTTCCTTCAACCGATGTATGCCTCGGCAGCCACTCCCGAATTATTCGGGTGGAATGACTGCCGGTGAACACGTTGTTCCTTGAAATTTCCATAAGTAAAATATCGAACGTGGCTTGTGTTGATGTGTACTTCCGGACTCTTGCTATTTACGACGCTCGTAGAGGCATCTATAGCAAAGGGAAGGGTTAATATCCTTGTTTATTTTGCATCCTGTAGCACTCGTAGAGGCATTTTTTGGAGCACGATCCTTTGCCGCGTACTGTGTTGGACCGTCGTTTGCCAAGATTTACAAAGATGCGGTTTAGGTGCTCCGGTCAACTGCAAAGCTTTTTCAAGGAATTGAAACTTGAGTACTTATTAATAAAAAACGCTGGACTAAAGGGCAAAAAAGGGGAAGCCCTGTTTGGAAAGGAAAATGAAACTAAATGCTAGTAGATTGCTTAAGTATTGAAGGGGTTCTTTTCATCTTCTGGCTTGGTCATCGTGTTGGTGTTTATTGAAGCGCCGTTGACTTCGCCAGGGATCTGGGCAGCGATTGTCAGCATCTTGCTGTCTCCTGTGCCTTCTATGCTGTCCGCTGCCGAAGCTTTTGCTGCCGAAGCTTCTGCTGCCGAAGCTTCAGGAGCAAGGTCGGCTGGTTTCTTCTTGTTTTCCCTGACATGTTGTTCCTCCTTGATTTGTCGTATTGACAGCTTGGGCAGAGGGTCGACAATTTCTCGTTGTGGCCCAAACTTCGCAGCAGTCCTTTGAAAGTCGCGATCACAATTGTCCGAGCGTGAGAAACTTCCATAGACTGTGATGTTCGTCCCGTTGTTCCCGGGCATTTTCAGCTTGAGGTATGCATAGTGCGGTACAGCCATGAACTTGGCATAAGCTGGTCTCCCGAGTATGGCATGATACTGTGACTCCCAGTCCACTACCTCAAACTCGATCTTCTCCTTCCTGAAATTGTCGGTTTTGCCAAAGATGACATTCAGGTAAACTTTGCCAAGAGAGTAGCCCGGTGCAGTTGGGAGAATCCCATGGAAGCAGGTGTCTGTTTCTTCTAGCATCTTCATGGTGATCCCCATACTTTTGATTGTGTCGACGAATATCAGGTTTAATCCGCTTCCACCATCCATGAAAACTTTGCTCATTTTGAACCCCCCGATTTGTGCCTCGACTACTAAGGCAGCGTGTCCCGGTTTTGGTATGGTCATCGGGTGATCTGCTCGACGGAACGTAATGTTCTGAGAGGACCACTCGACATACTCGGGGATGTTTGCCATGATGCTTTCTGCCAGGTTAATTTCTCGGGTGAGCTTCTTCATCTCTCTTCTTGAGACACCTGTCCTATGGGTCATGCTCATCTGCCCCCGTGGTGGTGGAAATGCCTCGTTGGGTTGATGTGGTTGAGCCTGCTGGACTTGGTGCTGCGATGGAGGTGGAGGTGGAGGTGGTGGTGGTAGCTGTTGCTGGCCTCCCTGCTGGATGAGTTTGTGCATGTCGATGAACTGCCGACAGTCCCTGAGCAGGTGACTCGACTTCGTTTTTCCATCTTTAGAATCGGTATACGAGTGCAGGTAATAGGGAGCATTGATCTGCTCGGCGTAAGGCAGTTCGGGGGCCCTCTGGTGCCGGGGTTTATAATTGCTACGGTTCCCGGAGTTGTTCCGATTACCGTCCTATCGATCGTCTCTTCTGTCGTCATACCGATCATCCTGCCAGTCAGAGTACCCTGCGGCTACCAGATTGTTGTCATCATAGTTGCGGTTCTTCCTTCTTTTGTGGCGATCCCTTCGGCCGCCCGAGTCGTGCTTCGACTGGTCATCGTCTTCGTCGTCACTGCGCTGTCGTGGCCTTCGCACGTTGTCCTCGCCATCAGCCCAGCTGTTGGCGATTTCCATTAACTTGGTTATGGTTTTAGGCTTTTTGTGCCCGAGTTCTTCTATGTAACTCTCACGCCGGACGCCGTCGCTAAAACCGTCAATTGCTCTATCGACAGACACATCTTCGGCAGCGTTTAGGAGTTTGGTGAATCTCCCTATGTATGAGCGCATCGACTCCTTCTGCTTCTGCTGGTGACATAGGCATCCCAAATGGGCCTGCCGAATATAGTACCCGGGGTTTATTGAAGGCCCACTACCCGAAGAATAAGAAGATTCGGGAGCCCAAGATGCGTTTAAGGAAGAAATAGAGTTGTAATAGGAAGTGTTGTTTGTAATCTGGCGGGACGAGTTAGAAACCGTCCCGGACTCTGTAAACTTGTATAGCACGAGTCCCTCGGCTTCACCTCATATATAAGGGGGAGTCGAGGGACAAAAGAGAGAACCGAATCATTGTCTGCAAACCCTAGTTTTCACAATCGTCGAGTACTTTTCGGCTGAAACCTTCGAGATCTACTTACCCTCTACTTCTAACTAAACCCTAGCCTACAATCCATAGGCATTGACAAGTTAATCCCTTGTCAATTGGCGCCGTCTGTGGGAATTAGAGGCGTAAGGAGCTGATCTCGATGGCACGCTCAAGATCTTCGACATCGTCAACCGCAAGCAACACAATGGATCGAGGTAAACAGATCGCTACTGGTCTTGTCGATTTTGTTCCTCACCCACCCTCCCGTTTGGATGCATATGCGTATCTGGCGGAGCCCATGGAGATGACGTTCGGAAGGTTCCACTTTCGCGTCGAGAAGGAAGGATCGTATCGTGTCGAAATTCCGATTTCGTCGGGATCATCAGTGGCCGATTCCGATTTTTCAAGCTATGCATCGTCAAACGAGTCAGGAGAAGAAGAAACCTCGGCGACACGCTACGTCAGTATCAGAGCAAGAGAGAAACTCGCCAAGATCTTCAACGACATATCGTTTGAGTCATCTGCGGACTCGTATATAAGCGATGGCTCAAGCGATGTCGACAATCATGACTTCATCGACAAATCTCTCACAGTGGGCAAGGTCTTCATCAATCTCAACGATGATGTCACCAAACCCAACATAGATCTGAGTACAAGGTATCATCAGATTTACGCCATTGAAGGTCAAGAGGAGACATCTGAGGCTTTCGACAGTTTGGGAAATCCATACGTCGATCCCTCCAATCTGCGACAAGGCTTGGGCAACAAATACGTCGGGCCAGAGCCGCGAGATAGAGTTCAACTTTCACAAGCAGCGTGGGACAGAGCTGCGAGAGCTATGAACGGCACAGAACCAATGGCTACCACAGCCACACCAGAAGAATTGCAAGCATATCAATATAGGCTCGCACGAGCTGCCAGGGAATTGGAAAAACAGACAGCTGAGTTGAACAGAAGAAAGGAGGCAGCTTCGCATCCAGCAGGAGAAGGGCAGATCTAAGTCGACAATCTAGAACTACGGGTGATAGCCATCGGGAGGCGCGGAACGAGCAAGATCAAGGCTGCAACACATACCCGAGGCGTAAAGAGAACACTTGGTTCAAAACCTCGACATGTCCTTTATGTCGATAGATACAAGAGGAAACATCATCCCTAAGACACCAGAGGCTGGGTATATGGCGACACATGCTTTTATCCTTGCATCTAAACCACCTCCGGGTGACCCAAGGGAAACACTGTACAATATGGCGGTAGCAGGAGTTGGAGCTATGGGGACAGCGTTTATATCAACGCCTCCCGAAGGAGTGGCAAGGCAAAATAGTCCGCGACCCGCAGCAGCAGCGGCACTGAAGGGCCAAGTGGAGCAAGAGACACAAGAGCACAAGCAAGAGTCGACGTAGCGCGGCAAAACAGAAGGGATCATCGGCAATCCCCGAACTCAACGACGAAGATATGTGCGGCTTACCATGCTTCACGAGGAGAGTCCGAAAACGCGAGTCCCCTCGGGATTCAAGTTACCCGATAATTTCAAGAAATTCGACGGCCTTCAAGATCCGTGAGGATTGGCTAGTCGACTATCCGGAGACGGTGAAGCCGACAGAGGAACTAGGGCAACAGCCATGCAAAGCATCCAGGTGCACCTGAGTGGTGCCGCACGATCATGGATAAAGAAACTCGCTCCAGGATCCATCGACAGCTGGGAAAGTTTCGAGGACGTGTTCGTCAAGAACTTCAGATCCACGTGCAAAAAACCCGCATCGTTAGAGGAGTTGAGAGCGTGTCGACAAAAGCCAGATGAGCCAATGAGAAAGTACATCCCCAGATGGAATATCATCAACAACGCGGCAGAAAACAGAGCTGACGAGAGAGCAATAGATGCGTTTGTCGCAGGAGTCGGGCGTGGAGACTTTGTCGAGGATTTGGGAAGGACCAATCCAAGGACAAGTATCCGCGTTGATGGAGATAGCAAATAAATGGGCAGATGGAGAAGACGCTGTCCACAACAAACGACACAGGTCGCCAGAGGAGGACCGTGGTCGAAACTATCAACCGAGGCGAAGATTTCCTCGGACGTACCAGAACTACGACGCCCCAGGACAAATTTCGGCAGGTTTTCGGACAAATACAGGAGGCAATAGAGATGATTACCAGAGAAGCAGTGAACAGCGAGGTGATAATAGGGATGATTCACGCAACAGGCAAAATAGTGGGCCGAGGTTTCCAAGACCTTTCGTGTCCCCCGAGGAAATGCTGAACGGACCGTGCCAGATGCACTTCTTCCTCGACAGCAACGGGAAAAGACAGTCAGGGCACCTGCAGAAAGACTGTCGAAATTTTCAGGCAATGTTCAGATACGCAGAAAATGCTCACGCTCGAGCAGCACAGAGAAACCCTCGGGAGCCTAGGAGCGAGATTCATCTACCGCCACCTCCCGCGATTACAGAGGACAATCGACACCAGCTAAGAATAGCGGCAGCACCTGCACCACCACCCTATGTTGATCCTAACTCCAACGGAGCAGTGTTGATGATTCAGAAGGGAAGGCCGTCCAATAGAGCTCAAAAAGTAATCTCACGACAGGTGTTTATGGCAGAGAAAATGCCTCCACCAACAGTTGAGTACCTTAATTGGTCAGGACAAGATATCGGCTTCACAATAGCAGATCATCCGCAGCAAGTTCCTCGACCAGGGCAGTCAGCACTTATTCTGCCAGCAGTTATCGCAGGATTTGATGTCTCTCGAGTGTTCATAGACGGCGGCAGCAGCTTGAACCTCATGTATGCAGATACATTGAGGAAGATGAACATATCCTTAGCAAACTTGAAACCAACAGACACAAGATTCCACGGCATCACACCAGAGAAACCAAGTTATCCATTGGGAAAAATCAATCTCGATGTTCAATTTGGGACCCGAGAAAATTATAGAATCGAGAAGCTCGAATTTGAAGTCGTGGATTTTCCATCACAATACCACGCTCTGTTGGGACGACCAGCATATGCTAGATTTATGGCAGTACCACACTATACATACCTGTTGTGGAGGTTGCCCGGACCAAGAGGACCAATCACAGTCAAGGGAAGCTTTGCCTTAGCCGATAAGTGCGACAAGGATTTTCACAGGTTGGCAGAAACTTTTGGGATGCAAGCCGAGTACTTGGCGTCAAAAAGCATGACTGATTACGACGCATCGCGTACGCTGGAAGGCCAAATAAAGAATCAACTTTCAACACAGAGAAAAATTCTAAGGAGGTGCAGATTCACCCGACAGATCCAAAAAAGACGACATCTATCGCAAACGATATGGATATCGCATAGGAAAGCGCGCTCGTCAAGTTCCTCCGTGAGAACTGGAAAATCTTTGCATGGTGTCCAGCTGACATGCCAGGAGTACCCAGGGAACTTGCCGAGCACCACCTAAATTTGGATCCAACAGCAAAACCAATCAGACAACCTTTGCGGCGTTTTTCGGAACCAAACCGCAAAGCCATGCTTTCAGAAATAAATCGACTCGAAGAAGCTGGTTTTATCAGAGAAATATCTACAGAAGCCACATGGGTAGCTCACGCTGTGAGGGTGCCGAAGAAAACACGACAGTTCTTCGCATGTGCTTCGACTTTACGTGTCTCAATAAACATTGTCCTAAGGATCACTTTCCCTCCCAAGGATCGATCAAATTATCGACTCCACGGCAGGTTGCGAACGTCTTTCCTTCTTGGATGCATACTCTGGTTATAACCAGATCAGATTAAAAGAAGATGATGAAGCCAAGACAGCGTTTATTACACCTTACGGCGTGTTTTGCTACAAAACAATGCCCTTTGGTCTAAAATATGCGGGAGCAACATATCAGAGGATGATGCAGAAGTGTTTAGCAACACAGATCGGGAAAAACGTGCAAGTATACATCGATGATGTCGTCATAACATCAAAAAAGGGGACAACGTTGATCGAGGATCTCAAAGAAACTTTTGACAACCTCGACAAATTCTGCCTCAAACTGAACCCGACGAAGTGTTCTTTTGGCGTCCCAGCAGGAGAACTTCTGGGGTTTCTAGTTTCGGCAAGAGGGATTGAAGCAAATCCCGACAAAATACAAGCCATAGTAACAATGAGAAAGCCAACAAAGTTGAAAGAAATACAGCAGCTAATCAACGAGTCGCAGCTTTGAGCAGGTTCGTCGCCAGGTTAGGAGAAAAAGCGTTACCATTTTATGCGCTGATAAAACAAGGAGATAAATTCCAGTGGAACGAAGAGGCCGACAGAGCTTTCGAGGATCTGAAGCGAAAAATCTCGACACCACCAATCCTGGTGGCTCCAAAGGAAAAGGAACCTCTCCTGCTATATATTGCAGCCACGCCCCAAGTGGTTAGCACGGTATTAGTTGTCGAAAGAGAAGAAGAAGGGAAAATCCATGGAGTGCAGCGCAAGATACTTCGTGAGCGAAGTCTTGTCACCTTCAAAACAAAGGTACCCTCAGTACCAAAAGCTAGCATATGGAGTGTTCACGACAGCACGAAAATTGCGCCACTATTTTTCGGCACACCCGATCATAGTGGTCAATGAAGCTCCCTTGTCAAATATACTGAATAACCCGTGAAGCTACGGGTCGTGTCTCCCTTTGGGGAATAGAACTTTCCCTCGGGACATCACCTATGAAAAGAAAAGCAATAAAGTCGCAAATACTGCCAGACTTCATCGCAGAATGGATGGAGTTGCAAAATACAGGACCTCCAGATTTATCGAGAACTTGGACCATGAACTTTGATGGGTCCAAGAGACTAGAAGGAGCTGGTGCAGGAGTAGTACTCATATCACCAGAAGGCGACAAATTGAAGTACATCCTCCGGATGACGTTCCTTAACGCATCTAACAATGAAGCAGAATATGAGGCCCTCATACACGGGATGAAGATGGCGAAAGCCTGCGGAGCAACTCGATTAAAAATCTTTGGCGACTCACAGTTGGTGGCTCAGCAAGTTATGAACCAATGTGATGCAATCAATGATAGCATGATGGCATACAAGGAGGTGTACAACGAGCTTGAGAAGTTATTCGATGGATGCGAAGTAAATCATATTAGCAGGTTGAGCAACGACGAAGCCGACGTTCTTGCAAACATCGGGTCACAGTGCCTTCCCGTCCCGCCAGTGTATTCGGGAAGAGATAACAGAGAGATCCACTAAGCCAACAAAGTCAAAAAAGAAGGAGAAGAAACCCTCGGGGGCTGCCAAGGAAAAGCAAGAGGACGAAGAAGAGGATCAGGACTTGGTCATGGTGATACAGATACCGTGGATGCAGCCGTACATATCATACATCATGAGGAAAGAAATACCCGATGATCCAGTTGAAGCAAGGCGAGTAATTCGACGCTCCAAAGCTTTTACGGTGGTCAAGGGAGAATTGTATAAGCGAAGTATTTCAGGCGTTTTGCAAAGGTGCGTTACACCCGAAGAAGGAAGAATAATCCTGAAGGATGTACACGAAGGAATATGTGGCCACCACGCAAGTAGTCGAGCTATCGCAGCCAAGGTTTTTCGGGCAGGATTCTACTGGTTGACAGCAATCGAGGACGCCAAGGACATAGTAAGAACTTGCGACGCATGTCAAAGGTTCGCCGCAAAACCTCACTCTCCAGCAGCAGAGCTAGCACCAATACCATTGTCTTGGCCCTTTGCTCAATGGGGACTTGATATGGTGGGTAAGTTACACAAATCCTGGCCAGGAGGAAAGGAGTACATGCTAGTAGCTGTCGATAAGTTTACAAAGTGGATAGAAGCGAAGCCGATAAATTCACCAGATGGAGCATCCGCAGTAAAATTCGTAAAAGGCCTCGTCTTCAGATTTGGAGTGCCCCACAGCATCGTCACAGACAACGGCAGCAACTTCACATCCCATGAATTCAAAGATTATTGCAAAGAGGTGGGTATTAAGCTGAACTTTGCGTCAGTTGCACATCCTCAAACCAATGGGCAAGTCGAGAAAGCCAATGGCATCATCTGCAATGGTATCAAGAAGCGCTTGTTAGGACCACTGGAAAAAGCTCGACATACCTGGCCAGAAGAACTACCAAGCGTGTTGTGGAGCATCCGAACAACACCAAACACAGCAACGCAGGAAACTCCGTTTTTCCTGGTTCATGGAGCAGAGGCAGTACTACCAATCGAGATAGAGCACAACTCTCCACGTGTCGCTGAATATGATGAAGAAACGTCGAGAAGAGTGCTAGAAGACGACGTCGACGCACTTGATGAAGCCCGAGATGAAGTATTATCTCGGGTAACCAAATATCAACAGGACTTGAAGAATTACCACAGTCGACGTTTGCGGCCAAGATCTTTTCAAGTGGGAGACCTAGTTCTTCGGTTCACGCAAAAAAGTCATGAAAAACTCGAGTCACCATGGCTTGGCCCTTACATTGTCACGGAAGTAATTGGAGGAGGAGCATACAGAATAAAGGACAAGAAGACAGGGGTGGAGGAGCCAAACCCCTGGAACGTGGCGCAACTTAGGCGTTTTTACGCCTAGAGTCAAAATATAGTCTTTGTAAAGCTTCAATGTACTGAAACGCCCGCGAGTTTTCAGACGCACTCTTTTCCTTTTTCGGGGCACCGAGTGGGGCCGGAGAAGGTTTTTAATGAGGCGGGCTCGCGGTGCTGCAATATAATAAAGATAGTGACAATATAACTTTTCTTCTTTATCGACATGACCAAAGTCTTCGCTCCGACGAATTTCAATATAGTTCATCGACAAAAGGAAAAACTTGCCTTGGTATTCAAATACCTCGTGAGTCAACAAAAATACAAAATAGTACTCAATAAAAAGCTTGGGGGCTCATATTCGCCTTAAATATATAAATGCCTTGGTTCAAAACCTCGCAAGTATACAAATATAGTAAAGAGTCACCGAAACACTCGGGGGCTAAACAAACAGAGAAATATAATGATTGCTTTACAATATAGTCATGGATTACAAAGAAAAATATCTACAAGAAGAAACTAACTAGTCTTGATTCAATATGTCATCAAGAGTAACCCTGTTTTCCTCAGGAGCAGCACCAAGAAAATCGGCATAATGGCCATCGGCAAAAAAGTCGGCATCCATCCGAAGTAGGTCTTCAATCATCTCTTCGGCTATAGGCGTAACCTTCGTGTTAATCCTGTCAACACCAACTCTCCGACGTTTTACTTTTTGGTGAACCTTCTCGACAACCTGGGTAAGGTCAAGCTTCGAGTGGCAGATTTGGAGCATGATAAGAGCAAATCTGGCGCCAGCTACTAGTTGAGCTTTGACAAAATCATGGATACTGCGAGCATCCTTGAACCTCTCCATCAATTCAGGAAGAGTTTTTGGTTGGACGTTCCGAGGAAACATGGAGTTGTAAACCATGGACAAGGTCTTGGTACAGAAGTCAAGGAAATCGCGAGTTTGAGAGGCGCGATCTTGAAATCTGACAATTTGGCGGGTCCTCTCTGGGGTAGCCCAAAACAACGAACCATGGTCCAGGGAAAGATTAACAAGGAGGGTTGTCCTAGCATTTACCCTCTCTTCCTCGGCAGCAGCATCAACAAAGGCACCTATCAAAACAAAGAAGTGGAAACCTCTAAGAAACAATAGCATGAAGATAAAGAATATCAGCGGACGAAACAGGCATACCCGACATATCTGCACTGGCTTCATTCATTAATTCGAGCATGAAATTTTCTCGAGTAGTTGCCTTTTCAGCCTCGGAAGCAGCAATTTCCTTAGCAGCCACGGCTTCGTGAGCTTGTTGAAGAGCAATTTTTTCGGCTTCAGATGACTTACGAGATTGCTCCATCATCACAAGTGTTTGCTTCTTCGCATACTGAAGTTGCTGCCGAAGTTCATCCAGTTCTTGCGACAAGGTATCGTCGATTGTGCGAGATCAGCAAAAGCTCTCTCGCACGAGAAGAAGGCGATACATTGGAAGGAGCGGAAGTTGGAGTATAGTTATCAAATATCAACTGAAATTTAGACAAGACAACATCAAATGACAGATAGAGTTTTTCATTAATTTCTTGGAATCATTACAAGGGCACTACAGTAGAGCTAAAGAAATGAGTGTCGCCAAAAAACAACTACTTTGGCAACAAAAGCAAAAGAAACAGAAAAAGAAACAAGGAGGCATGCAACTAGACCTCCGGCCTCGAGGAGCTAGGAGTCGAAGCTGGCTTGATCCCCAGATACGCCAAGATCTTCTTAGTGTTGGGCTTGGCTGCCTTGATCAGCGACCTCCATCTCGAATGCTCTATCTGGCTGGTGTCGCCAACCTTCATCCAATCAAGCGTCTGTTGGCTGTCAGCAACCAGGGCAACAAGTACTCTCGACAAAGAACCTTCATATTCTCCTGACGCATCTTCAATCCCAGGTCTTCCGACGAATTGAAAAGCTTGGCAAGGGCAAGGAAAGTCGAAGGTTCCTCTTTCTTCGGGAAGAAGTAGGGGAACAACGCCGACAAACTTGCACTGGCATTGGCCACGCCTTCACGAATTTCGCGCCCATGGAACTCCGTAAGAGAAAGTGCATCAAGGAGAGGGTCATTGACGGGATTCTCCAGATCAAAATCTTGGTTTGTTTGGGCTGCCACACGAGACAAACCATTAGTCAAAAACCAAGAAACAGGAAGTACAATAGAAGGGGTTGATGATATTACTCAGCGTACGTCGACTTTGCGACTTAATACGCTTGATGATCTCTTGTTCACGCACGGTTGTGCAGTTTTCTGCTCATCTAAGGCAGATTCGGCATCTTTGAGCCTTCTCTGCAGCTCCTCGACACTAGCAGCTTTCACCTTGGCTTCATCAACCTCGGCCTTGGCTTTGCTAGCAGCAAGTTCAGCTTTCTTGCGAGCCGCCTCACTTTGCTCGAGTTTTTGAGCAAGTGCGTCGACACGTTCGTTGGCCTCTGAAAGTTTTTCTGTCGAGATATGAAAAAGAAAGAAAAGAAAGATCAAAAAATAGCGACAAGCAACAGGAATAGAAAGTCAAAGAAAAATAGCAAGTATAAAAGTCGTTACCTTCGGCTCTGGCGGCATATTCACGGTACCCAACAAATTGGGACCCGATCCGAAGAAGCTCTTTGATCATTGGCTGTTCAAAGGTAAATACATCAAAAGAAACGTCGGCATGAAAAAGAGAAAAGGTGTGAAAAAACAAAATAAGGAAAATATAGATGCCGACAAACTTACATCATCTAAGAGCAGAGTCGACGAACTGCCCAACTGAGGGGCAGGATCAACAATCTTTTCAACCCGTGCCCTTTTTGGTGAAGGGGCACGGGGGCTCGAAGGAGGAGTAGATGTATCAACATTTTGTTGAGGAGGCGACGATTCCTCCCCTTCAACTGGTTTTTCTGAAATAACTAAAGTATGTGACGTGCTCGTTCGAGCAGCCACATCTAAAGTTGGTGTTTCTTCATCATCACTGTGACAAAATAGTGGCAGCATAAAAAGCAAGGCAAAATAAAATTCTTCAAATAGAAAAGGAAAAGAGCAAGGAACCTACGAGCTGATGATACTCTCGATATATGGATCATAAGCTGCTTTTCGAGGTGAAGGAGCAGTTTCTTCGGGTTTCGAGGTCCCGGAATCTTCGGCATTGCTCCTTTTCCTTTTGCTCTTCGGAGAAACAGCAGGAGGAGGAGATTGTGCTGATGTTGTATCTTCGAGAGGCAGCATCTTTCTCAGTAGATCCCGCAGATTTTCGAGAATCATGCGGGTTCATTCACAAAAGAGGGGGTCTCATGGTTGACATCATCGTCAACGGCTATTTCTTAGACCTCTCCATCCTCATGAAGAGGAGGAAGGGAAGCCATAGTAGGATGATTCTACAAAGAAATAGTGACAAAAGAGAATAAGTGAGATACCACTGCAAATAAGATACGAGGAACAGTTCAAAACAAGATAAAACTTCGAGAAGACAAAATACCTCGGGAAGAGGATTGGAAGCACTGTATGGTTCCACTCGACAGGAGGAGGGAATAGGATCCTTCTTGCCTAATCGAGAAATTCTTCGAACCAATTTTTCCAAGTCCTTTACAGAAAGATCACTGGAGATTCTGTTGGCGTCATTTTCACCAGAATACGTCCAAAGGGGATTTTTGCGAGCACGAAGAGGCTGCACTCTAATCCTAAGGAAGTAGGCAGTAATTTGAACACCAGATAGCTCTTTGCCTCGAGTGTTTTGAAGATGATGGATACGAGCCATGAGCGCCTCTGTCGCTTTTTTCTCTTCTTCAGAAGCTTCGGCATCCCAGGAACGGCGACGCTGAATCCTGGCACTTCCGTCGAAAGGAACTATGTTGTGCTCCACAGAATTGGCGCTTTCTTCGTGGATGTAGAGCCATCTCTTGCGCCATCCTTGGACAGAGTCGGGAAACTTGACGTCGAAGTAATCGACATCAGTGCGGACCCAGATAACAACGCCACCTATGTTATAGGTGACGTTGTGAGAGCCATTGCGGCGGAGGCAGAAAATACGCTTCCACAGAGCCCAATTAGGAGGGACTCCGAGGAAGCATTCGCAAAGGGTGATAAAAATAGAAATGTGGAGGATGGAATTGGGAGTCAGTTGGTGCAGCTGAATCCCATAAACAAAGAGAAGACCGCGGAGAAAATCATGAATTGGGGTAGAGAGGCCACGGATGAGATGATCAACAAAACTAACCCGATACTCCATTGGAGGCTTGGGGTAGCTTTCTTCGCTAGGAAAGCGGATGGCGTCCTCCTTCGTCATGAGGCCGAGCCTCTTCAGCGTGTTGATGTCTTGATTGGAGATTTTGGATCTCTCCCACTCAAAATCCTCGGCGGCCATCTTGGATTCCGGCGTCTTTGTGGCGAGTCAGACGCGTGCGCGGTGGCATCAACGGCAGTGGGCAGAGCAATGTATGTGCGTACGGAAGATTGGAGAGAGTTGGGCGCAGGGGAAGTTTTGCGAAAAGGAACAGGTGAGCGGCGCAAGCGAGGGGATGAACGAAGGTTGAAGAAGGGTTTATATAAGATTCGGGTGAAGCAGTGTGCCGTTGGATGAAGAAATCGTGTGGTGAGGATGGATCTTCTAGACACAAGGGCAAAAGAGTATTTTTACTGAAATAGGCGTTACCGTACGTGCGCCGAGAAAGCGGAGGACGTGTGTCCACTACTTGCACGACGTGTCAACGTGGTGAAAGCAATGGACCCACAGACAGAAAATTCACGACTACTTGTCAAGGATGAAGTAAATTTGATTAAGTGAAGAATGTCGACAAGGAAGTATTCAGAGATTGGCGACAGGATGAAATATTCAATACTTCGGGAGCCTTTGATCAAATACAAGTTTTTGCCCAAATGCTCGGGGGCTACTCCGACAAAAAGTAAAATTTCGAGTATGACAATATAGAAAATGTTGAGCCTACAACCAAGCACAAGTTCTTGGCTGTAGCCTCGGGGGCTACTCCCATCGGGAGCGCTGTTCGCGCACCCGAGAAATATAAAAATAAAGAGAGAAAAGAAGAAGAAGAGGAAAGAGTTCATATTGCGAAATAATGACAAAATAGCGACAAGGTGGAATAAAATGTTGAGCCTACAACCAAGCACAAGTTCTTGGCTGTAGCCTCGGGGGCTACTCCCATCGGGAACGCTGTTCGCGTGCCCGATGAAATTAACAAAGGAAAAATAGAAGAGCAAGAGAGTATATTTCGAGTTATAATTAACTCTACATATACTCCCATCGGGAGAACAATATAAGTCATATTTGACTCAATAAAATGTGCCATTCCAACAGCCGGAAAAGCACTCGACAATATATTCTCGTGGACGCCAAAGTTGCGATCAATTTCTGAATGCCGCAAATTTGCGAAGGTAAGACCCAGAATCCATTCTCACTGGGCGTGGCATCGCCAAAGACTGCGCTCTGCTACTTTTATCCGTATCAACAGATACGAAGAAAAATCCTAACGGACGCGTTAGGTACCCGATAAATTTGACTGGGACTCGACAGAATGGTAAGACCTTAAGCGGCACCTGTCGAAGTTTACACCAGTATCCCGAGATCATGTCCAGGGACGTGATTTTGAAGTAGGTTTTTGCGGATTGCCACTAGAGCAGTTAACTAGTACCTGATCCGTCAGATGAACTAGCCCCAATTACCAATATCCCTGTACAATATAGAATTTTATGAGAAGAAATATAGAAAGTTAAGGCTTTCGGGTAAAAATAAACAGTGGAGATTTTCCCTGACTTTACAATTCAAGCAAAATCTCGGGGGCTACTGACATAGGCATCCCAAATGGGCCTGCCGAATATAGTACCCGGGGTTTATTGAAGGCCCACTACCCGAAGAATAAGAAGATTCGGGAGCCCAAGATGCGTTTAAGGAAGAAATAGAGTTGTAATAGGAAGTGTTGTTTGTAATCTGGCGGGACGAGTTAGAAACCGTCCCGGACTCTGTAAACTTGTATAGCACGAGTCCCTCGGCTTCACCTCATATATAAGGGGGAGTCGAGGGACAAAAGAGAGAACCGAATCATTGTCTGCAAACCCTAGTTTTCACAATCGTCGAGTACTTTTCGGCTGAAACCTTCGAGATCTACTTACCCTCTACTTCTAACTAAACCCTAGCCTACAATCCATAGGCATTGACAAGTTAATCCCTTGTCAGCTGGCAGTTCCGTAACTCTTCAATCCCGACGGGTCTCTTGTACGTTACTTGGAAATTGGCAACGAAAGCGTCTACTAGATCGTCCCATGATTTGATGGAACCCTTCGGCAGCCCCCTTAGCCAGGCTCGCGCTGAATGTTTGAGATAGAGCTGTAAGCACTGCATTGCTGCTATTTGGTTCCCCTTATGCAGTATTACAGTCTGCAGGTAGTCGTCTATCCAAGATCTTGGCTCTTGCTGCCCATCGTATTTGGCAGCGTTGGTAGGCGTAGGCTTGAACTTCCTGGGCGGCATTGCCTCGCGGATTCTGTGACTTAAACAGTCAGCTCCCCTGAGCTCGCCGCCGTACTCCTGATCCTCGTCCGAAGAATCGCTGTCATTCTCGTTCCTAGCAGCGCGTCGTCGCCTTGCTTTGTCGATCCTGCTCTGGGTGATTTCATCCCGAGCGTCTCTGGCATGATACTTTGAGCCACTGCCCTGTAGCGTGGCCTTTTCCTTTTGTGGAACTAGATTATTTCCCAGTATCGCGAGACTTTCCAGGGCGCCTCGATGAGCTTGGGCCATGGACCCTTCAGGGCGCTGGTTGATGAGGTATGCCGCAAGGTTGGCAGTTGCCCCTGCAACGGTTTTTGGTCGTGGCATGCCTGCGGTGTCCGTAGTCATAAAGGACTTGGTCAGGTTCGACGTGATTTCTCTGGCATCATCTTCCGAGAGCCTGGACAACCTTGACCTGTGCTTGCCTGCCCCTTGGGTATTTCGAGAGGCGCTCGCCTGCGAGCCTCTTCGCCGCTCACTGGATCGATCTGCTGCAGATAGGCGTCTCTCGAGAGAGGCTTGTTCCTTTGACAGGTGCTCTCGATTTTTCTCTAGTATAGAGCGATAAGCATTGAGGGTTCCAACCGAGGTTCCTGCGGGGAGCGGTGTTTTGTTGAGTATTGCTGCCCTGGCGGCTGCCCACTCCTCGTCTGCGATGGTGTAGTCGCTGTCATGGTTGCTGGCGCTGTTTTCGAAACTCGCCCGCCTACTAGAATGAGGAGTATGGTCTCCGTTTCCTCTGTGCCTTGTGTTTCCTGTGTTATTGGCGACACAGACCTGATGGTGCGCCGTTCTTCGGGTGGTTCCTTGGACGATGCTATCGATACTGTCCTCTCCTGACGAATACTGGGCATTGCACATGAACGGGGTGTCGCTCGATTCCAGCCCGTGTTTGGTGTCGCAGTTCAAGCAGTAGTACGAGGTTAACTCCGAAGATGTGGGGTCGTCGGATCCTACCGACATGGAAGACTCGGAACGAGGAGTCGAGGGCACGGGCGAACCTGTCGAGCCTGTCAGACCAGCTGAAAGGTCGAGTGACGATGACGCGCTTGGACTCGTCGACCTGGAGATAGGCGATTCCAGCATTCGAAGGATTCCCTCCGCGTTGACATTGTAGCGGACGCTGCCGAAGGTCATCTCCATGTTTCCTTGTAGATCTGAGAAGTTCGATCTGGAGGAATCGCTGTGCGGGGTGAACTAGTAGGAGCCGAACCGAATCGGGCTTCGCAGGTTCAGCGAAGATGGTGTTGATGAAGTTGCTGGTGAAGTTGCCGGTGGAGTCGCCGGTGTCATGATTGGATCTGCCGATGACCGATCTTGTGCCGACAGGTTTCCCACAGACGGCGCCAATTGTCGAGGGGGCTCCTCGGCAATGCCCTCCGATAGGGGCTTAGGGTTGACAGAATCCTGCAAGCTGACACGAGACATCGGTTCACAGACAAGCGGGGAGAGCGATTTACCCAGGTTCGGGGCCCTCGATGAGGTAAAACCCTTACGTCCTGCCTGTCTGCTCTTGATTATGATGATAATGGATTACAATGGGGTGCCGAATAGTTCGGCTGAGATCTCGTCGAGTTGGCTAAGCGCTAAGGTAACCTAGCTTTAAGCTTCTGTTGGCTAAGAGCGCTAAGATTGGTTGTGTCCCTCGACAGCCCCTCTCCTGGCCTTTATATAGGAGGCCAGGTCTTAAGAGGTCTAATCGAATACGACTGGGTTTACAATAGATCTATCTCTAAGCTTTCCTTATCCGGCTCCTTCCGTGTCTTGTACTTCAAGGAATCTTCCGCCGTACTCCCCTGGCGGCCCATCCTGCCGTCGAGTGCCTTCATGGGCCTCCAACTAGGAAATATAAGGTAGGGCAACATTGGTTACTCGAAGGGTAATGCCCACGTCACCTCTCAAATCATGTATCAGTCGTTACGGTAGCTGGAAATTGTCCCGGGAACCGGAAACTGTGCGCTATAGGCCATGAAATGGGAAAAACATGAAAAATGTGAGCTATAGCTCACGGAATTGGAGGCTGAAATCATGAAAAACACGAGTTTTTGCGACGCCTCTCAAATCATGTAGCAGTCGTTACGGTAGCTGGAAATCGTCCCGGGAACCGGAAAATGTGCGCTATAGGCAATGGAATGGGAAAAAAGGATGAAAAATGTGAGCTATAACCCACGGAAATGGAGGCTGAAAACATGGAAAACACTAGTTTTTGCAACGCCTCTCAAAACATGTATCAATCGTTACGTTAGCTGGAAATCATCCCGGGAACTGGAAAATGTGCGCTATAGGCCATGAAATGGCAAAAAACATGAAAACTGTGAGCTATAGCCCATGGAAATAGAGGCACAAAACATGAAAAACAGTATTTTTGTGACACCTCTCAAAACATGTGTGCTATAACACACGGAAATGGAGGCTGAAAACAGGAAAAACATGAGTTTTCGCAACGCCTCTCAAATCATGTATCAGTCGTTACGGTAGCTGGAAATTGTCCCGGGAACCGGAAACTGTGCGCTATAGGCCATGAAACGGGAAAAAAACATGAAAAATGTGAGCTATAGCCCATGGAAATGGAGGCTTTGAAAAACACAAGTTTTTGCAACGCCTCTAAAATCGTGTATCAGTCGTTACGTTAGCTGGAAATCATCCCGAGAACTGGAAAATGTGCGTTATAGGCCATGAAATGGCCAAAAAACATGAAAACTGTGAGCTATAGCCCATGGAAATAGAGGCATAAAACTTGAAAAACACGTATTTTTGTGACGTCTCTCAAAACATGTGTGCTATAACACAAGGAAATCGAGGCTGAAAACAGGAAAAACATGAGTTTTTGCAACGCCTCTCAAAACATGTATCGATATGTACGGTAGCAGGAAATCATCCCGGGAACTGGAAAATATGTGCTATAGCCCATGAAATGGGCAAAAACATGAAAACTGTGAGCTATAGCTCACGAAATTGGAGGCTGAAAACATGAAAAACACGAGTTTTTGCGACACCTCTCAATCCAAGTACCGGTCATTACATTAGCAGGAAATCGTCCCGGGAGCCGGAAAATGTGCGCTATAGCCCATGAAATGGGCAAAAAATGAAAACTGTGAGCTATAGTCTACGGAAATGGAGGCTGAAAACATGAAAAACATGAGTTTTTGCAACGCCTCTGAAATCATGTATCAGTAGTTACGTTAGCTGGAAATCATCCCGAGAACTGGAAAATGTGCGTTATAGGCCATGAAATGGCCAAAAAACATGAAAACTGTGAGCTATAGCCCATGGAAATAGAGGCACAAAACTTGAAAAACACGTATTTTTGTGACGCCTCTCAAAACATGTGTGCTATAACACACGGAAATCGAGGCTGAAAACAGGAAAAACATGAGTTTTTGCAACGCCTCTCAAAACATGTATCGATATGTACGGTAGCAGGAAATCATCTCGGGAACTGGAAAATATGTGCTATAGCCCATGAAATGGGCAAAAACATGAAAACTGTGATCTATGGCTCACGAAATTGGAGGCCGAAAACATGAAAAACACGAGTTTTTGCGACGCCTCTCAAACCAAGTACCGGTCGTTACATTAGCTAGAAAGCGTCCCGGGAGCCGGAAAATGTGCGCTATAGCCCATGAAATGGGCAAAAAATGAAAACTGTGAGCTATAGTCTACGGAAATGGAGGCTGAAAACATGAAAAACATGAGTTTTTGCAACGCCTCTGAAATCATGTATCAGTCGTTACGGTAGCTGGAAATTGTCCCGGGAACCGGAAACTGTGCGCTAGGCCATGAAATGGGAAAAACATGAAAAATGTGAGCTATAGCCCACAGAAATGGAGGCTGAAAACATGAAAAACACGAGGTTTTTCGACGACTCTCAAATCATGTAGTAGTCGTTACGGTAGCTGGAAATCGTCCCGGGAACCGGAAAATGTGCGCTATAGGCCATGAAATGGCCAAAAAACATGAAAACTATGAGCTATAGCCCATGGAAATGGAGGCACAAAACATGAAAAACACGTATTTTTGTGACGCCTCTCAAAACATGTGAGCTATAACCCACCGAAATGGAGGCTGAAAACAGGAAAAACAGGAGTTTTCGTGATGCCTCTCAAACCATGTACCGGTCGTTACGTTAGCTGGAAATCATCCCGGGAACCGGAAAATGTGTTCTACAGCCCACGAAATGGGCAAAACATGAAAACTGTGAGCTATAGGTCACAGAATTGGAGGCTGAAAACAGGAAAAACACGAGTTTTTGTGACGCCTCTCAAACCATGTACTGGTCGTTACGTTAGCTGGAAATCATCCTGAGAACTGGAAAATATGTTCTATAGCCCATGAAATGAGCAAAAACATGAAAACTGTGAGCTATAGCTCACGGAATTGGAGGCTGAAAACATGAAAAACACGAGTTTTTGCGATGCCTCTCAAACGAAGTAACGGTTGTTACTGTATCTGGAAATCATCCAGGGAGGCGGAAAATGTGCGCTATAGCCCATGAAAAGGGCAAAAAAATGAAATCTGTGAGCTATAAACCACGGAAATGGAGGCTGAAAACAGGAAAAACACGAGTTTTTGCGACGCCTCTCAAACCATGTACCGGTCATTACGTTAGCTGGAAATCATCCAGAGAACCGGAAAATGTGCGCTATAGTCCATGAAATGGGCAAAGAACATGAAACCGTGAGCTATATCCCACGGAAATGGAGGCTGAAAACATGAAAAACATGAGTTTTTGCAACGCCTCTCAAATCATGTATCAGTCGTTACGGTTGCTGCAAATTGCCCCGGGAACCGGAAACTGTGCGCTATAGGCCATGAACTGGGATAAAACATGAAAAATGTGAGCTATAGACCACGGAAATGGAGGCTGAAAACATGAAAAACACGAGTTTTTGCAACGCCTCTAAAATCGTGTATACCTCGTTACGTTAGCTGGAAATCATCCCGGGAACCGGAAAATGTGTTCTATAGCGCACGAAATGGGCAAAAACATGAAAACTGTGAGCTATAGCTCACGGAATTGGAGGCTGAAAATAGGAAAAACACGTTTTTTTGTGATGCCTCAAACCATGTACCGGTCGTTACGTTAGCAGGAAATCATCCCGGGAACTGGAAAATATGTTCTATAGCCCATGAAATGGGCAAAAACATGAAAACTGTGAGCTATAGCTCACGGAATTGGAGGCTGAAAACTTGAAAAACATGAGTTTTTGCGACGCCTCTCAAATCATGTAGCAGTCGTTACAGTAGTTGGAAATCGTCCCGGGAACAGGAAAATGTGCGCTATAGGCAATGGAATGGGAAAAAAACATGAAAAATGTGAGCTATAACCCACGGAAATGGAGGCTGAAAACATGAAAAACATGAGTTTTTGCAACGCCTCTGAAATCATGTATCAGTAGTTACGTTAGCTGGAAATCATCCCGGGAACTGGAAAATGTGCGTTATAGGCCATGAAATGGCCAAAAAACATGAAAACTGTGAGCTATAGCCCATGGAAATAGAGGCACAAAACTTGAAAAACACGTATTTTTGTGACGCCTCTCAAAACATGTGTGCTATAACAGACGGAAATCGAGGCTGAAAACAGGAAAAACATGAGTTTTTGCAACGCCTCTCAAAACATGTATCGATATGTACGGTAGCAGGAAATCATCCCGGGAACTGGAAAATATGTGCTATAGCCCATAAAATGGGCAAAAACATGAAAACTGTGAGCTATGGCTCACGAAATTGGAGGCCGAAAACATGAAAAACACGAGTTTTTGCGACGCCTCTCAAACCAAGTACCGGTCGTTACATTAGCTGGAAAGCGTCCCGGGAGCCGGAAAATGTGCGCTATAGCCCATGAAATGGGCAAAAAATGAAAACTGTGAGCTATAGTCTACGGAAATGGAGGCTGAAGACATGAAAAACATGAGTTTTTGCAACGCCTCTGAAATCATGTATCAGTCGTTACGGTAGCTGGAAATTGTCCCGGGAACCGGAAACTGTGCGCTAGGCCATGAAATGGGAAAAACATGAAAAATGTGAGCTATAGCCCACAGAAATGGAGGCTGAAAACATGAAAAACACGAGGTTTTTCGACGACTCTCAAATCATGTAGTAGTCGTTACGGTAGCTGGAAATCGTCCCGGGAACCGGAAAATGTGCGCTATAGGCCATGAAATGGCCAAAAAACATGAAAACTATGAGCTATAGCCCATGGAAATGGAGGCACAAAACATGAAAAACACGTATTTTTGTGACGCCTCTCAAAACATGTGAGCTATAACCCACCGAAATGGAGGCTGAAAACAGGAAAAACAGGAGTTTTCGTGACGCCTCTCAAACCATGTACCGGTCGTTACGTTAGCTGGAAATCATCACGGGAACCAGAAAATGTGTTCTACAGCCCACGAAATGGGCAAAACATGAAAACTATGAGCTATAGGTCACAGAATTGGAGGCTGAAAACAGGAAAAACACGAGTTTTTGTGACGCCTCTCAAACCATGTACTGGTCGTTACGTTAGCTTGAAATCATCCTGAGAACTGGAAAATATGTTCTATAGCCCATGAAATGAGCAAAAACATGAAAACTGTGAGCTATAGCTCACGGAATTGGAGGCTGAAAACATGAAAAAGACGAGTTTTTGCGACGCCTCTCAAACGAAGTAACGGTTGTTACTGTATCTGGAAATCGTCCAGGGAGGCGGAAAATGTGCGCTATAGCCCATGAGAAGGGCAAAAAAATGAAATCTGTGAGCTATAAACCACGGAAATGGAGGCTGAAAACAGGAAAAACACGAGTTTTTGCGACGCCTCTCAAACCATGTACCGGTCATTACGTTAGCTGGAAATCATCCAGAGAACCGGAAAATGTGCGCTATAGTCCATGAAATGGGCAAAGAACATGAAAACCGTGAGCTATATCCCACGGAAATGGAGGCTGAAAACATGAAAAACATGAGTTTTTGCAACGCCTCTCAAATCATGTATCAGTCGTTACGGTTGCTGCAAATTGCCCCGGGAACCGGAAACTGTGCGCTATAGGCCATGAACTGGGATAAAACATGAAAAATGTGAGCTATAGACCACGGAAATGGAGGCTGAAAACATGAAAAACACGAGTTTTTGCAACGCCTCTAAAATCGTGTATACCTCGTTACGTTAGCTGGAAATCATCCCGGGAACCGGAAAATGTGTTCTATAGCGCACGAAATGGGCAAAAACATGAAAACTGTGAGCTATAGCTCACGGAATTGGAGGCTAAAAATAGGAAAAACACGTTTTTTTGTGATGCCTCAAACCATGTACCGGTCGTTACGTTAGCTGGAAATCATCCCGGGAACTGGAAAATATGTTCTATAGCCCATGAAATGGGCAAAAACATGAAAACTGTGAGCTATAGCTCACGGAATTGGAGGCTGAAAACTTGAAAAACATGAGTTTTTGCGACGCCTCTCAAATCATGTAGCAGTCGTTACAGTAGCTGGAAATCGTCCCGGGAACAGGAAAATGTGCGCTATAGGCAATGGAATGGGAAAAAAACATGAAAAATGTGAGCTATAACCCACGGAAATGGAGGCTGAAAACATGAAAAACATGAGTTTTTGCAACGCCTCTGAAATCATGTATCAGTAGTTACGTTAGCTGGAAACCATCCCGGGAACTGGAAAATGTGCGTTATAGGCCATGAAATGGCCAAAAAACATGAAAACTGTGAGCTATAGCCCATGGAAATAGAGGCACAAAACTTGAAAAACACGTATTTTTGTGACGCCTCTCAAAACATGTGTGCTATAACACACGGAAATCGAGGCTGAAAACAGGAAAAACATGAGTTTTTGCAACGCCTCTCAAAACATGTATCGATATGTACGGTAGCAGGAAATCATCCCGGGAACTGGAAAATATGTGCTATAGCCCATAAAATGGGCAAAAACATGAAAACTGTGAGCTATGGCTCACGAAATTGGAGGCCGAAAACATGAAAAACACGAGTTTTTGCGACGCCTCTCAAACCAAGTACCGGTCGTTACATTAGCTGGAAAGCGTCCCGGGAGCCGGAAAATGTGCGCTATAGCCCATGAAATGGGCAAAAAATGAAAACTGTGAGCTATAGTCTACGGAAATGGAGGCTGAAAACATGAAAAACATGAGTTTTTGCAACGCCTCTGAAATCATGTATCAGTCGTTACGGTAGCTGGAAATTGTCCCGGGAACCGGAAACTGTGCGCTAGGCCATGAAATGGGAAAAACATGAAAAATGTGAGCTATAGCCCACAGAAATGGAGGCTGAAAACATGAAAAACACGAGGTTTTTCGACGACTCTCAAATCATGTAGTAGTCGTTACGGTAGCTGGAAATCGTCCCGGGAACCGGAAAATGTGCGCTATAGGCCATGAAATGGCCAAAAAACATGAAAACTATGAGCTATAGCCCATGGAAATGGAGGCACAAAACATGAAAAACACGTATTTTTGTGACGCCTCTCAAAACATGTGTGCTATAACACACCGAAATGGAGGCTGAAAACAGGAAAAACAGGAGTTTTCGTGACGCCTCTCAAACCATGTACCGGTCGTTACGTTAGCTGGAAATCATCCCGGGAACCGGAAAATGTGTTCTACAACCCACGAAATGGGCAAAACATGAAAACTGTGAGCTATAGGTCACAGAATTGGAGGCTGAAAACAGGAAAAACACGAGTTTTTGTGTCAACACCCGGATTTTTAAGTCCGAATGCCTATTATGTCATACATCGCAATCCCAGGAATATTGTTGTTGCGAGGCATAATAGTTAAGTATCACAGTCATCATTCATTACAAACCATAAGTCTTACAAATTTGGAATCACATGATCCATATTACACGAATAGTTGATCTATTGATCAACGCACAAACACAAGTTCATCGTTCAACATAGCGGAAGCATAAGATACAAGGACTCTCTGGTCCACAGGCCAACGCTTGACGTCGGAAGGCACTTAGTTGTCGTAGGCATCCTGCTGGTCCTCTCCTTGGTCATCTTCATACTCTGGCCATTTGAATAGCCAGGGACAAAGCCGTGAGTATGTTGAGTACTCGCAAACTAATACTAATGTAAGTGCTAGACATTCTTGTAGGGTTTGCTAAGCTCTAGTTTATTTGCATAAAGCTAGTTTTAGTTCACAAAGTTTGAGAAAACTTATTCAAGTGCTAACTAACTCAAGTGGGAACATTAGTGTCATTCCCACCATTCAAGTGGTGATTTCAATTCAATCCACCACAAGTCATTTCACCATCATCTTTCAACATCATTTTTAAAAGTATGACATTGGACCACTGTATGGCCTTTCCAACCGTCCGTAACCGTGGACGCGGCTCATCGAATAGGTTTACACTCTGCAGAGGTTGCATACTTGTGCCACAACATTTGATTTCATCCGTCGGGATTTCCCCGAATCATCGTAGCACAGTACGCGGATCATCAACCATAACCTTTCACTTACAAATCCTAGTATGAGCACCTCTCCCCATGAGCTTGGCCTCCCAGTGAAGACAGACAGTCAGCCTGGGAACTGCACAGGGCTTGGGCCGGACATTCACCTCATTTCGCATCATATCGTATCGTTTCTTTTGTTGTAGAGGCAGCTTTCGGCATGACCCCGATGACTCTTGTTTAGAGGGAACCCATACTAAGATGCATAAATTTCCAGTTAAGCCCTACCCATAATCAGGTATTGTGGGGGTACTCAAAAATTGGAAAGGTATCGCATCCAAACCAACATCATGTTTTATCAAAAATCACTATCTTCTCTTGTTCACATTCACCTTCAAAAATCATTCAATGGAATGCATCTCCATTCCAAGGTTTCGAAATCATTTCAAAATCACATTGTTCCCATCTAGAGTAGTCAAGTTTAGTTCATTAGCACTAGCTCTAATTCATGAGGGGTGCTATCTTGCTTGCTTGGGAAAGACTAACTCACTACTCTAGTACCCAACTTGTACTTTGACCAAAGTTAACTATAAAAATAACTCATTTAGAAAACAAGTAAAAACTTGTAAAGTAAAAACTTGGGATGGGTTCACATAAGGTAAGATAAGAAACATGGTGCCTTGCCCCAAGGGGCTTTGCACTTTGCAAAAATATTAGCTTGCCTTGGTAGTTCTCAAACTGTTCCTCCTCCTCCTCTTGGTAGTATCCTTCTTCTCCGGCGTACTCTCCGGTGCTACCGTCTAAATTTAAATACGAGTATAATTACTCACTAATTCAATGGCTATTCCATATATTACATACAACACACAAACTAGTCTATGCACACAAATAAATTAACTAGAGTGCATGGGTTGTGGGATTTAAATAGAATTCACTTCTTTGTATTTCATATGTAAATGATAGTTTCCATATGGTTCTTGAGAAATAATTTCCTCTCATTGAAATCTTCTTAAAATTTAATTTCTCCAACAATCATGGATGAACTCATATTGACCTAAGTCAAATGTTCATCATCATCATTTGGGAAAATGATTTAAATGAGGTAGATCACCTCATACTATTTAAATAACACTATATTTGATTTAAATCTCAAGTAATTCATATAAGAGAGTTTGGAACCAGGGGTCCAAACATCCCATGAATTCATGTGAGACAAGTTTAAATGAAGTGTAAGACTCCACATAATTTACTCTAATAGTTTTGGACAATATCCACTAGTTAAACTAGCCATAATATCCATTCCTTAAACTATGGCATGATCATACAAAGTGACCACACCATTTTGTTGCATAAACAATTAGTGTAAGTCAAATGTGAGCTATTAGAGTTGGAAATAACTTAATATCTATTTTGGTTGATTTTTAAGAATTGTTTGAATAGGGAAAAGTCCCTGTCTTGTTATTTTTATCACATTTATTCTTCAAAGAATCTGGCCATGAGGCCAGTGGCATTGGCTAGATAATTTTAGTAGCTTTCCAACCATATAAAGTTCACTAAATTTGGTTTAGCCAATTTGAATCTATTGATTTTCAAAGTTTGTGCTGTGAGGAAATTGTTTGGAAAATTTTTGAATCTAATTTGAATTAAAAGGCCGGCGGGAAACGAAACTGGGCCAGCTTCGAAATAAAACGGCCCAGTCCAGCCCACCACGGTCCACAGACGCGTGGGCTGCCTGACAGGGTGGGGTCCGCCTGTCAGCGTCGTTTAAACGCCGAAACGGTATGGGCGAAGCTGGGGCGTAGGATTAGATCCAGATCTAACGGCTGAGGTGCATCGTCCCGCCGGCGAGAGGGGAGTTCACCGGTGGCGCAGGTAGGGGGTGGGAGAGCTTACGGCGGCTCCAGCAAGGTATGGCAGTATGCTCGAGGTAGATGTGGACGACGGCGAAGCTCCAGGTACCGGCGGCTCGTCCTGGGGCGGCTCCAATCGTCGGCGAGCTTCCGCGGCGGCGTGCGGCAGTGAGGTAGAAATTGGGCGGCGGTGGTGGCTAATTGAGGCAGTGGAGTGGCTCAGGTGGTCGAGTGAGAAGAGGGGAAGGCGATGGTGTGCTCAGATCGACGAGGAGAGGTCTCCTTTTATAGGCGAGCAAGGGTGCTGCGGGGCAGTGGCAGGGTTGACCATGGCGCGGCTGCTCCGGTGGTCTATCGAGCTAGGCGAGGGCGTGGCGCTGTTCTGCGGTTCCTGGCGAGTCGTTTGGCGGTGACAGCTAGGGTAGGGGGTGGCTGGTTTGGTCGCCTCGCGTCCGTGTCTGTCGCGCCCGCGGCGGACCAGGGTTTCCTTCTCCGGCGGCGGTGGGCACGGGTCGTGGTCGAGCGAGTGTCTGGCGACGTCGCGGTGTCACGGTGAGGCTCAAGGTGTTGCGAGCGGGGCCAGGGCGAGCGTGTACTGGCGAGGTGGCGCGTGGCCAATGCGCGTCCATGGCGTGCATGCGCGCGACACGAGCGGCGTCTGGGCGTGTGCTGGGCACGCATCGTCCGGCCATTGTCGCCATCGAGCTCGACAGTGGAGGTGCTAGGGCGGCGTAGGAGAGCACGGTGGCGAGCTGTGGCATGGTGGCCAGTGCAGAGATGCAATGGGAGAGAGGGAGGTGGTCGGGTTGGTGACCATGGCCGGCATGGTGTGTGCATGCATGCTATGCATGCACCACTAGGGTTGCTGTGGTGCCTTGAGTAAGAGAGGGGACAAGGGGACCAGATAGGGTAGTTTGGGGTAGATTAGGGTGAGGTAGAACACTATTTGAAATAGTGTGTAATAGTTCCATATTTGGAAATTGTGAAAAATGTCTAAATTTGAATTAATTCAAATGGTGAAAGTTTTTGAAATGTGAGTGCTGATATGAGTTGTATTTGACCAGAGATGAGTAGAGGTGGTGGTGGAAAAGTTTGAATTCAAAATTTGGCAAAATTGGCTAAGTGGTGAAAGTTGCATATGTTAAAAAGTTGGGACTTTGGATGAGCCTTGCTCATGATCAAAGATGAATTTGGCAGGGTGATCTTCATCAAAGTTGTTCACCTTGGTGTTGACTTTGAAATGGTGCAAAGAGTTAGCAAGAATTGGTTTGGGAAAATTGAATGGCAAGGGCTCAAAGTGGTGATCAGACTAAAATTGTCAAAATTGACCATTATCATATGTGAGTGGGATTTGGGTTTGAATTTCATTTGAATTGGGAATCTTTGATTCCAAAAGTTGTAATAAGTGTTTAATAACATTATCCAACTAATGGTGAAGACCAAATAGGTCTAGGATCAAAATTTATAAAAATGCCATGGGGCATATGTGAGGGTTTTTATGGTTTTCTATTTAATGGAATTTCTTCCTCTTTGATTTATTTGGTTGGTGATCTTCATATGATCACCCTAGGGTTTTAGAGCATATCAAATACAAGTAAAAGCAATCATCATGGCATATCACTCAAATGCACAAGTCCTATGCATGGTACTATATGCAAAATAGAAAAGTTTTTGTTGGTTTGAAATTTTGCTTTCTGGATTTCTCTAACTTTCTTTTTATTGAAATCTGGGGTGTTACAAACCCTTCCCCCTTACAAAAGATCTCGTCCCGAGATCGAAAAGAAAGTTAGGTACTAAAGAGATCTGGGTACTCCTTCTTCATGAAGTCTTCGCGTTCCCATGTGGCTTCATCCTCGGTATGATTGCTCCATTGGATCTTCAGAAACTTGATGCTTCGGGTGCGAGTGGTTCGGTAAGCTTCTTCTAGGATGCGAATAGGCACTTCGCGGTAGGTCAGATCCTTGTTGATATCTACCGAGCGGTGATCTATGTTCTTGAACACTTCGGTCTTCTCCGGGACTTCAAGGCACTTCCGGAGGAGTGAGATGTGAAACACGTCGTGCACAGCCGACATCTCTTCAGGCAACTCCAGTTGATAAGATACTTCACCTCGGCGACTGAGGACTTTGAAGGGTCCTACATAGCGAGGTGCAAGCTTTCCTTTCAGCTGGAATCTCTGCATCCCTTTCAAGGGGGATACCTTGAGATAGACAAAGTCTCCAATCTCAAAGGTCATCTCCCGACGTCTCTTGTCGGCGTAGCTCTTCTGTCGGGATTGCGCAGTCTTGAGGTATTCGCGAATCTTGTGGACTTTCTCTTCGGCGTCACGAAGAACATCTGGGCCAAAAACTTGGCTCTCTCCTACTTCTGACCAGTTCAGGGGGGTACGGCATTTCCTTCCGTACAGGGCTTCAAAGGGGGCCATCTGTAGGCTGGCTTGGTAACTATTGTTGTAAGAGAATTCTGCGTAAGGTAGGCAGTCTTCCCACTTGGATCCGTATTCCAGTACGCATGCTCTAAGCATGTCTTCCAGTATCTGGTTTACTCTCTCGGTCTGTCCGTCGGTCTGAGGGTGATAGGCGGTGCTGAAATTTAGGCGGGTGCCTAGTCCTTCATGCACTTTCTGCCAGAACCTGGAGGTGAACTGTGATCTTCTATCTGACACTATCGATTTGGGGGTTCCGTGCAAAGCAACTATTCTGGAGATGTAGAGTTCAGCTAACTTGGGGCCTTGGTAAGTGGTTTTGACGGCGATGAAATGGGCGACTTTGGGCAATCTATCGACAACTACCCATATTGAATCATTGCCTTTGTTGGATTTGGGCAGTCCGGTGATAAAGTCCATTCCTACGGAGTCCCATTTCCATTCTGGAATCTGAAGGGGTTGTAACAGTCCGGCGGGTCGTTGGTGTTCTGCCTTGACTCTCTGACAGATGTCACACTTAGCTATGTAGCTACCTATTTCTCTCTTCATTCCGTGCCACCAAAATTGTTCTTTCAGGTCCTGGTACATCTTGGTACCTCCGGGGTGGATTGAATAAAGGGTGTCATGGGCTTCTTGCAGGATGACTTGTTTCAAGTCAGAGTCCGATGGTACGCAGAGGCGTTCTTTGTACCAAAGCACTCCGGCTTCGTCTACGGTGAATCCGGGGGCTTTTCCTTCGGCTATCTGTTTCTTGATTCCGTCAATGCTAGCGTTGTCTTTCTGGGCTTCCTTGATTTGACTAACCAAGGTGGGTTGCAGTTCGATGCTGGCTAGGAATCCTTCACTAACAAGTTCAAGTCGGAACTGTTCAAACTCTTGGTATAGGCTGGGCTGTTCAGATGCGAGCATGGAGTTCAACTGGCATGGCAGTCGACTCAAAGCATCCGCTACCACATTGGCCTTGCCGGGGTGGTAGTGAATCTCCATGTCGTAATCCTTGATCAATTCGATCCATCGGCGTTGCCTCATGTTTAGCTCCTTCTGGGTGAATATGTATTTGAGGCTTTTGTGGTCGGAGTAGATCTCGCATCGATTACCCATGAGGTAATGACGCCAAACTTTCAAGGCTAAGACCACGGCTGCAAGCTCGAGGTCATGGGTTGGGTAGTTCTGTTCATGTTGCTTGAGTTGTCTTGAAAGGTAGGATACAACCTTGCCTTCTTGCATAAGCACACACCCAAGACCAACCTTGGAAGCGTCGCAATATACGTCAAAGGGCTTGGTGATATCGGGCATGATCAGGATTGGGGCTGTGGTCAGTCTACTCTTGAGGTGTTGAAAGCTCTCTTCACATTTGTCGGTCCACTCAAATTTTCTGTCCTTCTTCAGTAGCTGGGTCATTGGTCGAGCGATGCTCGAAAAACCTTCCACAAATCTGCGGTAATATCCGGCTAATCCAAGAAAAGCGCGGACCTCGGTTTGGGTGGTTGGGGCTTGCCATTCCATAACAGTTTTGATTTTGGCGGGATCTACGGCAATTCCTCCTGCAGACAAGATGTGTCCCAGGAATCCAACTTCTTCCAGCCAAAACTCACACTTGCTAAACTTGGCATACAACTTGTGCTGTCTAAGAGTTTCTAGGACAATCTCCAAATGCTGTTCATGTTCCTCTTTGGACTTGGAGTAGACCAGAATGTCGTCGATGAAAACAACGACAAATTTGTCCAAAAAGTTCATGAAGATCTTATTCATGAGATTCATGAAATAGGCAGGGGCATTGGTTAATCCAAACGACATGACGTTGTACTCATACAACCCATATCTGGTGGTAAAGGCAGTTTTTGGAATGTCGGTGGCTCGGATCATCAGTTGATGGTATCCAGTTCTAAGGTCTATCTTGGAGAAAACTCTGGCTCCGGTGAGTTGATCAAACAAGTCTTCTATCTTGGGTAGGGGGTATTTGTTTTTGATGGTGACATCGTTAAGTTTACGATAGTCCGTGCACAAACGATTTGCACCATCCTTCTTGTCCACAAACAAGACGGGGGATCTCCAGGGGGATGCACTTGATCTAATCAAACCTTTGGCTAACATGTCATCTATTTTCTTCTTCAGCTCCACGAGCTCGGCTGCGTTCATGCTATAGGCTCTCTGGGCGATGGGTCCAGTTCCGGGGATTAACTCGATGATAAACTCGATATCCCTATCCGGGGGCATACCGGGTAGATCATCCGGAAAAACATCAGGGTAGCGACAAACGACCCTAATTTGATCCAGAGTTGGCTTGGATACACTTTGGTTGCAGGTGAAATTTTTGGGTAGTTTTTCAGAGACGTGCTCAACTACGATACCGGTGCTGCTGGTCATGGTTATGGCTTTCTTGGCACAGTCGATCAATCCATTGTGCTTGGACATCCAGTCCATTCCTAGGACAACTTCCAAACCTTTGGTTCCAAGTATGATTAGATTTGCAAAGAAATCTACATCATGGATTTTGATGGGTACATTTTTGCAAAATTTTCTGGCTTTGGTGGTTGATCCGGGGATTTGAACTATCATAACATGCTTCAAACTGAGGGGTTGAATTTTACTTGTTGATGCAAAGTCTTCGGTGACAAAAGAATGAGATGCTCCGGAATCAAACAACACTCTGGCAGGGATGTGGTTGACAGAAAACATACCCAGTACAACATCTGGTGCTTCCTGGGCTTCTTCAGCGTTCATGTGGTAGAGGCGGCCGTTGCGGTTGTTGGGGTTGTTGGGGATGAACTTTTTGCCGGTGGAGACACGGCGTTGCTGCTGAGCAGGTGCAGCGGTGTTGCCGGCGAGCTTGGCGAGACGCTTGGGACACTCGTTGGAGTAGTGCCCCACTAAACCACACTCATAGCAAGTGATGGTGGACTTGTCCTTTGGGGCGACGGGGATGGCGTTGCTTCCGGTTCTGGGAGCGGTATTGGTGTTGGTGTTGTTGGTGTTAGGGGCTCGGGGTGGAGCGCGGTTGTAGTTGTTATTGTTGTTGTAGCCTCCGGGCTTGGAGTTTCCTCCACTCCGGTTCTGAAAACCGGGGCGCGAGTTCTGCATCGGAGGCCTATTGTTTCTTGGAGTGAAACCTCCGCTTGAGCTAGGGCGAAACTTCTGGGGGTGGCTTGATCCACTTTGATTTGCCATGCGGCGCTTGCGGTTCTCATTGGCTTGGTTTAACTTGCCCTCCATCTGGATGGCGGAATCGACAAGGGCTTCGAGGTCGGCGAAGGGGATGTTGACGAGGACAATCTGCATCTCATCATGCAGTCCGTTCAGGAATCTCTCCTTCCTCTTCTCAACGGTGTCGGTCTCATCAGGGGCATACCTCGACAATGTAAGAAACTTGTCGCGGTATTCTACCACCGTCATGCGACCTTGTTTCAGTTCACAGAATTCATCCCTCATCTTCTTGATAAGACCCGGGGGTACATGGTACTTGCTGAACTTGAGTTTGAAATCCTCCCAAGTCAAAAATTGACCTCCGTTCATGGCACGGGTGCTTGTCCACCAAGCGCGGGCTGGTCCAGCGAGATAGTGAGTGGCGAACAAGACTTTCTCGTTGGCTTCCACTCCGGCTACCTCAAGATTGTTCTCCACAGTTTGGAGCCAATCGTCGGCATCGAGGGGTTCTTCTGTCTTGCTAAATACCGGAGGGTTGGTGTTTTGAAAGTTCTTGAGCTTGGATCCGGGGTGGTCATGATTCCCATGGCCTTGGTTGGCAAGGTTCTGCAAGGCTGCGATGTTGGCTTGGCGTTCAGCTCTCTCTGTCTCCCGGTCAGCTAGCAAGGTTTGCAGCAGTTGCATCATGGCGTCGTTGTTGTTGCGGTTTGGAGGGGCCATCTGAAGATATGGAAGATCATGAGATAAGAGGGAAACCTCTATGGTTCATTTTGGTTAAGTTTGAAAAACACTTGAAAACTTGTAATCTTTTCATGACAATCATAACATTCATTCATTCATGCAACACATAGTACAAACTACACACATACTCCAATGGTTTTAAGAACCATTCTCATGCTACGATACAAGGGGCGGGATACAACTCACACCTACTATAAGTGAAACTAGTGCAACTACTCCTCCTCATCGACCTCGATCGGGACGTAGTCGTCGGGTCCTGCCTCCAGAAACTCGTAGTCCTCCTCCTCGGTGTTCTCGTCCTCCTCAAAGTCGTCGTCGTCGCTCAGGAAGGCGTCTCCTCCCTGAATGTCGATGCCTCCATCGTCATCCTCCAGCTGACGAATCTGATCCTCCTGGGACTTGACAGTGGCCTCAAGTGACGCGATCCGGGCGCGAAGGCGGCGAATCGTAGCGTCCTTCTTGGCACGCTGCTGGCGGAGGCTCTTGCGGTCGTTGTTGAGTAGCTTGATCGCCTCACCCTGCTCGGTGATGTGAGCATGGGTCTGGTTCGCGTAAGCGCGGGAGGCGTCGAGGTCCTTCTGAGTCTGGTAGAGCATGAAGTCCAGGTGCTCAGCATGGTGCCTCAACTCCGGGTGCGGCTGCAGCTCCATGGGCACTCCCGCAGCATCACGCCTCACAAGGTGGGCGTAGCGAGAGGCGAGGAGGCGCACCACGTTCTGTCCACAGAGGCGCGCAAGTGCCTCCTGCAGACCACGGGCAAGTCCATCAAGCCAGTTGCTCTCGCGGAAGGAGAAGAGGATCCTCTCAGAAGTGGGAGGCTCCATCTTGCCCCTCAAGTCGGCAGTGATCACCCACTGCAACTCTCCTCCGGGCGTGTCGTCCAACTGAACCCCGTGAAACTCGGGGTGTGGGCGCCCAAGGAAGTCAGAGACGGCGTTGAGGTCGTGCTCGAAGACCAAGCTTCCTCCGTTCCCAAGCTGATAAAACTTGGTGTTGATGGGTTCATTCGGCTCCATCTGAAAGAGAATTGGATGAGTAAGTTAGAGAGTGCAAAGTGTGGAAAATTTTTAAGTTGAGTCAAAATAAGATAGAACATGATTCATCAAACTTTGGCAAAGTCTCCAAGACAAGGGTGTAGAAATTTTTCACAAATAGTTTCTTTCATTTGCTTTCAAAATTAAGTTTTTCAGAACGCCCATTCTAACTAAGGTCTTCTAGGGTCAAACAATGGCTCTGATACCAACTTGTCAACACCCGGATTTTTAAGTCCGAATGCCTATTATGTCATACATCGCAATCCCAGGAATATTGTTGTTGCGAGGCATAATAGTTAAGTATCACAGTCATCATTCATTACAAACCATAAGTCTTACAAATTTGGAATCACATGATCCATATTACACGAATAGTTGATCTATTGATCAACGCACAAACACAAGTTCATCGTTCAACATAGCGGAAGCGTAAGATACAAGGACTCTCTAGTCCACAGGCCAACGCTTGACGTCGGAAGGCACTTAGTTGTCGTAGGCGTCCTGCTGGTCCTCTCCTTGGTCATCTTCATACTCTGGCCATTTGAATAGCCAGGGACAAAGCCGTGAGGACGTTGAGTACTCGCAAACTAATACTAATGTAAGTGCTAGACATTCTAGTAGGGTTTGCTAAGCTCTAGTTTATTTGCATAAAGCTAGTTTTAGTTCACAAAGTTTGAGAAAACTTATTCAAGTGCTAACTAACTCAAGTGGGAACATTAGTGTCATTCCCACCATTCAAGTGGTGATTTCAATTCAATCCACCACAAGTCATTTCACCATCATCTTTCAACATCATTTTTAAAAGTATGACATTGGACCACTGTATGGCCTTTCCAACCGTCCGTAACCGTGGACGCGGCTATTCGAATAGGTTTACACTCTGCAGAGGTTGCACACTTGTGCCACAACATTTGATTTCATCCGTCGGGATTTCCCCGAATCATCGTAGCACAGTACGCGGATCATCAACCATAACCTTTCACTTACAAATCCTAGTATGAGCACCTCTCCCCGTGAGCTTGGCCTCCCAGTGAAGACAGACAGTCAGCCTGGGAACTGCACAGGGCTTGGGCCGGACATTCACCTCATTTCGCATCATATCGTATCGTTTCTTTTGTTGTAGAGGCAGCTTTCGGCATGACCCCGATGACGCTTGTTTAGAGGGAACCCATACTAAGATGCATAAATTTCCAGTTAAGCCCTACCCATAATCAGGTATTGTGGGGGTACTCAAAAATTGGAAAGGTATCGCATCCAAACCAACATCATGTTTTATCAAAAATCACTATCTTCTCTTGTTCACATTCACCTTCAAAAATCATTCAATGGAATGCATCTCCATTCCAAGGTTTCAAAATCATTTCAAAATCACATTGTTCCCATCTAGAGTAGTCAAGTTTAGTTCATTAGCACTAGCTCTAATTCATGAGGGGTGCTATCTTGCTTGCTTGGGAAAGACTAACTCACTACTCTAGTACCCAACTTGTACTTTGACCAAAGTTAACTATAAAAATAACTCATTTAGAAAACAAGTAAAAACTTGGGATGGGTTCACATAAGGTAAGATAAGAAACATGGTGCCTTGCCCCAAGGGGCTTTGCACTTTGCAAGAATATTAGCTTGCCTTGGTAGTTCTCAAACTGTTCCTCCTCCTCCTCTTGGTAGTATCCTTCTTCTCCGGCGTACTCTCCGGTGCTACCGTCTAAATTTAAATACGAGTATAATTACTCACTAATTCAATGGCTATTCCATATATTACATACAACACACAAACTAGTCTATGCACACAAATAAATTAACTAGAGTGCATGGGTTGTGGGATTTAAATAGAATTCACTTCTTTGTATTTCATATGTAAATGATAGTTTCCATATGGTTCTTGAGAAATAATTTCCTCTCATTGAAATCTTCTTAAAATTTAATTTCTCCAACAATCATGGATGAACTCATATTGACCTAAGTCAAATGTTCATCATCATCATTTGGGAAAATGATTTAAATGAGGTAGATCACCTCATACTATTTAAATAACACTATATTTGATTTAAATCTCAAGTAATTCATATAAGAGAGTTTGGAACCAGGGGTCCAAACATCCCATGAATTCATGTGAGACAAGTTTAAATGAAGTGTAAGACTCCACATAATTTACTCTAATAGTTTTGGACAATATCCACTAGTTAAACTAGCCATAATATCCATTCCTTAAACTATGGCATGATCATACAAAGTGACCACACCATTTTGTTGCATAAACAATTAGTGTAAGTCAAATGTGAGCTATTAGAGTTGGAAATAACTTAATATCTATTTTGGTTGATTTTTAAGAATTGTTTGAATAGGGAAAAGTCCCTGTCTTGTTATTTTTATCACATTTATTCTTCAAAGAATCTGGCCATGAGGCCAGTGGCATTGGCTAGATAATTTTAGTAGCTTTCCAACCATATAAAGTTCACTAAATTTGGTTTAGCCAATTTGAATCTATTGATTTTCAAAGTTTGTGCTGTGAGGAAATTGTTTGGAAAATTTTTGAATCTAATTTGAATTAAAAGGCCGGCGGGAAACGAAACTGGGCCAGCTTCGAAATAAAACGGCCCAGTCCAGCCCACCACGGTCCACAGACGCGTGGGCTGCCTGACAGGGTGGGGTCCGCCTGTCAGCGTCGTTTAAACGCCGAAACGGTATGGGCGAAGCTGGGGCGTAGGATTAGATCCAGATCTAACGGCTGAGGTGCATCGTCCCGCCGGCGAGAGGGGAGTTCACCGGCGGCGCAGGTAGGGGGTGGGAGAGCTTACGGCGGCTCCAGCAAGGTATGGCAGTATGCTCGAGGTAGATGTGGACGACGGCGAAGCTCTAGGTACCGGCGGCTCGTCCTGGGGCGGCTCCAATCGTCGGCGAGCTTCCGCGGCGGCGTGCGGCAGTGAGGTAGAAATTGGGCGGCGGTGGTGGCTAATTGAGGCAGTGGAGTGGCTCAGGTGGTCGAGTGAGAAGAGGGGAAGGCGATGGTGTGCTCAGATCGACGAGGAGAGGTCTCCTTTTATAGGCGAGCAAGGGTGCTGCGGGGCAGTGGCAGGGTCGACCATGGCGCGGCTGCTCCGGTGGTCTATCGAGCTAGGCGAGGGCGTGGCGCTGTTCTGCGGTTCCTGGCGAGTCGTTTGGCGGTGACAGCTAGGGTAGGGGGTGGCTGGTTTGGTCGCCTCGCGTCCGTGTCTGTCGCGCCCGCGGCGGACCAGGGTTTCCTTCTCCGGCGGCGGTGGGCGCGGGTCGTGGTCGAGCGAGTGTCTGGCGACGTCGCGGTGTCACGGTGAGGCTCAAGGTGTTGCGAGCGGGGCCAGGGCGAGCGTGTACTGGCGAGGTGGCGCGTGGCCAGTGCGCGTCCATGGCGTGCATGCGCGCGACACGAGCGGCGTCTGGGCATGTGCTGGGCGCGCGTCGTCCGGACTTTGTCGCCGTCGAGCTCGACAGTGGAGGTGCTAGGGCGGCGTAGGAGAGCACGGTGGCGAGCTGTGGCATGGTGGCCAGTGCAGAGATGCAATGGGAGAGAGGGAGGTGGTCGGGTTGGTGACCATGGCCGGCATGGTGTGTGCATGCATGCTATGCATGCACCACTAGGGTTGCTGTGGTGCCTTGAGTAAGAGAGTGGACAAGGGGACCAGATAGGGTAGTTTGGGGTAGATTAGGGTGAGGTAGAACACTATTTGAAATAGTGTGTAATAGTTCCATATTTGGAAATTGTGAAAAATGTCTAAATTTGAATTAATTCAAATGGTGAAAGTTTTTGAAATGTGAGTGCTGATATAAGTTGTATTTGACCAGAGATGAGTAGAGGTGGTGGTGGAAAAGTTTGAATTCAAAATTTGGCAAAATTGGCTAAGTGGTGAAAGTTGCATATGTTAAAAAGTTGGGACTTTGGATGAGCCTTGCTCATGATCAAAGATGAATTTGGCAGGGTGATCTTCATCAAAGTTGTTCACCTTGGTGTTGACTTTGAAATGGTGCAAAGAGTTAGCAAGAATTGGTTTGGGAAAATTGAATGGCAAGGGCTCAAAGTGGTGATCAGACTAAAATTGTCAAAATTGACCATTATCATATGTGAGTGGGATTTGGGTTTGAATTTCATTTGAATTGGGAATCTTTGATTCCAAAAGTTGTAATAAGTGTTTAATAACATTATCCAACTAATGGTGAAGACCAAATAGGTCTAGGATCAAAATTTATAAAAATGCCATGGGGCATATGTGAGGGTTTTTATGGTTTTCTATTTAATGGAATTTCTTCCTCTTTGATTTATTTGGTTGGTGATCTTCATATGATCACCCTAGGGTTTTAGAGCATATCAAATACAAGTAAAAGCAATCATCATGGCATATCACTCAAATGCACAAGTCCTATGCATGGTACTATATGCAAAATAGAAAAGTTTTTGTTGGTTTGAAATTTTGCTTTCTGGATTTCTCTAACTTTCTTTTTATTGAAATCTGGGGTGTTACATTTTGTGACGCCTCTCAAACCATGTACTGGTCGTTACGTTAGCTGGAAATCATCCTGAGAACTGGAAAATATGTTCTATAGCCCATGAAATGAGCAAAAACATGAAAACTGTGAGCTATAGCTCACGGAATTGGAGGCTGAAAACATGAAAAACATGAGTTTTTGCGACGCCTCTCAAACGAAGTAACGGTTGTTACTGTATCTGGAAATCATCCAGGGAGGCGGAAAATGTGCGCTATAGCCCATGAAAAGGGCAAAAAAATGAAATCTGTGAGCTATAAACCACGGAAATGGAGGCTGAAAACAGGAAAAACACGAGTTTTTGCGACGCCTCTCAAACCATGTACCGGTCATTACGTTAGCTGGAAATCATCCAGAGAACCGGAAAATGTGCGCTATAGTCCATGAAATGGGCAAAGAACATGAAAACTGTGAGCTATATCCCACGGAAATGGAGGCTGAAAACATGAAAAACATGAGTTTTTGCAACGCCTCTCAAATCATGTATCAGTCGTTACGGTTGCTGCAAATTGCCCCGGGAACCGGAAACTGTGCGCTATAGGCCATGAACTGGGATAAAACATGAAAAATGTGAGCTATAGACCACGGAAATGGAGGCTGAAAACATGAAAAACACGAGTTTTTGCAACGCCTCTAAAATCGTGTATACCTCGTTACGTTAGCTGGAAATCATCCCGGGAACCGGAAAATGTGTTCTATAGCCCACGAAATGGGCAAAAACATGAAAACTGTGAGCTATAGCTCACGGAATTGGAGGCTGAAAATAGGAAAAACACATTTTTTTGTGACGCCTCAAACCATGTACCGGTCGTTACGTTAGCTGGAAATCATCCCGGGAACTGGAAAATATGTTCTATAGCCCATGAAATGGGCAAAAACATGAAAACTATGAGCTATAGCTCACGGAATTGGAGGCTGAAAACTTGAAAAACATGAGTTTTTGCGACGCCTCTCAAATCATGTAGCAGTCGTTACAGTAGCTGGAAATCGTCCCGGGAACAGGAAAATGTGCGCTATAGGCAATGGAATGGGAAAAAAACATGAAAAATGTGAGCTATAACCCACGGAAATGGAGGCTGAAAACATGAAAAACATGAGTTTTTGCAACGCCTCTGAAATCATGTATCAGTAGTTACGTTAGCTGGAAATCATCCCGGGAACCGGAAAATGTGCGTTATAGGCCATGAAATGGCCAAAAAACATGAAAACTGTGAGCTATAGCCCATGAAAATAGAGGCACAAAACTTGAAAAACACGTATTTTTGTGACGCCTCTCAAAACATGTGTGCTATAACACACGGAAATCGAGGCTGAAAACAGGAAAAACATGAGTTTTTGCAACGCCTCTCAAACCATGTATCGATATGTACGGTAGCAGGAAATCATCCCGGGAACTGGAAAATATGTGCTATAGCCCATAAAATGGGCAAAAACATGAAAACTGTGAGCTATGGCTCACGAAATTGGAGGCCGAAAACATGAAAAACACGAGTTTTTGCGACGCCTCTCAAACCAAGTACCGGTCGTTACATTAGCTGGAAAGCGTCCCGGGAACCGGAAAATGTGCGCTATAGCCCATGAAATGGGCAAAAAATGAAAACTGTGAGCTATAGTCTACGGAAATGGAGGCTGAAAACATGAAAAACATGAGTTTTTGCAACGCCTCTGAAATCATGTATCAGTCGTTACGGTAGCTGGAAATTGTCCAGGGAACCGGAAACTGTGCGCTAGGCCATGAAATGGGAAAAACATGAAAAATGTGAGCTATAGCCCACAGAAATGGAGGCTGAAAACATGAAAAACACGAGGTTTTTCGACGACTCTCAAATCATGTAGTAGTCGTTACGGTAGCTGGAAATCGTCCCGGGAACCGGAAAATGTGCGCTATAGGCCATGAAATGGCCAAAAAACATGAAAACTATGAGCTATAGCCCATGGAAATGGAGGCACAAAACATGAAAAACACGTATTTTTGTGACGCCTCTCAAAACATGTGTGCTATAACAAACCGAAATGGAGGCTGAAAACAGGAAAAACAGGAGTTTTCGTGACGCCTCTCAAACCATGTACCGGTCGTTACGTTAGCTGGAAATCATCCCGGGAACCGGAAAATGTGTTCTACAGCCCACGAAATGGGCAAAACATGAAAACTGTGAGCTATAGGTCACAAAATTTGAGGCTGAAAACAGGAAAAACACGAGTTTTTGTGACGCCTCTCAAACCATGTACTGGTCGTTACGTTAGCTGGAAATCATCCTGAGAACTGGAAAATATGTTCTATAGCCCATGAAATGAGCAAAAACATGAAAACTGTGAGCTATAGCTCACGGAATTGGAGGCTGAAAACATGAAAAACACGAGTTTTTGCGACGCCTCTCAAACGAAGTAACGGTTGTTACTGTATCTGGCATTACAAAGATTTGTGTCTATTGCAACAAAATTGTTTGTCGCAATACGTGTCGAATCGTGGCAATACGTATCTATTGCCACAAAAAAACATTCGTTGGCAGCCGTTGCGATTGAACACATGGTAATAGGTTATTGCCACAAAAACCCAATTGTGGCAATACATTGTTCTATTGCAACAACCATGTGGGAATTTGCCACATTTTCCCATGTGGTAACACTCGCATGATGCCACAAGTTGATTTGTGGAGATAGCTTTAATGCAACATGTGACGAATCATGGCGACTAATAGCTCGTGGCAATATACATTTGTGGTAATAACCTATGCCTACCATGCTCGTTCCATGGCAAGAAACTATGGCAACAATCTTTGTTTTTGTGGCATTAGGAATTTTTCCACGAATCGTTACGGTTGTGGGATTAACTTATAGCAACAAACATTTCAGTCGTTGTAACAGGAAATTGCAACATACTTGTTTTTGGGGTGATAAATAGTTATCACAAGGGGCAAATGTTTGTAGCAAAAACTATTGTGTCAATTTAAACCAGTTTAATGATCCAAAAAAAATAGTAACATGTGGACTTTAGCAATCAATGGATCATAGTCACTTTTTATTGATCATGCATATAAATTTAACATAACGCTTGCACACAACTCTGAAACTACAAAAATTACAAGTAAAAATGAAAAACTGTACACATAACCATTGAAGTTGCTGACCTAAAGGAAATCCAGAAAAAAATACTACAAACTATATTTCTTCCTATGGGCACGATCATCATAGTTGGCGTTTGAATGCATGCCAACCTCTGTCAATGACTATAACCCTCGTCATGGTCCTACTATGCCGAACCATCAGTCCTACAAAAGCATAAAGTATTTACAAAAGTCAGTACACAAATAAATGAAATTGACACTATATAAGAGAGCATATATATGCTGGCACACAAGAAAAAGTAATTTGACAAAGCTCTAGCAAGCAATCCCCTGATGTCTTCCTCAGTAGTTTCTATCAATATCCAATTTACCGTATATACCAAGGGTCAGGTTATGAATCAATCCAACGGTACTACTCCATAAAGCAATGAAGGTTAGGTTAGCTACAAAACAACAGAGAGAGAGAGAGGTTTCTAGTTGAATACTTGCGCCGAATTGGTAGAAGTCCAAATAGCACTAGGACACCCCCTGATTTACGTAATCTGCCGTGTTGAAGGCTTGAAGACAATGCGGTGCGAGCCCGAGATGATGGCTGACGATGACGCTCAGACCCACTCGCCACGGACGCTGCGCTGGCTCGCTGCGGAGGCTGCCGCTCCCTGTACGGACAGCAAAGATGCCACCGCTACCTGTCCCTGTCGCGGCGAGGCTGTCGCTACCTAGCTATACCGGCCGCGAAGACGTTGCTTCTCCCTGTCGCGGCGAGGTTGTCGTTACCTGTACCGGTCGCGAAGACGTTGCTGCTCCCTGTCGCGGCGAGGCTGCCGCTCCAGCCGAAGATGGTGCCGCTCCCGCCGACGAGGGAGGATCCGTGCGGCCACGCGTAAGGCCGACACGCCGCTCGGGCACATCCGCTCATTCCTCTCCCAGAGCGATGGATCGACCGGAGGTGCCCTAGACGCCCGTAAACCTAGGGGTGGAGACCGGCGACCACTGTTTAGATGGCCTCGCGCCATTGATGGAAATTGAGGAAGGAGAAGGATGAGAATCGTCTGCAACGGAGTACTTAAAGGAGGAATTAGTGGGACAGTTAGCGCGGTTGATTTACAAATCAAACGAAAGTCAGAGGGCAAGATTCGCGCATTGATTTCGCTCCAAAATTCGCGTGGTTTTGGAAGGTTTGGAGGGAGAGGGAGGACGCGGTCCGCGTACTTCGCGCGAGCTCTTGCGCCATACAAAATCTCGGCGCGCGGTGGGTCTATCCAATTTTTGCATGAGGATTCCTACTTCCTCTATTCCTTTAAACAAGTCGTTAATCTTTTTTTGATTTTTCACCATAAAATCAAGGTGCAGATGCCGTTTAGTATCCATTCTCCCGAAACGTACGCCCCCTCATGTCTGGCTCTTCCTGGAAATGTTCGCGCAATTAGGCGACTGCCCCTTCGTTTCGTATTTCAAGCATATAATTAATGCGCTCCGCTAAAACGGCTGCCTAATTTGGTGGCCATGCCGTGCATGCAGGAGTGTTTTATGCTCTGCATACTTGTTAGGCTGATATTAATAAGGTACTCCCTCCGTCCATAAATAAGTAGCCATCTAGCTTTAAAATTTGTCCGAAAAAAATGTACTTCTATATATTTTCATTGTTATTAGATACATCATGAAATATATTTTCATTTAATATTTATATAATATTATGGTTATTGATAGTTTTTCTAAAAAAAATGGTCAAACTTTACTTAGCTTCCTCGCAATTTTTTTTTACGTAGCTTGACTTTCTGAAAATAATATACTCCCTCTGTCCCAAAATGTAAGGCGTCTAAGGATTAGGTAAAAGTCAATCGTACTAACATTGAACAAATATTTAGGAAAAAATATTTACATCTACAATATCAAATGAATATATTAAGAAAGTATACTTTGTGGTCAATCTATTGATATTGATTCATTATTGTAAATGTTCATATATTTGTGTATAAACTTGGTCAAACTTTCAAAACATTGACTTTTGACTAAACCTAACGCGCCTTACATTTTGGGACAAAGGAAGTAGGCCATATTCATTCGAACGGATTTAGTACTAAACACCTGGAGACATGTCAGAACAAATTAGAGAGATTTGAGGGAAAGAAGAAGGGCACTGTTGGAAAGAATTTTGGCTGCAAACTCTCCTTAATCAGCGTGATTTTTTTTTTAAATTGGGACTACAACTGATTGTAGAGAGCCAAGCGATGAGGAGAGTTTTAATGTCCAATCAAAGACTACCTTGGTTGTTATGCAAAATCTTTTAAGCCCTGTGAACCGGGACGGAGCTAATCATCATTAATGACCACGAGTAAAGGTAATTTAACCATCGACGGATCCCTGGTCATCACGGAGTGCCTCGTGGGGCAAAGTTGATTGTGAAACTACCTCATTGTAGTATTAGTAATAATCAAGCATTCTTTGGGGTTGGTTGTTAAGAAGCCAATTTCTAGTAGTGAGAGAATACCGTTGCAATATCTTGCTCATTTTTCGCAACACTAGGGAATTGTCGCAATATCTTATACATATTACCATGGATGCACAATTTGTCGCAATATGTAATAGTTATCGCAACACAATTAAGTTGAGGCGAAAAAATCGCCCTATTACAACAATACATATTTTGTCGCTATAAGAAGCCATTTTTTGCAACAACATATATATTTAATGCCACATGTCATAATTGTTGCATTATATGTTCGAATATTACCACAAAGATTTACTATGTTGCAATTCATAGCTTCTATTGCAACAAAAGTTGTACTTAGTGCGATAAAATGAAACTGTTGCAATATATTGAACCTATTACCATGAACTGGAATTTTGTGGTACTATCTCATTTTATTGCAACAAAAGATGACCGTTGCAAAATAAATTGTTGCAATAGACTGAAATCCTTGTAGTGTGGAAACCGTCCAGGGAGGCGGAAAATGTGCGCTATAGCCCATGAAAAGGGCAAAAAAATGAAATCTGTGAGCTATAAACCACGGAAATGGAGGATGAAAACAGGAAAAACACGAGTTTTTGCGACGCCTCTCAAACCATGTACCGGTCATTACGTTAGCTGGAAATCATCCAGAGAACCGGAAAATGTGCGCTATAGTCCATGAAATGGGCAAAGAACATGAAAACCGTGAGCTATATCCCACGGAAATGGAGGCTGAAAACATGAAAAACATGAGTTTTTGCAACGCCTCTCAAATTATGTATCAGTCGTTACGGTTGCTGCAAATTGCCCCGGGAACCGGAAACTGTGCGCTATAGGCCATGAACTGGGATAAAACATGAAAAATGTGAGCTATAGACCACGGAAATGGAGGCTGAAAACATGAAAAACACGAGTTTTTGCAACGCCTCTAAAATCGTGTATACCTCGTTACGTTAGCTGGAAATCATCCCGGGAACCGGAAAATGTGTTCTATAGCCCACGAAATGGGCAAAAACATGAAAACTGTGAGCTATAGCTCATGGAATTGGAGGCTGAAAATAGGAAAAACACGTTTTTTTGTGACGCCTCAAACCATGTACCGGTCGTTACGTTAGCTGGAAATCATCCCGGGAACTGGAAAATATGTTCTATAGCCCATGAAATGGGCAAAAACATGAAAACTGTGAGCTATAGCTCACGGAATTGGAGGCTGAAAACTTGCAAAACATGAGTTTTTGCGACGCCTCTCAAATCATGTAGCAGTCGTTACAGTAGCTGGAAATTGTCCCGGGAACAGGAAAATGTGCGCTATAGGCAATGGAATGGGAAAAAAACATGAAAAATGTGAGCTATAACCCACGGAAATGGAGGCTGAAAACATGAAAAACATGAGTTTTTGCAACGCCTCTGAAATCATGTATCAGTAGTTACGTTAGCTGGAAATCATCCCGGGAACTGGAAATGTGCGTTATAGGCCATGAAATGGCCAAAAAACATGAAAACTGTGAGCTATAGCCCATGGAAATAGAGGCACAAAACTTGAAAAACACGTATTTTTGTGACGCCTCTCAAAACATGTGTGCTATAACACACGGAAATCGAGGCTGAAAACAGAAAAAACATGAGTTTTTGCAACGCCTCTCAAAACATGTATCGATATGTACGGTAGCAGGAAATCATCCCGAGAACTGGAAAATATGTGCTATAGCCCATGAAATGGGCAAAAACATGAAAACTGTGAGCTATGGCTCACGAAATTGGAGGCCGAAAACATGAAAAACACGAGTTTTTGCGACGCCTCTCAAACCAAGTACCGGTCGTTACATTAGCTGGAAAGCGTCCCGGGAGCCGGAAAATGTGCGCTATAGCCCATGAAATGGGCAAAAAATGAAAACTGTGAGCTATAGTCTACGGAAATGGAGGCTGAAAACATGAAAAACATGAGTTTTTGCAACGCCTCTGAAATCATGTATCAGTCGTTACGGTAGCTGGAAATTGTCCCGGGAACCGGAAACTGTGCGCTAGGCCATGAAATGGGAAAAACATGAAAAATGTGAGCTATAGCCCACAGAAATGGAGGCTGAAAACATGAAAAACACGAGGTTTTTCGACGACTCTCAAATCATGTAGTAGTCGCTACGGTAGCTGGAAATCGTCCCGGGAACCGGAAAATGTGCGCTATAGGCCATGAAATGGCCAAAAAACATGAAAACTATGAGCTATAGCCCATGGAAATGGAGGCACAAAACATGAAAAACACGTATTTTTGTGACGCCTCTCAAAACATGTGTGCTATAACACACCGAAATGGAGGCTGAAAACAGGAAAAACAGGAGTTTTCGTGACGCCTCTCAAACCATGTACCGGTCGTTACGTTAGCTGGAAATCATCCCGGGAACCGGCAAATGTGTTCTACAGCCCACGAAATGGGCAAAACATGAAAACTGTGAGCTATAGGTCACAGAATTGGAGGCTGAAAACAAGAAAAACACGAGTTTTTGTGACGCCTCTCAAACCATGTACTGGTCGTTACGTTAGCTGGAAATCATCCTGAGAACTGGAAAATATGTTCTATAGCCCATGAAATGAGCAAAAACATGAAAACTGTGAGCTATAGCTCACGGAATTGGAGGCTGAAAACATGAAAAACACGAGTTTTTGCGACGCCTCTCAAACGAAGTAACGGTTGTTACTGTATCTGGAAATCGTCCAGGGAGGCGGAAAATGTGCGCTATAGCCCATGAAAAGGGCAAAAAAATGAAATCTGTGAGCTATAAACCACGGAAATGGAGGCTGAAAACAGGAAAAACACGAGTTTTTGCGACGCCTCTCAAACCATGTACCGGTCATTACGTTAGCTGGAAATCATCCAGAGAACCGGAAAATGTGCGCTATAGTCCATGAAATGGGCAAAGAACATGAAAACCGTGAGCTATATCCCACGGAAATGGAGGCTGAAAACATGAAAAACATGAGTTTTTGCAACGCCTCTCAAATCATGTATCTGTTGTTACGGTTGCTGCAAATTGCCCCGGGAACCGGAAACTGTGCGCTATAGGCCATGAACTGGGATAAAACATGAAAAATGTGAGCTATAGACCACAGAAATGGAGGCTGAAAACATGAAAAACACGAGTTTTTGCAACGCCTCTAAAATCGTGTATACCTCGTTACGTTAGCTGGAAATCATCCCGGGAACCAGAAAATGTGTTCTATAGCCCACGAAATGGGCAAAAACATGAAAACTGTGAGCTATAGCTCACGGAATTGGAGGCTGAAAATAGGAAAAACACGTTTTTTTGTGACGCCTCAAACCATGTACCGGTCGTTACGTTAGCTGGAAATCATCCCGGGAACTGGAAAATATGTTCTATAGCCCATGAAATGGGCAAAAACATGAAAACTCTGAGCTATAGCTCACGGAATTGGAGGCTGAAAACTTGAAAAACATGAGTTTTTGCGACGCCTCTCAAATCATGTAGCAGTCGTTACAGTAGCTGGAAATCGTCCCGGGAACAGGAAAATGTGCGCTATAGGCAATGGAATGGGAAAAAAACATGAAAAATGTGAGCTATAACCCACGGAAATGGAGGCTCAAAACATGGAAAACACGAGTTTTTGCAATGCCTCTCAAATCATGTATCAGTCGTTACATTAGCTAGAAATCATCCCGGGAACTGGAAAATGTGCGCTATAGGCCATGAAATGGTCAACAAACATGAAAACTGTGAGCTATAGCCCATGGAAATGGAGGCACAAAACATGAAAAACACGTATTTTTTGACCCCTCTCAAAACATGTGGACTATAACCCACGGAAATGGAGGCTGAAAACACGAAAAACATGAGTTTTTGCAACGCCTCTCAAATCATGTATCAGTCGTTACGGTAGCTGGAAATTGTCCCGGGAACCGGAAACTGTGCGCTATAGGCCATCAAATGGGAAAAAACATGAAAAATGTGAGCTATAGCCCACAGAAATGGAGGCTGAAAACATGAAAAACACGAGTTTTTGCAACGCCTCTAAAATCGTGTATCAGTCGTTACTTTAGCTGGAAATCATCGCGGGAACTGGAAAATATGCGCTATAGGCCATGAAATGGCCAAAAAACATGAAAACTGTGAGCTAGCCCATGGAAATAGTGGCACAAAACATTAAAAACACGTATTTTTGTGATGCCTCTCAAAACAAGTATCGATATGTACGGTAGCAGGAAATCATCTCGGGAACTGGAAAATATATGCTATAGCCCATGAAATGGGCAAAAATATGAAAACTGTGAGCTATAGCTCACGGAATTGGAGGCTGAAAACATGAAAAACACGAGTTTTTGTGACGCCTCTCAAACCAAGTACCGGTCGTTACGTTAGCTGGAAATCATCCCGGGAGCCGGAAAATGTGCGCTATAGCCCATGAAATGGGCAAAAAATGAATACTGTGAGCTATAGCCTACGGATATGGAGGCTGAAAACATGAAAAACACGAGTTTTTCCAACGCCTCTCAAATCATGTATCAGTCGTTACGGTAGATGGAAATTGTCCCGGGAACCGGAAACTGTGCGCTATAGGCCATGAAATGGGAAAAACATGAAAAATGTGAGCTATAGCTCACGGAATTGTAGGATGAAATCATGAAAAACACGAGTTTTTGCGACGCCTCTCAAATCATGTAGCAGTCGTTACGGTAGCTGGAAATCGTCTCGGGAACCGGAAAATGTGCGCTATAGGAAATGAAATGGGAAAAAACATGAAAAATGTGAGCTATAACCCACGGAAATGGAGGCTGAAAACATGGAACACACGAGTTTTTGCAACGCCTCTCAAATCATGTATCAGTCGTTACGTTAGCTGGAAATCATCCCGGGAACTGGAAAATGTGCGCTATAGGCCATGAAATGGCAAAAAACATGAAAACTGTGAGCTATAGCCCATGGAAATAGAGGCACAAAACATGAAAAACACGTATTTCTATGACGCCTCTCAAAACATGTGTGCTATAACACACGGAAATGGAGGCTGAAAACAGGAAAAACATGAGTTTTCGCAACGCCTCTCAAATCATGTATCAGTCGTTACGGTAGGTGGAAATTGTCCCGGGAACCGGAAACTGTGCGCTATAGGCCATGAAATGGGAAAAAAACATGAAAAATGTGAGCTATAGCCCACGGAAATGGAGGCTTTGAAAAACACGAGTTTTTGCAACGCCTCTAAAATCATGTATACCTCGTTACGTTAGCTGGAAATCATCCCGGGAACCGGAAAATGTGTTCTATAGCCCACGAAATGGGCAAAAACATGAAAACTGTGAGCTATAGCTCACGGAATTGGAGGCTGAAAATAGGAAAAACACGTTTTTTTGTGACGCCTCAAACCATGGACCGGTCGTTACGTTAGCTGGAAATCATCCCGGGAACTGGAAAATATGTTCTATAGCCCATGAAATGGGCAAAAACATGAAAACTGTGAGCTATAGCTCACGGAATTGGAGGCTGAAAACTTGAACAACATGAGTTTTTGCGACGCCTCTCAAATCATGTAGCAGTCGTTACAGTAGCTGGAAATCGTCCCGGGAACAGGAAAATGTGCGCTATAGGCAATGGAATGGGAAAAAAACATGAAAAATGTGAGCTATAACCCACGGAAATGGAGGCTGAAAACATGGAAAACACGAGTTTTTGCAATGCCTCTCAAATCATGTATCAGTCGTTACGTTAGCTAGAAATCATCCCGGGAACTGGAAAATGTGCGCTATAGGCCATGAAATGGTAAACAAACATGAAAATTGTGAGCTATAGCCCATGGAAATGGAGGCACAAAACATGAAAAACACGTATTTTTTGACGCCTCTCAAAACATGTGGACTATAACCCACGGAAATGGAGGCTGAAAACACGAAAAACATGAGTTTTTGCAACGCCTCTCAAATCATGTATCAGTCGTTACGGTAGCTGGAAATTGTCCCGGGAACCGGAAACTGTGCGCTATAGGCCATCAAATGGGAAAAAACATGAAAAATGTGAGCTATAGCCCACAGAAATGGAGGCTGAAAACATGAAAAATACGAGTTTTTGCAACGCCTCTAAAATCGTGTATCAGTCATTACTTTAGCTGGAAATCATCGCGGGAACTGGAAAATATGCGCTATAGGCCATGAAATGGCCAAAAAACATGAAAACTGTGAGCTATAGCCCATGGAAATAGTGGCACAAAACATTAAAAACACGTATTTTTGTGATGCCTCTCAAAACAAGTATCGATATGTACGGTAGCAGGAAATCATCTCGGGAACTGGAAAATATATGCTATAGCCCATGAAATGGGCAAAAATATGAAAACTGTGAGCTATAGCTCACGGAATTGGAGGCTGAAAACATGAAAAACACGAGTTTTTGCGACGCCTCTCAAACCAAGTACCGGTCGTTACGTTAGCTGGAAATCATCCCGGGAGCCGGAAAATGTGCGCTATAGCCCATGAAATGGGCAAAAAAATGAAAACTGTGAGCTATAGCCTACGGATATGGAGGCTGAAAACATGAAAAACATGAGTTTTTCCAACGCCTCTCAAATCATGTATCAGTCGTTACGGTAGATGGAAATTGTCCCGGGAACCGGAAACTGTGCGCTATAGGCCATGAAATGGGCAAAACATGAAAAATGTGAGCTATAGCTCACGGAATTGTAGGATGAAATCATGAAAAACACGAGTTTTTGCGACGCCTCTCAAATCATGTAGCAGTCCTTACGGTAGCTGGAAATCGTCTCGGGAACCGGAAAATGTGCGCTATAGGAAATGAAATGGGAAAAAACATGAAAAATGTGAGCTATAACCCACGGAAATGGAGGCTGAAAACATGGAACACACGAGTTTTTGCAACGCCTCTCAAATCATGTATCAGTCGTTACGTTAGCTGGAAATCATCCCGGGAACTGGAAAATGTGCGCTATAGGCCATTAAATGGCAAAAAACATGAAAACAGTGAGCTATAGCCCATGGAAATAGAGGCACAAAACATGAAAAATACGTATTTCTGTGACGCCTCTCAAAACATGTGTGCTATAACACACGGAAATGGAGGCTGAAAACAGGAAAAACATGAGTTTTCGCAACGCCTCTCAAATCATGTATCAGTCGTTACGGTAGGTGGAAATTGTCCCGGGAACCGGAAACTGTGCGCTATAGGCCATGAAATGGGAAAAAACATGAAAAATGTGAGCTATAGCCCACGGAAATGGAGGCTTTGAAAAACACGAGTTTTTGCAACGCCTCTAAAATCGTGTATCAGTCGTTACGTTAGCTGGAAATCATCCCGGGAACTGGAAAATGTGCGTTATAGGCCATGAAATGACCAAAAAACATGAAAACTGTGAGCTATAGCCCATGGAAATAGAGGCACAAAACATGAAAAACACGTATTTTTGTGACGCCTCTCAAAACATGTGTGCTATAACACACGGAAATCGAGGCTGAAAACAGGAAAAACATGAGTTTTTGCAACGCCTCTCAAAACATGTATCGATATGTACGGTAGCAGGAAATCATCCCGGGAACTGGAAAATATGTGCTATAGCCCATGAAATGGGCAAAAACATGAAAACTGTGAGCTATAGCTCACGAAATTGGAGGCTGAAAACATGAAAAACACGAGTTTTTGCGACGCCTCTCAAACCAAGTACCGGTCGTTACATTAGCTGGAAATCGTCCCGGGAGCCGGAAAATGTGCGCTATAGCCCATGAAATGGGCAAAAAATGAAAACTGTGAGCTATACTCTACGGAAATGGAGGCTGAAAACATGAAAAACATGAGTTTTTGCAATGCCTCTGAAATCGTGTATCAGTCGTTACGGTAGCTGGAAATTGTCCCAGGAACCGGAAACTGTGCGCTAGGCCATGAAATGGGAAAAACATCAAAAAATGTGAGCTATAGCCCACGGAAATGGAGGCTGAAAACATGAAAAACACGAGGTTTTTCAACGCCTCTCAAATCATGTAGCAGTTGTTAAGGTAGCTGGAAATCGTCCCGGGAACCGGAAAATGTGCGCTATAGGCAATGAAATGGGAACAAAACATGAAAAATGTGAGCTATAACCCACAGAAATGGAGGCTGAAAACATGAAAAACACGAGTTTTTGCAACGCCTCTCAAATCATGTATCAGTCGTTACGTTAGCTGCAAATCATCCCGGGAACTAGAAAATGTGCGCTATAGGCTATGAAATGGCCAAAAAACATGAAAACTGTGAGCTATAGCCCATGGAAATGGAGGCACAAAACATGAAAAACACGTATTTTTGTGACGCCTCTCAAAACATGTGTGCTATAACCCACCGAAATGGAGGCTGAAAACAGGAAAAACAGGAGTTTTTGTGACGCCTCTCAAACCATGTACCGGTCGTTACGTTAGCTGGAAATCATCCCGGGAATCGGAAAATGTGTTCTATAGCCCACGAAATGGGCAAAAACATGAAAACTGGGTCACAGAATTGGAGGTTGAAAACAGGAAAAACATGAGTTTTTGTGACGCCTCTCAAACCATGTACCGGTCGTTACGTTAGCTGGAAATCATCCTGAGAACTGGAAAATATGTTCTATAGCCCATGAAATGAGCAAAAACATGAAAACTGTGAGCTATAGCTCACGGAATTGGAGGCTGAAAAGATGAAAAACACGAGTTTTTGCGACGCCTGTCAAACCAAGTAACGGTTGTTACTGTATCTGGAAATCGTCCAGGGAGCCAGAAAATGTGCGTTATAGCCCATGAAATGGGAAAAAATGAAAACTGTGAGCTATAAACCACGGAAATGGAGGCTGAACATAGGAAAACACGAGTTTTTGCGACGCCTCTCAAACCATTTACCGGTCGTTACGTTAGCTGGAAATTATCCCGAGAACCGGAAAATGTGCGCTATAGTCCATGAAATGGGCAAAGAACATGAAAACCGTGAGCTATATCCCACGGAAATGGAGGCTGAAAACATGAAAAACATGAATTTTTGCAACGCCTCTCAAATCATGTATCAGTCTTTACGGTAGCTGCAAATTGTTCCGGGAACCGGAAACTGTGCGCTATAGGCCATGAACTGGGATAAAACATGAAAAATGTGAGCTATAGCCCACGGAAATGGAGGCTGAAACATGAAAAACACGAGTTTTTGCAACGCCTCTAAAATCGTGTATACCTCGTTACGTTAGCTGGAAATCATCCCGGGAACCAGAAAATGTCTTCTATAGCCCACGAAATGGGCAAAAACATGAAAACTGTGAGCTATAGCTCACGGAATTGGAGGCTGAAAATAGGAAAAACACGATTTTTTTGTGACGCCTCAAACCATGTACCGGTCGTTACGTTAGCTGGAAATCATCCCGGGAACTGGAAAATATGTTCTATAGCCCATGAAATGGGCAAAAACATGAAAACTGTGAGCTATAGCTCACGGAATTGGAGGATGAAAACATGAAAAACACGAGTTTTTTGTGACGCCTCTCAAACCAAGTAACGGTTGTTACTGTAGCTGGAAATCGTCCAGGGAGCCGGAAAATGTGCGCTATAGCCCATGAAATGGGCAAAAAATGAAAACTGTGAGCTATAACCCACGGAAATGGAGGCTGAAAACAGGAAAAACACGAGTTTTTGCGACGCCTCTCAAACCATGTACCGGTTATTACGTTAGCTGGAAATCATCCCGAGAACCGGAAAATGTGCGCTATAGCCCATGAAATGGGCAAAGAACATGAAAACCATGAGCTATAGCCCACGGAAATGGAGGCTAAAAACATGAAAAACATGAGTTTTTGCAACGCCTCTCAAATCATGTATCAGTCGTTACGGTAGCTGGAAATTGTCTCGGGAACCGGAAACTGTGCACTATAGGCCATGAAATGGGAAAAACATGAAAAATGTGAGCTATAGCCCACGGAAATGGAGGATGAAAACATGAAAAACACGAGTTTTTTGCAACGCCTCTAAAATCGTGTATCACTCGTTACGTTAGCTGGAAATCATCCCGAGAACCGGAAAATGTGTTCTATAGCCCACGAAATGGGCAAAAATATGAAAACTGTGAGCTATAGCTCACGGAATTGGAGGCTGAATACATGAAAAACACGAGTTTTTGCGACGCCTCTCAAATGAAGTAACGGTTGTTACTGTAGCTAGAAATCGTGCAGGGAGCCGGAAAATGTGTGCTATAGCCCATGAAATGGGCAAAAAATGAAAACTGTGAGCTATAACCCACGGAAATGGAGGCTGAAAACAGGAAAAACACGAGTTTTTGCAACGCCTCTAAAATCGTGTATCAATCGTTATGTTAGCTAGAAATCATCCCGGGAACTGGAAAATGTGCGCTATAGGCCATGAAATGGCCAAAAAACATGAAAACTGTGAGCTATAGCCCATGGAAATAGAGGCACAAAACATGAAAAACACGTATTTTTGTGATGCCTCTCAAAACATGTATCGATATGTACGGTAGCAGGAAATCATCCCGGGAACTGGAAAATATGTGCTATAGCCCATGAAATGGGCAAAAACATGAAAACTGTGAGCTATAGCCCATGGAAATGGAGGTACAAAACATGAAAAACACGTATTTTTGTGACGCCTCTCAAATCATGTGTGCTATAGCTCACAGAATTTGGAGGCTGAAAACATGAAAAGACGAGTTTTTGCGACGCCTCTCAAACCAAGTAACGGTTGTTACTGTAGCTAGAAATCGTGCAGGGAGCCGGAAAATATGTGCTATAGCCCATGAAATGGGCAAAAACATGAAAACATGAAAAACACGAGTTTTTGCGACGCCTCTCAAACCAAGTACCGGTCGTTACGTTAGCTGGAAATCGTCCCGGGAGCCGGAAAATGTGCGCTATAGCCCATGAAATGGGCAAAAAATGAAAACTGTGAGCTATAGCCTACAGAAATGGAGGCTGAAAACATGAAAAACATGAGTTTTTGCAACGCCTCTCAAATCGTGTATCAGTCGTTACGTTAGCTGGAAATCATCCCGGGAACTGGAAAATGTGCGCTATAGGCCATGAACTGGCTAAAAAACATGAAAACTGTGAGCTATAGCCCATGGAAATAGAGGCACAAAACATGAAAAACACGTATTTTTGTGATGCCTCTCAAAACATGTATCGATATGTACGGTAGTAGGAAATCATCCCGGGAACTGGAAAATATGTGCTATAGCCCATGAAATGGGCAAAAACATGAAAACTGTGAGCTATAGCCTACGAAAATGGAGGCTGAAAACATGAAAACCATGAGTTTTTGCAACGCCTCTCAAATCGTGTATCAGTCGTTACGTTAGCTGGAAATCATCCCGTGAACTGGAAAATGTGCGCTATAGGCCATGAACTGGCTAAAAAACATGAAAACTGTGAGCTATAGCCCATGGAAATAGAGGCACAAAACATGAAAAACACGTATTTTTGTGATGCCTCTCAAAACATGTATCGATATGTACGATAGTAGGAAATCATCCCGGGAACTGGAAAATATGTGCTATAGCCCATGAAATGGGCAAAAACATGAAAACTGTGAGCTATAGCTCACGGAATTGGAGGCTGAAAACATGAAAAACACGAGTTTTTGCGACGCCTCTCAAACCAAGTACCGGTCGTTACGTTAGCTGGAAATCGTTCCGGGAGCCGTAAAATGTGCGCTATAGCCCATGAAATGGGAAAAAAATGAAAACTGTGAGCTATAGCCTACGAAAATTGAGGCTGAAAACATGAAAAACATGAGTTTTTGCAACGCCTCTCAAATCATGTATTAGTCGTGACGGTAGCTGGAAATTGTCCCGGGAACCGGAAACTGTGTGCTATAGGCCATGAAATGGGAAAAAACATGAAAAATGTGAGCTATAGCTCACGGAATTGGAGGCTGGAAACATGAAAAACACGAGTTTTTGCGACGCCTCTCAAATCATGTAGCAGTCGTTACGGTAGCTGGAAATCGTCCCAGGAACCGGAAAATGTGCGCTATAGGAAATGAATGGGGAAAAACATGAAAAATGTGAGCTATAACCCACGGAAATGGAGGCTGAAAACATGAAAAACACGAGTTTTTGCAACGCCTCTCAAATCATGTATCAGTCGTTACGTTAGCTGGAAATCATCCCGGGAACTGGAAAAGTGCGCTATAGGCCATGAAATGGCCAACAAACATGAAAACTGTGAGCTATAGCCCATGGAAATGGAGGTAGAAAACATGAAAAACACGTATTTTTGTGACGCTTCTCAAATCATGTGTGCTATAACACACGGAAATGGAGGCTGAAAACAGGAAAAACATGAGTTTTTGCAACGCCTCTCAAATCATGTATCAGTTGTTACGGTAGCTGGAAATTGTCCCGGGAACCGGAAACTGTGCGCTATAGGCCATCAAATGGGAAAAAACATGAAAAATGTGAGCTATAGCCCACGGAAATGTAGGCTGAAAACATGAAAAACACGAGTTTTTGCAACGCCTCTAAAATCGTGTATCAGTCGTTACGTTAGCTGGAAATCTTCCCGGGAACTGGAAAATGTGCGCTATAGGCCATGAAATGGCCAAAAAACATGAAAACTGTGAGCTATAGCCCATGGAAATAGAGGCACAAAACATGAAAAACACGTATTTTTGTGATGCCTCTCAAAACATGTATCGATATGTACGGTAGCAGGAAATCATCTCGAAGCTGGAAAATATATGCTATAGCCCATGAAATGGGCAAAAATATGAAAACCGTGAGCTACAGTCCATGAAATGGGCAGAGAACATGAAAACCGTGAGCTATATCCCACGGAAATGGAGGCTGAAAACATGAAAAACATGAGTTTTTGCAATGCCTCTCAAATCATGTATCAGTCGTTACGGTAGCTGCAAATTGTCCCGGGAACCGGAAACTGTGCGCTATAGTCCATGAACTGGGATAAAACATGAAAAATATGAGCTATAGCCCACGGAAATGGAGGCTGAAAACATGAAAAACACGAGTTTTTGCAACGCCTCTAAAATCGTGTATACCTCGTTACGTTAGCTGGAAATCATCCCGGGAACCTGAAAGTGTGTTCTATAGCCCACGAAATGGGCAAAACATGAAAACTGTGAGCTATAGCTCACGGAATTGGAGGCTGAAAACAGGAAAAACACGATTTTTTGTGACGCCTCAAACCATGTACCGGTCGTTACGTTAGCTGGAAATCATCCCGGGAATCGGAAAATGTGTTCTATAGCCCACGAAATGGGCAAAAACATGAAAACTGTGAGCTATAGCTCACGGAATTGGAGGCTAAAAACAGGAAAAACACGAGTTTTTGTGACGCCTCAAACCAGGTACCGGTCGTTACGTTAGCTGGAAATCGTCCAGGGAGCCGGAAAATGTGTTCTATAGCCCATGAAATGGGCAAAAACATGAAAACTGTGAGCTATAGCTCACGGAATTGGAGGCTGAAAACAGGAAAAACACGAGTTTTTGCGACGCCTCTCAAACCATGTACCGGTCATTACGTTAGCTGGAAATCGTCCAGGGAGCCGGAAAATGTGCGCTATAGCCCATGAAATGGGCAAAAAATGAAAACTGTGAGCTATAACCCACGGAAATGGAGGCTGAAAACAGGAAAAACACGAGTTTTTGAGACGCCTCTCAAACCATGTACCGGTCATTACGTTAGCTGGAAATCATCTCGAGAACCGGAAAATGTGCGCTATAGCCCATGAAATGGGCAAAGAACATGAAAACCGTGAGCTATAGCCCACGGAAATGGAGGCTAAAAACATGAAAAACATGAGTTTTTGCAACGCCTCTCAAATCATGTATCAGTCGTTACGTTAGCTGGAAATCATCCCGGGAACTGGAAAAGTGCGCTATAGGCCATGAAATGGCCAACAAACATGAAAACTGTGAGCTATAGCCCATGGAAATGGAGGTACAAAACATGAAAAACACGTATTTTTGTGACGCTTCTCAAATCATGTGTGCTATAACACACGGAAATGGAGGCTGAAAACATGAAAAACATGAGTTTTTGCAATGCCTCTCAAATCATGTAGCAGTCGTTACGGTAGCTGGAAATCGTCCCAGGAACCGGAAAATGTGCGCTATAGTAAATGAATGGGGAAAAACATGAAAAATGTGAGCTATAACCCACGGAAATGGAGGCTGAAAACATGAAAAACACGAGTTTTTGCAACGCCTCTCAAATCATGTATCAGTCGTTACGTTAGCTGGAAATCATCCCGGGAACTGGAAAAGTGCGCTATAGGCCATGAAATGGCCAACAAACATGAAAACTGTGAGCTATAGCCCATGGAAATGGAGGTAGAAAACATGAAAAACACGTATTTTTGTGACGCTTCTCAAATCATGTGTGCTATAACACACGGAAATGGAGGCTGAAAACAGGAAAAACATGAGTTTTTGCAACGCCTCTCAAATCATGTATCAGTTGTTACGGTAGCTGGAAATTGTCCCGGGAACCGGAAACTGTGCGCTATAGGCCATCAAATGGGAAAAAACATGAAAAATGTGAGCTATAGCCCACGGAAATGTAGGCTGAAAACATGAAAAACACGAGTTTTTGCAACGCCTCTAAAATCGTGTATCAGTCGTTACGTTAGCTGGAAATCTTCCCGGGAACTGGAAAATGTGCGCTATAGGCCATGAAATGGCCAAAAAACATGAAAACTGTGAGCTATAGCCCATGGAAATAGAGGCACAAAACATGAAAAACACGTATTTTTGTGATGCCTCTCAAAACATGTATCGATATGTACGGTAGCAGGAAATCATCTCGGGAACTGGAAAATATATGCTATAGCCCATGAAATGGGCAAAAATATGAAAACCGTGAGCTACAGTCCATGAAATGGGCAGAGAACATGAAAACCGTGAGCTATATCCCACGGAAATGGAGGCTGAAAACATGAAAAACATGAGTTTTTGCAATGCCTCTCAAATCATGTATCAGTCGTTACGGTAGCTGCAAATTGGACCGGTATCCGGATATTGTGCGCTATAGTCCATGAACTGGGATAAAACATGAAAAATATGAGCTATAGCCCACGGAAATGGAGGCTGAAAACATGAAAAACACGAGTTTTTGCAACGCCTCTAAAATCGTGTATACCTCGTTACGTTAGCTGGAAATCATCCCGGGAACCTGAAAGTGTGTTCTATAGCCCACAAAATGGGCAAAACATGAAAACTGTGAGCTATAGCTCACGGAATTGGAGGCTGAAAACAGGAAAAACACGATTTTTTGTGACGCCTCAAACCATGTACCGGTCGTTACGTTAGCTGGAAATCATCCCGGGAATCGGAAAATGTGTTCTATAGCCCACGAAATGGGCAAAAACATGAAAACTGTGAGCTATAGCTCACGGAATTGGAGGCTAAAAACAGGAAAAACACGAGTTTTTGTGACGCCTCAAACCAAGTACCGGTCGTTACGTTAGCTGGAAATCGTCCAGGGAGCCGGAAAATGTGTTCTATAGCCCATGAAATGGGCAAAAACATGAAAACTGTGAGCTATAGCTCACGGAATTGGAGGCTGAAAACAGGAAAAACACGAGTTTTTGCGACGCCTCTCAAACCATGTACCGGTCATTACGTTAGCTGGAAATCGTCCAGGGAGCCGGAAAATGTGCGCTATAGCCCATGAAATGGGAAAAAAAATGAAAACTGTGAGCTATAACCCACGGAAATGGAGGCTGAAAACAGGAAAAACACGAGTTTTTGAGACGCCTCTCAAACCATGTACCGGTCATTACGTTAGCTGGAAATCATCCCGAGAACCGGAAAATGTGCGCTATAGCCCATGAAATGGGCAAAGAACATGAAAACCGTGAGCTATAGCCCACGGAAATGGAGGCTAAAAACATGAAAAACATGAGTTTTTGCAACGCCTCTCAAATCATGTATCAGTCGTTACGTTAGCTGGAAATCATCCCGGGAACTGGAAAGGTGCGCTATAGGCCATGAAATGGCCAACAAACATGAAAACTGTGAGCTATAGCCCATGGAAATGGAGGTACAAAACATGAAAAACACGTATTTTTGTGACGCTTCTCAAATCATGTGTGCTATAACACACGGAAATGGAGGCTGAAAACATGAAAAACATGAGTTTTTGCAATGCCTCTCAAATCATGTAGCAGTCGTTACGGTAGCTGGAAATCGTCCCAGGAACCGGAAAATGTGCGCTATAGTAAATGAATGGGGAAAAACATGAAAAATGTGAGCTATAACCCACGGAAATGGAGGCTGAAAACATGAAAAACACGAGTTTTTGCAACGCCTCTCAAATCATGTATCAGTCGTTACGTTAGCTGGAAATCATCCCGGGAACTGGAAAAGTGCGCTATAGGCCATGAAATGGCCAACAAACATGAAAACTGTGAGCTATAGCCCATGGAAATGGAGGTAGAAAACATGAAAAACACGTATTTTTGTGACGCTTCTCAAATCATGTGTGCTATAACACACGGAAATGGAGGCTGAAAACAGGAAAAACATGAGTTTTTGCAACGCCTCTCAAATCATGTATCAGTTGTTACGGTAGCTGGAAATTGTCCGGGAACCGGAAACTGTGCGCTATAGGCCATCAAATGGGAAAAAACATGAAAAATGTGAGCTATAGCCCACGGAAATGTAGGCTGAAAACATGAAAAACACGAGTTTTTGCAACGCCTCTAAAATCGTGTATCAGTCGTTACGTTAGCTGGAAATCTTCCCGGGAACTGGAAAATGTGCGCTATAGGCCATGAAATGGCCAAAAAACATGAAAAATGTGAGCTATAGCCCATGGAAATAGAGGCACAAAACATGAAAAACACGTATTTTTGTGATGCCTCTCAAAACATGTATCGATATGTACGGTAGCAGGAAATCATCTCGGGAACTGGAAAATATATGCTATAGCCCATGAAATGGGCAAAAATATGAAAACCGTGAGCTACAGTCCATGAAATGGGCGAGAGAACATGAAAACCGTGAGCTATATCCCACGGAAATGGAGGCTGAAAACATGAAAAACATGAGTTTTTGCAATGCCTCTCAAATCATGTATCAGTCGTTACGGTAGCTGCAAATTGTCCCGGGAACCGGAAACTGTGCGCTATAGTCCATGAACTGGGATAAAACATGAAAAATATGAGCTATAGCCCACGGAAATGGAGGCTGAAAACATGAAAAACACGAGTTTTTGCAACGCCTCTAAAATCGTGTATACCTCGTTACGTTAGCTGGAAATCATCCCGGGAACCTGAAAGTGTGTTCTATAGCCCACGAAATGGGCAAAACATGAAAACTGTGAGCTATAGCTCACGGAATTGGAGGCTGAAAACAGGAAAAACACGATTTTTTGTGACGCCTCAAACCATGTACCGGTCGTTACGTTAGCTGGAAATCATCCCGGGAATCGGAAAATGTGTTCTATAGCCCACGAAATGGGCAAAAACATGAAAACTGTGAGCTATAGCTCACGGAATTGGAGGCTGAAAACAGGAAAAACACGAGTTTTTGTGACGCCTCAAACCAAGTACCGGTCGTTACGTTAGCTGGAAATCGTCCAGGGAGCCGGAAAATGTGTTCTATAGCCCATGAAATGGGCAAAAACATGAAAACTGTGAGCTATAGCTCACGGAATTGGAGGCTGAAAACAGGAAAAACACGAGTTTTTGCGACGCCTCTCAAACGATGTACCGGTCATTACGTTAGCTGGAAATCATCCAGGGAGCCGGAAAATGTGCGCTATAGCCCATGAAATGGGCAAAAAATGAAAACTGTGAGCTATAACCCACGGAAATGGAGGCTGAAAACAGGAAAAACACGAGTTTTTGAGACGCCTCTCAAACCATGTACCGGTCATTACGTTAGCTGGAAATCATCCCGAGAACCGGAAAATGTGCGCTATAGCCCATGAAATGGGCAAAGAACATGAAAACCGTGAGCTATAGCCCACGGAAATGGAGGCTAAAAACATGAAAAACATGAGTTTTTGCAACGCCTCTCAAATCATGTATCGATCGTTACGTTAGCTGGAAATCATCCCGGGAACTGGAAAAGTGCGCTATAGGCCATGAAATGGCCAACAAACATGAAAACTGTGAGCTATAGCCCATGGAAATGGAGGTACAAAACATGAAAAACACGTATTTTTGTGACGCTTCTCAAATCATGTGTGCTATAACACACGGAAATGGAGGCTGAAAACATGAAAAACATGAGTTCTTGCAATGCCTCTCAAATCATGTATCAGTCGTTACGGTAGCTGCAAATTGTCCCGGGAACCGGAAACTGTGCGCTATAGTCCATGAACTGGGATAAAACATGAAAAATGTGAGCTATAACCCACGGAAATGGAGGCTGAAAACATGAAAAACACGAGTTTTTGCAACGCCTCTCAAATCATGTATCAGTCGTTACGTTAGCTGGAAATCATCCCGGGAACTGGAAAAGTGCGCTATAGGCCATGAAATGGCCAACAAACATGAAAACTGTGAGCTATAGCCCATGGAAATGGAGGTACAAAACATGAAAAACACGTATTTTTGTGACGCTTCTCAAATCATGTGTGCTATAACACACGGAAATGGAGGCTGAAAACATGAAAAACATGAGTTTTTGCAATGCCTCTCAAATCATGTATCAGTCGTTACGGTAGCTGGAAATTGTCCCGGGAATCGGAAACTGTGCGCTATAGGCCATCAAATGGGAAAAAACATGAAAAATGTGAGCTATAGCCCACGGAAATGTAGGCTGAAAACATGAAAAACACGAGTTTTTGCAACGCCTCTAAAATCGTGTATCAGTCGTTACGTTAGCTGGAAATCTTCCCGGGAACTGGAAAAGTGCGCTATAGGCCATGAAATGGCCAACAAACATGAAAACTGTGAGCTATAGCCCATGGAAATGGAGGTACAAAACATGAAAAACACGTATTTTTGTGACGCTTCTCAAATCATGTGTGCTATAACACACGGAAATGGAGGCTGAAAACAGGAAAAACATGAGTTTTTGCAACGCCTCTCAAATCATGTATCAGTCGTTACGGTAGCTGGAAATTGTCCCGGGAACCGGAAACTGTGCGCTATAGGCCATCAAATGGGAAAAAACATGAAAAATGTGAGCTATAGCCCACGGAAATATAGGCTGAAAACATGAAAAACACGAGTTTTTGCAACGCCTCTAGCTGGAAATCATCCCGGGAACTGGAAAATGTGCGCTATAGGGCATGAAATGGCCAACAAACATGAAAACAGTGAGCTATAGCCCATGGAAATAGAGGCACAAAACATGAAAAACACGTATTTTTGTGACGCCTCTCAAAACATGTGTGCTATAACACACGGAAATGGAGGCTGAAAACAGGAAAAATATGAGTTTTTGCAACACCTCTCAAATCATGTATCAGTCGTTACGGTAGCTGGAAATTGTCCCGGGAACCGGAAACTGTGCGCTATAGGCCATGAAATGGGAAAAACATGAAATATGTGAGCTATAGCCCACAGCAATGGAGGCTGAAAACATGAAAAACACGAGTTTTTGCAACGCCACTAAAATCGTGTATTAGTCGTTACGTTAGCTGGAAATCATCCCGGGAACTGGAAAATGTGCGCTATAGGCCATGAAATGGCCAACAAACATGAAAACTGTGAGCTATAGCCCATGGAAATGGAGGTACAAAACATGAAAAACACGTATTTTTGTGACGCTTCTCAAATCATGTGTGCTATAACACACGGAAATGGAGGCTGAAAACAGGAAAAACATGAGTTTTTGCAACGCCTCTCAAATCATGTATCAGTCGTTACGGTAGCTGGAAATTGTCCCGGGAACCGGAAACTGTGCGCTATAGGCCATCAAATGGGAAAAAACATGAAAAATGTGAGCTATAGCCCACGGAAATATAGGCTGAAAACATGAAAAACACGAGTTTTTGCGACGCCTCTCAAACCATGTACCGGTCATTACGTTAGCTGGAAATCGTCCAGGGAGCCGGAAAATGTGCGCTATAGCCCATGAAATGGGAAAAAAAATGAAAACTGTGAGCTATAACCCACGGAAATGGAGGCTGAAAACAGGAAAAACACGAGTTTTTGAGACGCCTCTCAAACCATGTACCGGTCATTACGTTAGCTGGAAATCATCCCGAGAACCGGAAAATGTGCGCTATAGCCCATGAAATGGGCAAAGAACATGAAAACCGTGAGCTATAGCCCACGGAAATGGAGGCTAAAAACATGAAAAACATGAGTTTTTGCAACGCCTCTCAAATCATGTATCAGTCGTTACGTTAGCTGGAAATCATCCCGGGAACTGGAAAGGTGCGCTATAGGCCATGAAATGGCCAACAAACATGAAAACTGTGAGCTATAGCCCATGGAAATGGAGGTACAAAACATGAAAAACACGTATTTTTGTGACGCTTCTCAAATCATGTGTGCTATAACACACGGAAATGGAGGCTGAAAACATGAAAAACATGAGTTTTTGCAATGCCTCTCAAATCATGTAGCAGTCGTTACGGTAGCTGGAAATCGTCCCAGGAACCGGAAAATGTGCGCTATAGTAAATGAATGGGGAAAAACATGAAAAATGTGAGCTATAACCCACGGAAATGGAGGCTGAAAACATGAAAAACACGAGTTTTTGCAACGCCTCTCAAATCATGTATCAGTCGTTACGTTAGCTGGAAATCATCCCGGGAACTGGAAAAGTGCGCTATAGGCCATGAAATGGCCAACAAACATGAAAACTGTGAGCTATAGCCCATGGAAATGGAGGTAGAAAACATGAAAAACACGTATTTTTGTGACGCTTCTCAAATCATGTGTGCTATAACACACGGAAATGGAGGCTGAAAACAGGAAAAACATGAGTTTTTGCAACGCCTCTCAAATCATGTATCAGTTGTTACGGTAGCTGGAAATTGTCCCGGGAACCGGAAACTGTGCGCTATAGGCCATCAAATGGGAAAAAACATGAAAAATGTGAGCTATAGCCCACGGAAATGTAGGCTGAAAACATGAAAAACACGAGTTTTTGCAACGCCTCTAAAATCGTGTATCAGTCGTTACGTTAGCTGGAAATCTTCCCGGGAACTGGAAAATGTGCGCTATAGGCCATGAAATGGCCAAAAAACATGAAAAATGTGAGCTATAGCCCATGGAAATAGAGGCACAAAACATGAAAAACACGTATTTTTGTGATGCCTCTCAAAACATGTATCGATATGTACGGTAGCAGGAAATCATCTCGGGAACTGGAAAATATATGCTATAGCCCATGAAATGGGCAAAAATATGAAAACCGTGAGCTACAGTCCATGAAATGGGCAGAGAACATGAAAACCGTGAGCTATATCCCACGGAAATGGAGGCTGAAAACATGAAAAACATGAGTTTTTGCAATGCCTCTCAAATCATGTATCAGTCGTTACGGTAGCTGCAAATTGTCCCGGGAACCGGAAACTGTGCGCTATAGTCCATGAACTGGGATAAAACATGAAAAATATGAGCTATAGCCCACGGAAATGGAGGCTGAAAACATGAAAAACACGAGTTTTTGCAACGCCTCTAAAATCGTGTATACCTCGTTACGTTAGCTGGAAATCATCCCGGGAACCTGAAAGTGTGTTCTATAGCCCACGAAATGGGCAAAACATGAAAACTGTGAGCTATAGCTCACGGAATTGGAGGCTGAAAACAGGAAAAACACGATTTTTTGTGACGCCTCAAACCATGTACCGGTCGTTACGTTAGCTGGAAATCATCCCGGGAATCGGAAAATGTGTTCTATAGCCCACGAAATGGGCAAAAACATGAAAACTGTGAGCTATAGCTCACGGAATTGGAGGCTGAAAACAGGAAAAACACGAGTTTTTGTGACGCCTCAAACCAAGTACCGGTCGTTACGTTAGCTGGAAATCGTCCAGGGAGCCGGAAAATGTGTTCTATAGCCCATGAAATGGGCAAAAACATGAAAACTGTGAGCTATAGCTCACGGAATTGGAGGCTGAAAACAGGAAAAACACGAGTTTTTGCGACGCCTCTCAAACGATGTACCGGTCATTACGTTAGCTGGAAATCATCCAGGGAGCCGGAAAATGTGCGCTATAGCCCATGAAATGGGCAAAAAATGAAAACTGTGAGCTATAACCCACGGAAATGGAGGCTGAAAACAGGAAAAACACGAGTTTTTGAGACGCCTCTCAAACCATGTACCGGTCATTACGTTAGCTGGAAATCATCCCGAGAACCGGAAAATGTGCGCTATAGCCCATGAAATGGGCAAAGAACATGAAAACCGTGAGCTATAGCCCACGGAAATGGAGGCTAAAAACATGAAAAACATGAGTTTTTGCAACGCCTCTCAAATCATGTATCAGTCGTTACGTTAGCTGGAAATCATCCCGGGAACTGGAAAAGTGCGCTATAGGCCATGAAATGGCCAACAAACATGAAAACTGTGAGCTATAGCCCATGGAAATGGAGGTACAAAACATGAAAAACACGTATTTTTGTGACGCTTCTCAAATCATGTGTGCTATAACACACGGAAATGGAGGCTGAAAACATGAAAAACATGAGTTCTTGCAATGCCTCTCAAATCATGTATCAGTCGTTACGGTAGCTGCAAATTGTCCCGGGAACCGGAAACTGTGCGCTATAGTCCATGAACTGGGATAAAACATGAAAAATGTGAGCTATAACCCACGGAAATGGAGGCTGAAAACATGAAAAACACGAGTTTTTGCAACGCCTCTCAAATCATGTATCAGTCGTTACGTTAGCTGGAAATCATCCCGGGAACTGGAAAAGTGCGCTATAGGCCATGAAATGGCCAACAAACATGAAAACTGTGAGCTATAGCCCATGGAAATGGAGGTACAAAACATGAAAAACACGTATTTTTGTGACGCTTCTCAAATCATGTGTGCTATAACACACGGAAATGGAGGCTGAAAACATGAAAAACATGAGTTTTTGCAATGCCTCTCAAATCATGTATCAGTCGTTACGGTAGCTGGAAATTGTCCCGGGAATCGGAAACTGTGCGCTATAGGCCATCAAATGGGAAAAAACATGAAAAATGTGAGCTATAGCCCACGGAAATGTAGGCTGAAAACATGAAAAACACGAGTTTTTGCAACGCCTCTAAAATCGTGTATCAGTCGTTACGTTAGCTGGAAATCTTCCCGGGAACTGGAAAAGTGCGCTATAGGCCATGAAATGGCCAACAAACATGAAAACTGTGAGCTATAGCCCATGGAAATGGAGGTACAAAACATGAAAAACACGTATTTTTGTGACGCTTCTCAAATCATGTGTGCTATAACACACGGAAATGGAGGCTGAAAACAGGAAAAACATGAGTTTTTGCAACGCCTCTCAAATCATGTATCAGTCGTTACGGTAGCTGGAAATTGTCCCGGGAACCGGAAACTGTGCGCTATAGGCCATCAAATGGGAAAAAACATGAAAAATGTGAGCTATAGCCCACGGAAATATAGGCTGAAAACATGAAAAACACGAGTTTTTGCAACGCCTCTAGCTGGAAATCATCCCGGGAACTGGAAAATGTGCGCTATAGGGCATGAAATGGCCAACAAACATGAAAACAGTGAGCTATAGCCCATGGAAATAGAGGCACAAAACATGAAAAACACGTATTTTTGTGACGCCTCTCAAAACATGTGTGCTATAACACACGGAAATGGAGGCTGAAAACAGGAAAAATATGAGTTTTTGCAACACCTCTCAAATCATGTATCAGTCGTTACGGTAGCTGGAAATTGTCCCGGGAACCGGAAACTGTGCGCTATAGGCCATGAAATGGGAAAAACATGAAATATGTGAGCTATAGCCCACAGCAATGGAGGCTGAAAACATGAAAAACACGAGTTTTTGCAACGCCACTAAAATCGTGTATTAGTCGTTACGTTAGCTGGAAATCATCCCGGGAACTGGAAAATGTGCGCTATAGGCCATGAAATGGCCAACAAACATGAAAACTGTGAGCTATAGCCCATGGAAATGGAGGTACAAAACATGAAAAACACGTATTTTTGTGACGCTTCTCAAATCATGTGTGCTATAACACACGGAAATGGAGGCTGAAAACAGGAAAAACATGAGTTTTTGCAACGCCTCTCAAATCATGTATCAGTCGTTACGGTAGCTGGAAATTGTCCCGGGAACCGGAAACTGTGCGCTATAGGCCATCAAATGGGAAAAAACATGAAAAATGTGAGCTATAGCCCACGGAAATATAGGCTGAAAACATGAAAAACACGAGTTTTTGCAACGCATCTAGCTGGAAATCATCCCGGGAACTGGAAAATGTGCGCTATAGGGCATGAAATGGCCAACAAACATGAAAACAGTGAGCTATAGCCCATGGAAATACAGGCACAAAACATGAAAAACACGTATTTTTGTGACGCCTCTCAAAACATGTGTGCTATAACACACGGAAATGGAGGCTGAAAACAGGAAAAATATGAGTTTTTGCAACACCTCTCAAATCATGTATCAGTCGTTACGGTAGCTGGAAATTGTCCCGGGAACCGGAAACTGTGCGCTATAGGCCGTGAAATGGGAAAAACATGAAAAATGTGAGCTATAGCCCACAGCAATGGAGGCTGAAAACATGAAAAACACGAGTTTTTGCAACGCCACTAAAATCGTGTATCAGTCGTTACGTTAGCTGGAAATCATCCCGGGAACTGGAAAATGTGCGCTATAGGCCATGAAATGGCCAAAAAACATGAAAGCTGTGAGCTATAGCCCATGGAAATAGAGGCACAAAACATGAAAAACACGTATTTTTGTGATGCCTCTCAAAACATGTATCGATATGTACGGTAGCAGGAAATCATCTCGGGAACTGGAAAATATACGCTATAGCCCATGAAATGGGCAAAAATATGAAAACCGTGAGCTACAGTCCATGAAATGGGCAAAGAACATGAAAACCGTGAGCTATATCCCACGGAAATGGAGGCTGAAAACATGAAAAACATGAGTTTTTGCAATGCTTCTCAAATCATGTATCAGTCGTTACGGTAGCTGCAAATTGTCCCGGGAACCGGAAACTGTGCGCTATAGTCCATGAACTGGGCTAAAACATGAAAAATGTGAGCTATAGCCCACGGAAATGGAGGCTGAAAACATGAAAAACACGAGTTTTTGCAACGCCTCTAAAATCGTGTATACCTCGTTACGTTAGCTGGAAATCATCCCGGGAACCGGAAAGTGTGTTCTATAGCCCACGAAATGGGCAAAAACATGAAATCGGTGAGCTATAGCTCACGGAATTGGAGGCTGAAAACAGGAAAAACACGATTTTTTGTGACGCCTCAAACCATGTACCGGTCGTTACGTTAGCTGGAAATCATCCCGGGAACTGGAAAATATGTTCTATAGCCCATGAAATGGGCAAAAACATGAAAACTATGAGCTATAGCTCACGGAATTGGAGGCTGAAAACATGAAAAACACGAGTTTTTGTGATGCCTCTCAAACCAAGTAACGGTTGTTACTATAGCTGGAAATCGTCCAGGGAGCCGGAAAATGTGCGCTATATCCCATGAAATGGGAAAAAATGAAAACTGTGAGCTATAACCCACAGAAATGGAGGCTGAAAACAGGAAAAACACGAGTTTTTGTGACGCCTCTCAAACCATGTACCGGTCATTACGTTAGCTGGAAATCATCCCGAGAACCAGAAAATGTGCGCTATAGCCCATGAAATGGGCAAAGAACATGAAAACCGTGAGCTATAGCCCACGGAAATGGAGGCTAAAAACATGAAAAACATGAGTTTTTGCAACGCCTCTCCAATCATGTATCAGTCGTTACGGTAGCTGGAAATTGTCTCAGGAACCGGAAACTGTGCGCTATAGGCCATGAAATGGGAAAAACATGAAAAATGTGAGCTATAGCCCACGGAAATGGAGGCTGAAAACATGAAAAACACGAGTTTTTTGCAACGCCTCTAAAATCGTGTATCACTCGTTACGTTAGCTAGAAATCATCCCGTGAACCGGAAAATGTGTTCTATAGCCCACGAAATGGGCAGAAACATGAAAACTTTGAGCTATAGCTCACGGAATTGGAGGCTGAAAACAGGAAAAACACGATTTTTTGTGACGCCTCAAACCATGTACCGGTCGTTACGTTAGCTGGAAATCATCCCGGGAACTGGAAAATATGTTCTATAGCCCATGAAATGGGCAAAAACATGAAAACTATGAGCTATAGCTCACGGAATTGGAGGCTGAAAACATGAAAAACACGAGTTTTTGTGATGCCTCTCAAACCAAGTAACGGTTGTTACTATAGCTGGAAATCGTCCAGGGAGCCGGAAAATGTGCGCTATATCCCATGAAATGGGAAAAAATGAAAACTGTGAGCTATAACCCACAGAAATGGAGGCTGAAAACAGGAAAAACACGAGTTTTTGCGACGCCTCTCAAACCATGTACCGGTCATTACGTTAGCTGGAAATCATCCCGAGAACCAGAAAATGTGCGCTATAGCCCATGAAATGGGAATAGAACATGAAAACCGTGAGCTATAGCCCACGGAAATGGAGGCTAAAAACATGAAAAACATGAGTTTTTGCAACGCCTCTCCAATCATGTATCAGTCGTTACGGTAGCTGGAAATTGTCTCAGGAACCGGAAACTGTGCGCTATAGGCCATGAAATGGGAAAAACATGAAAAATGTGAGCTATAGCCCACGGAAATGGAGGCTGAAAACATGAAAAACAAGAGTTTTTTGCAACGCCTCTAAAATCGTGTATCACTCGTTACGTTAGCTAGAAATCATCCCGTGAACCGGAAAATGTGTTCTATAGCCCACGAAATGGGCAAAAACATGAAAACTGTGAGCTATAGCTCACGGAATTGGAGGCTGAAAACAGGAAAAACACAAGTTTTTGTGACGCCTCTCAAACCATGTACCGGTCGTTACGTTAGCTGGAAATCATCCCGGGAACTGGAAAATATGTTCTATAGCCCATGAAATCGGCAAAAACATGAAAACTGTGAGCTATAGCTCACTGAATTGGAGGCTAAATACATGAAAAACACGAGTTTTTGCGACGCCTCTCAAACCAAGTAACGGTTGTTACTGTAGCTAGAAATCGTGTAGGGAGCCGGAAAATGTGTGCTATAGCCCATGAAATGGGCAAAAAAAATGAAAACTGTGAGCTATAACCCACGGAAATGGAGGCTGAAAACAGGAAAAACACGAGTTTTTTCTAACGCCTCTAAAATCGTGTATCAATCGTTTTGTTAGCTAGAAATCATCCCGGGAACTGGAAAATGTGCGCTATAGGCCATGAAATGGCCAAAAAACATGAAAACTGTGAGCTATAGCCCATGGAAATAGAGGCACAAAACATGAAAAACACGTATTTTTGTGATGCCTCTCAAAACATGTATCGATATGTACGGTAGCAGGAAATCATCCCGGGAACTGGAAAATATGTGCTATAGCCCATGAAATGGGCAAAAACATGAAAACTGTGAGCTATAGCCCATGGAAATGGAGGTACAAAACATGAAAAACACGTATTTTTGTGACGCCTCTCAAATCATGTGTGCTATAGCTCACGGAATTGGAGGCTGAAAACATGAAAAGACGAGTTTTTGCGACGCCTCTCAAACCAAGTAACGGTTGTTACTGTAGCTAGAAATCGTTCAGGGAGCCGGAAAATGTGTGCTATAGCCTATGAAATGGGCAAAAAAATGAAAACTGTGAGCTATAACCCACGGAAATGGAGGCTGAAAACAGGAAAACACGAGTTTTTGCAACGCCTCTAAAATCGTGTATCAGTCGTTACGTTAGCTAGAAATCATCCCGGGAACTGGAAAATGTGCGCTATAGGCCATGAACTGGCCAAAAAACATGAAAACTGTGAGCTATAGCCCATGGAAATAGAGGCACAAAACATGAAAAACACGTATTTTTGTGATGCCTCTCAAAACATGTATCGATATGTACGGTAGCAGGAAATCATCCCGGGAACTGGAAAATATGTGCTATAGCCCATGAAATGGGCAAAAACATGAAAACTGTGAGCTATAGCTCACTGAATTGGAGGGTGAAAACATGAAAAACACGAGTTTTAGCTCGAAATCGTCCCGGGAGCCGGAAAATGTGCGCTATAGCCCATGAAATGGGCAAAAAATGAAAACTGTGAGCTATAGCCTACGGAAATGGAGGCTGAAAACATGAAAAACATGAGTTTTTGCAACGCCTCTCAAATCATGTATTAGTCGTTACGGTAGCTGGAAATTGTCCTGGGAACCGGAAACTATGCGCTATAGGCCATGAAATGGAAAAAAAACATGAAAAATGTGAGCTATAGCTCACGGAATTGGAGGCTGAAAACATGAAAAACACGAGTTTTTGCGACGCCTCTCAAATCATGTAGCAGTCGTTACGGTAGCTGGAAATCGTCCCGGGAACCGGAAAATGTGCGCTATAGGCAATGAAATTGGGAAAAACATGAAAAATGTGAGCTACAACCCCCGGAAATGGAGGCTGAAAATATGAAAAACACGAGTTTTTGCAACGCCTCTCAAATCATGTATCAGTCGTTACGTTAGCTGGAAATCATCCCGGGAACTGGAAAATGTGCGCTATAGGCCATGAAATGGCCAACAAACATGAAAACTGTGAGCTATAGCCCATGGAAATTGTAACACCCCAACTTTTAAAATAAAGAGAAAATGAATTTCCTTTTTCCAAAAATGAGAACCAACAAAAACTTTTCTTACATAGAGTTATAGGCATAGTGCTCATACCTAATGCTTGTGTTTTGCCATGATGAGTGTTCTTATGCTTATGTGATAAACCCTAAAACCCTAAAGTGATCAAGTGAAGATCACCAACCAAATAAAATAAAGGAGAAAGAAATCAAATAAGAAAAACCCTAAACCCTAACCTTCTCAAAAATCATTTGGATCTTTATTTTGAGAAACCCAAAATAAAGAAAAAGACATATGTGGGCATGTAGCCCTAATGTGTAAATTTTTGAACTCTACCTTTCTTACTTTGCTAAATGGTGGTGAACCATTGCAAAACCTACTAAACTCTAAAACTTCATCTCTCTTCTCACCTACCTTGGAAAAACAAAATAAAAAGAATTGATCTTAATTAAGAAAAAGGGCATATGCAAGCCTATGGCCACTTTTTGAAAATGATGAGCTTTGCCTTGTCTACTTTGAGTAGATGAATTGAAATACCTCAACACACTCAACCAAGTACTTATCAACCAATTCAAGTGAGGAACAAAATAAAATCAAACATATGCATAGAGGCATATGTGGCCCTTAGCCAAAATATCCAATCTTGACCTAGGAACCCCCATGGCCTCAAAATGGTTTGAAACTTTCACCCAACTCAATCTAACACCAAATAAACCTCACTCTTGTCAAAATAAAGCAAAGAAAAATAAAAGAATAAAAGTTAGAAAATCACAAAACCCTCACATATGGTTTATGCCATTTTTCCAAATCTTTGACCCTAGACCAATTTGGTCTTCACCATTGGTTGAACAATGTCACTAAACACTTATTACAACTTTTGGCATCAAAGAAACACAAATCAAATGGATTTCAAATTCAGATTTGGCTCACATATGATAATGGTCAAATGTGCCAATTATAGTCTGATCACTACTTTGAGCCCCTGCAATTCAAATTTTTCAAACTAAACCTTGCTAACTCTTTGCACCTCATCCAAGACAACATCAAGGTGAACACTTTTTGTAAAGATCACCATGCCAAATTCTTTCTAGATCAAATGCTATGCTCATCCAAAGTTGACACTTTTTATTAAGTGGAACAATCTCACACTTAGCCAAATTTGCAATTCGTTGAATTCCACAATTCCACCACCACACCTCATCTCCTCTGGTCATTTCTAACTCAATCAAACACACACTTTTCAAATTGGTCAACCATTTGAATTCAATCAAATTTGGACAAAAATGATAAATTGCAAATATGGAACTATTTGACACTATTCTAAATAGTGATCTACCTCAACCCTAATCGACCCCAACCTACTCTAAATGGTTCCCCTGCCCCATCTCACCCTTAATGACACATAGTAAACCTAAGGGGAGAGCATGGCAAGGCTAGGACATGGCCATGCCGGCCATGTCGCCACCCCGACAAGCTCCCCCTCTCTCCCTTCTCCCTCTGCCCTGGCCACCTTGCCAAACGTCGCCACCGCACACTCCTACATCTCCTAGCACCGACAGCTTCACCGTAGACGATGTAGCCTCGCCGTAGATCGCGCGCCACTGTCGCCGCCAGATGCCGCTCGCGACGCGCGTGGACACGCACTGGACACGCGCCACCCCATCGCCTCGCGCTCGCTCTGGCCCCGCTTGCAACGCGTTGAGCTCCGCCACCACGCCAAGATCCCGCAGGACACGCTCCCCTGCTCGCGTGAGCCGTGTCGCTCACGACCACCTCGCTGGAATCCCGCAACCCTGCCGCCAGAAGCTCGCCCTCTCGCGCGCGTATCAGGCCCTCCCCCACCTCGTCCCCTAGCTCTCTAGCACCGCCTAGACGCCCTCTACCTCGAGCCTACCTCGCCATCCCCTTCCCTCGCCGGAGCAGCTGCTACGCTGTCGACCTCGCCGCTCACCTCACGGCCCCCTTGCGCGCTATAAAAGGAGCCACCCCCGCGCCATCCTCCTCATAGCAAACTTGCGCCCCTCTCTCTTCTGATCTTCCTCGTCCACTCCTCTTACCCAATTACTCACCGGAGCCGCCCAATCGATCACCGGAGCCCGCGGCGGACCTGAGATCATCGTCGACGAATTGGAGCACCATCGGCGACGCCACCGGTACCAGGAGACTCGCCGTCGACGACAACGTCGACTAGCATCATCGCCGCACCTCGCCGGAGTCCAGGATCGCCGTCGACCCCCTACCTCCACCGCGCCAGAGCCTCCCTCGCGTCGACGACGACCACCACCAGCCGTTGGATCCTGCTCTAATCGCACGACCCTCTTTAAATCATACCGATTCGATGAGTGTGGCTCACTGACGGGTGGGTCCTGCTGTCAGCAGGCCCGCAGCGTTAGCTAGGCCGGCCCAACTCTGCCTTGCTGCGTTTCAAACTGATTCGGCCCAGTTTCTTTCCCGCCAGCCCATTAATTCGAAATTGGTTTAAATTGAATTCAAACAATTTCAATACTGGCTCCAACTTTGAAATTAAATAGAATCTGTTTTGCTTGGCCAAATTTAACAAATTTTATATTGTTTGAAAGCTATGAAAAAAATCTACAATATGCCACTGGTCCCACCTCAAGATTTGTTGTAGAATTAATCTAATAAAAAGAAGAAGGCAGGGACTTATTCACATTCAAATAATTATTAAAAATCAACTAAAATAGATATTAAGTTAATTCCAACTCCAATAGCTCACATTTTGACTTATACTAATTGTTTCTGCAAGAAAATGGTGTGGTCACTTTGCATGATCATGCCGTAGTTAAATTAAAGGACTATATGGCTATTCTAGTTAGTGATATTGTCCAAAACTATTATGCAAATCATATGAAGTAATTTACTTCATTTAAATCTTGTCTCAAATGAATTAATGTGATGTTTGGACCCCTGGCCAAACTCTCTTATATGAATTACTTGGAGATTTAAATCACTTGTAGCATTATTAATTGGTATGAGGTGGTCTACCTCATTTAAATCATTTTCTCAAATGATGATAATGAATGTTTGACTTAGGTCAATATAAGTTCATGTATGATTGTTTGAGAAATTAAATCTTAAGAAGATTTCAATGAGAGGAAATTATTTCTCAAGAACCCTATGGAAACTATCATTTACATATGTAATGAGAGGAAATTATTTTTCCTTATTAAAGAAAACCAATACACCTCATTGTATTAAGTGTGTGCTTAGAATTGTTTGTGTGAATATATGTGATGCTTGGAATAGCCATTGAATTTGTTGAGTGATTATACTCGTATTCAAATTTAGACGCTAGCACCGGAGAATACCCGGAGGAAGAAGGTTGCTACCAAGAGGAGGAGGAGAACTTTGAGAACTACCAAGGCAAGCTAATATTTTTGCAAAGTGTAAAGTCCTTTGGGGCAAGGCACCATTAGTTTTACCTTTCTTACCTCAAGCCTATCCCAAGTTATTATCCTACAAGTTTTTACTTGTTTTATTCAAGAGTTACTTTTATAGTTAACTTTGGTCTGAAGTTAAGTGGAGTACTAGAGTAGCAAAGTTACTCTCAATCTAGCCAAGCAAGATTAGCATCCCTCATGAGTAGTGCTAGTGCTAAATACTAAAACTTGACTACTCTAGATGGGAACATGTGATTTGAAATGATTTTGAAACTTTGGAATAAAGATTCATTCCATTGAATGATTTTTGAAGGTGAATATGACCAAGAGAAGATGGTGATTTTTGATAAAACTGATATTGGTTTGGATGCGATACCTTTCCAATATTTGAGTACCCCCACAATACCTGATTATGGGTAGGGCTTAACTGGAAATTTATACATCTTAGTATGGGTTCCCTCTGAACACACATCATAGGGGTTATGCCGAGGCTGCCTCCGTTGTTGAGAAATGATGTGAATTGAGGTGAATTGTACGGCCAAGCCCTGTGCAGTTCCCAGGTTGACAGTTGGTCTTCACTGGGAGGCCAAGCTCATGGGGAGAGGTACCTATACTAGGGTATGTAAGTGAAAGGTTATGGTTGATGATCCGCGTACTGAGTTACGAAGATTCGGGGTTATCCCGACGGATGAAATCAAATGTTGTGGCACAAGTGTGCAACCTCTACAGAGTGTAAATCTATTCGAATAGCCGTGTCCACGGTTACGGACGGTTGGAAAGGCCATACAATTTCCAATGTCAAATTCTTGAAAATGTTGGTGAAATGAATGGTGAATTGGTGACTTGTTGTGAATCACAACAAATGTTGTGGGAATGACACTAATGGTCCCACTTGAGTTAGTTAGCACCTGAATATGTCTTTCTCAAAAACTTGTGAACTAAAATTGGCTTTATGCAAGTAAACTAGAGCTTAGCACCCCCTTACTAGAATTGATAGTACTTATATTAGTATTAGTTTGTGAGTACTTTAAAGTACTCACGGCTTTGTCCCTGGCTATTCAAATGGCCAGACTATGAAGAGGAGCAGAACTACCAAGAGGACTACAACCAGGACGTCTACGACAACTAGGGAATCTTCTGACGTCAGACGTTGGCCTGTGGACTAAAGAGTCCCTTCTACTTACGCTTCCGCTATGAAACTATGAACTTTGTGTCCGTTGATCAATAGATCAACTATTTGTGTAATATGGATCATGTGATCTGAAATTGTAAGACGACTTTGGTATGTAATGAATGATGACTTATGATATTCAACTGTTATGTCTCGCAACAACAATATTCCTGGGATTGCGATGTATGGCATAACAGGCATCTGGACTTAAAAATCCGGGTGTTGACAAGTTGGTATCAGAGCCATTGTTTGACCTTAGGAGACCCTAGTTAGAATGGATGTCTGAAAGACTTAGTTTCAAAAATCAATGAAGTGAATATTTGTGAAAACTTGTTCTTACTCTTATCTTTGAGATCTTTTCCAAAAATGAGAAATCTATACTCTACTTTCTTTGCAAGCCTACATAAAATTTTGCACACTTGACTACTTCTTTAACTTACTTACCCAAATTGCTCACAGATGGAGTACCAATGGGAGTTCTATCAGCTTGGTCCCGGAGGCGACCTAAGGTTCGAAAAGGATTTGAAGCAACTTGGTGGAATATCTAGGACACCCGTATCCCGAGTTCTTCGGAATACCCCTCAACAACCACTCCGGAGAACCCCCTCGGTGGGAAGTTTCTACTGATCTACGAAGAAAGCTTGGAGCCCCGGTATGGGAAACCATCTGGTTTTCTATAACGGGAAACACTTGGAAGGAAGGACTAGTCAGAGCTATGCAAGAAGCAATTTCCCGTCTGTGTGGACAAAATGAGAACAAGATGAAGAACACTCGCTTCATCTACTACCCGAGACATGACTCCATGGGAAGACCGATGACCAGGCCACCACACACGGAGATGAACCACTATGTAGCACACCAGGACTTCAGGCTGTACAAAACCCGCAGGGATTTGGACAACGCCCTCGCCTCTCGCCAAGCACATCACCCATGAAGATGAAGAATCCACCCTGAATAGTAGTACCACCCCAACACTTAAGTAGGTGTGAGTAGTATCAGGATCCCCTTGTATCGTAGAGCGAATGAATGGTTCTTCAAACCAACGGAGTGTTAGATTTGTAATGTGTGATGTTTGGTATGAATGAAAAAGTGTTGTTCGTTTTACCCCCTCAACACTACTCAAACTTTCAAGTTTTGAACTTTTGAAACTTCTTAAACTTTAACCCAAACCAACCATAGAAATTTCCCTCTTATCTTAGCATCTACCTCAATATTTAGATGGCCCCACCAACCCGCAGCACCAACCAAGATGCTATGATGCAGATGCTAGAGATGATGATGGCTGACCGAGAAGCCGAGAGAGCTGAACGCCAAGCCAACATCGCTGCACTGCAGCAGATTGCCCAGAACAACAACGGCCATGGAAACCACGACCACCCTGGGTCAAAACTGAAGAACTTTCAGAACACCAACCCACCCATTTTCAGCAAGACCGAAGAGCCCCTCGATGCCGATGACTGCCTCCAGACAATGGAGAACAACCTGGAAGTTGCGGGAGTAGAAGCCGCAGAGAAAGTGCTTTTCGCCACCCACTACCTGTCATGACCTGCACGAGGCTGGTGGACAAGCGCCCGCGCAATGAATGCGGGACAGATGATGACCTGGGAAGATTTCAAGCTGAAGTTTAGCAAGTACCATGTGACCCAAGGACTGATTAAGAAGATGAGAGACGAGTTCCGTGAACTCAAGCAAGGCAGAATGTCCGTGGTAGAATACCGCGACAGGTTCCTTACTCTGTCAAGGTACGCCCCCGACGAAACCGACACCAATGAGAAGCGGAAGGAAAGATTTCTGAACGGACTCCACGATGAGATGCAGACTGTACTGGTCAACATTCCATTTGCTGACCTAGAAGCCCTGGTGGACTCCGCTATTCAGATGGAGGGCAAGCTTCACCAAGCCAACGAGAACCGCAAGCGCCGGCTGATGAACCAGCATGGGTCCAGCAATACCCAGAAGTACCGCAACAACTCATCTGGAGGATATACTCCAAAACACGACAAGCCCCCTGCCCAGAATTACCGCCCAAACTACACCAACAACCACGGAGGACCCCCGAAGCCCGGAGGCAACAACAACAACGGGAACAACAGCAACAACAACAATGGGAACAGCAACAACAACAACAACAACACTGGCCCTAGAACTGGAAGCAACGCCATCCCCGTCGCCACCAAGGACAAGGCCACCATCACTTGTTATGAGTGTGGAGTGGTTGGGCATTACTCCAATGAGTGCCCCAAGAGATTAGCCAAGATTGCCGCCAACACCGTTGCACCTGCTCAGAACCAGCGCCGCTTTGCCGTGAGAAGGAACCAGAACAACAGCAACGGCCGCCTCTACAACATGACTGCAACAGAAGCCCAAGAAGCACCTCAGGCCATGCCAAGTATGTTTTCCTGTTAAATCATATCGCCCAATCTCTCTTAGGAACCTAACTTTTCTTAAAATCTCGGGACGAGATTTGTTTAAGGGGGAAGGGTTTGTAACACCCCAACTTTTAAAACAAAGAGAAAATGAATTTCCTTTTTCCAAAAATGAGAACCAACAAAAACTTCTCTTACATAGAGTGCTAGGCATAGTGCTCATACCTAATGCTTGTGTTTTGCCATGATGAGTGTTCTTATGCTTATGTGATAAACCCTAAAACCCTAAAGTGATCAAGTGAAGATCACCAACCAAATAAAATAAAGGAGAAAGAAATCAAATAAGAAAAACCCTAAACCCTAACCTTCTCAAAAATCATTTGGATCTTTATTTTGAGAAACCCAAAATAAAGAAAAAGACATATGTGGGCATGTAGCCCTAATGTGTAAATTATTGAACTCTACCTTTCTTACTTTGCTAAATGGTGGTGAACCATTGCAAAACCTACTAAACTCTAAAACTTCATCTCTCTTCTCACCTACCTTGGAAAAACAAAATAAAAAGAATTGATCTTAATTAAGAAAAAGGGCATATGCAAGCCTATGGCTACTTTTTGAAAATGATGAGCTTTGCCTTGTATACTTTGAGTAGATGAATTGAAATACCTCAACACACTCAACCAAGTACTTATCAACCAATTCAAGTGAGGAACAAAATAAAATCAAACATATGCATAGAGGCATATGTGGCCCTTAGCCAAAATATCCAATCTTGACCTAGGCACCCCCATGGCCTCAAAATGGTTTGAACCTTTCACCCAACTGAATCTAACACCAAATAAACCTCACTCTTGTCAAAATAAAGCAAAGAAAAATAAAAGAATAAAAGTTAGAAAATCACAAAACCCTCACATATGGTTTATGCCATTTTTCAAAATCTTTGACCCTAGACCAATTTGGTCTTCACCATTGGTTGAACAATGTTACTAAACACTTATTACAACTTTTTTCATCAAATAAACACAAATCAAATGGATTTCAAATTCAAATTTGGGTCACATATGATAATGGTCAAATCTGCCAATTATAGTCTGATCACTACTTTGAGCCCCTGCAATTCAAAATTTTAAAACTAAACCTTTCTAATTCTTTGCACCTCATCGAAGACAACATCAAGGTGAACACTTTTTGTAAAGATCACCATGCCAAATTCTTTCTAGATCAAATGCTATGCTCATCCAAAGTTGACACTTTTTATTAAGTGGAACGATCTCACACTTAGCCAAATTTGCAATTCGTTGAATTCCACAATTCCACCACCACACCTCATCTCCTCTGGTCATTTCTAACTCAATCAAACACACACTTTTCAAATTGGTCAACCATTTGAATTCAATCAAATTTGGACAAAAATGATAAATTGCAAATATGGAACTATTTGAAACTATTCTAAATAGTGATCTACCTCAACCCTAATCTACCCCAACCTACTCTAAATGGTTCCCCTGCCCCCTCTCACCCTTAATGACACATAGTAAACCTAAGGGGAGAGCATGGTAAGGCTAGGACATGGCCATGCCGGCCATGTCGCCACCCCGACAAGCTCCCCCTCTCTCCCTTCTCCCTCTGCCCTGGCCACCTTGCCAAACGTCGCCACCGCACACTCCTACATCTCCTAGCACCGACAGCTTCGCCGTAGACGACGTAGCCTCGCCGGAGATCGCGCGCCACGGTCGCCGCCAGATGCCACTCGCGTCGCGCGTGGACACGCGCTGGACACGCGCCACCCCATCGCCTCGCGCTCGCTCTGCCCCCGCTTGCAACGCGTTGAGCTCCGCCACCACGCCAAGATCCCGCAGGACACGCTCCCCTGCTCGCGCGAGCCGTGTCGCCGATGACCACCTCGCCGGAATCCCGCAACCCTGCCGCCAGAAGCTCGCCCTCTCGCGCGCGCATCAGGCCGTCCCCCACCTCATCCCCTAGCTCTCTAGCACCGCCTAGACGCCCTCTACCTCGAGCCTACCTCGCCAGCCCCCTTCCCTCGCCGGAGCAGCCGCTACGCTGTCGACCTCGCCGCTCACCTCACGGCCCCCTTGCGCGCTATAAAAGTAGCCACCCCCGCGCCATCCTCTTCACAGCAAACTTGCGCCCCTCTCTCTTCTGATCCTCCTCGTCCACTACTCTCACCCAATTACTCACCGGAGCCGCCCAATCGATCGCCGGAGCCCGCGGCGGACCTGAGATCATCGTCGACGAATTGGAGCACCATCGGCGACGCCACCGGTACCAGGAGACTCGCCGTCGACGACAACGTCGACTAGCATCATCGCCGCACCTCGCCGGAGTCCAGGATCGCCGTCGACCCCTACCTTCGCCGCGCCAGAGCCTCCCTCGCGTCGGCGACGACGACGACCACCAGCCGTTGGATCCTGCTCTAATCGCACGACCCTCTTTAAATCATACCGATTCGGTGAGTGTTGCTCACTGACGGGTGGGTCCTGCTGTCAGCAGGCCCGCAACATTAGCTGGGCCGGCCCAACTCTTCCTTTCTGCGTTTCAAACTGATTCGGCCCAGTTTCTTTCCCGCTAGCCCATTAATTCGAAATTGGTTTAAATTGAATTCAAACAATTTCAATACTGGCTCCAACTTTGAAATTAAATAGAATCTGTTTTGCTTGGCCAAATTTAACAAATTTTATATTGTTAGAAAGCTATGAAAAAGATCTACAATATGACACTGGTCTCACCTCAAGATTTGTTGTAGAATTAATCTGATAAAAAGAAGAAGGCAGGGACTTTTTCACATTCAAATAATTATTAAAAATCAACCAAAATAGATATTAAGTTAATTCCAACTCCAATAGCTCGCATTTGACTTATACTAATTGTTTCTGCAAGAAAATGGTGTGGTCACTTTGCATGATCATGCCCTAGTTAAATTAAAGGACTATATGGCTATTCTAGTTAGTGATATTGTCCAAAACTATTATGCAAATCATATGAAGTATTTTACTTCATTTAAATCTTGTCTCAAATGAATTCATGTGATGTTTGGACCCCTGGCCAAACTCTCTTATATGAATTACTTGGAGATTTAAATCATTTGTAGCATTATTAATTGGTATGAGGTGGTCTACCTCATTTAAATCATTTTCTCAAATGATGATAATGAATGTTTGACTTAGGTCAATATAAGTTCATGTATGATTGTTTGAGAAATTAAATCTTAAGAAGATTTCAATGAGAGGAAATTATTTCTCAAGAACCCTATGGAAACTATCATTTACATATGTAATGAGAGGAAATTATTTTTCCTTATTAAAGAAAACCAATACAACTCATTGTATTAAGTGTGTGCTTAGAATAGTTTGTGTGAATATATGTGATGCTTGGAATAGCCATTGAATTTGTTGAGTGATTATACTCGTATTCAAATTTAGACGCTAGCACCGGAGAATACCCGGAGGAAGAAGGTTGCTACCAAGAGGAGGAGGAGAACTTTGAGAACTACCAAGGCAAGCTAATATTCTTGCAAAGTGCAAAGCCCTTTGGGGAAAGGCACAATTAGTTTTACCTTTCTTACCTCAAGCCTATGCCAAGTTTTTATCCTACAAATTTTTACTTGTTTTATTCAAGAGTTACTTTTATAGTTAACTTTGGTCTGTAGTTAAGTGGAGTACTAGAGTAGCAAAGTTAGTCTCAATCTAGCCAAGCAAGATTAGCACCCCTCACGAGTAGTGCTAGTGCTAAATACTAAAACTTGACTACTCTAGATTTGAAATGATTTTGAAACTTTGGAATAAAGATTCATTCCATTGAATGATTTTTGAAGGTGAATATGACCAAGAGAAGATGGTGATTTTTGATAAAACTGATATTGGTTTGGATGCGATACCTTTCCAATATTTGAGTACCCCCACAATACCTGATTATGGGTAGGGCTTAACTGGAAATTTATACATCTTAGTGTGGGTTCCCTCTGAACACACATCATAGGGGTTATGCCGAGGCTGCCTCCGTTGTTGAGAAATGATGTGAATTGTACGGCCAAGCCCTGTGCAGTTCCCAGGTTGATAGTTGGTCTTCACTGGGAGGCCAAGCTCATGGGGAGAGGTACCTATACTAGGGTATGTAAGTGAAAGGTTATGGTTGATGATCCGCGTACTGAGTTACGAAGATTCGGGGTTATCCCGACAGATGAAATCAAATGTTGTGGCACAAGTGTGCAACCTCTGCAGAGTGTGAATCTATTCGAATAGCCGTGTCCACGGTTACAGACGGTTGGAAAGGCCATACAATTTCCAATGTCAAATTCTTGAAAATGTTGGTGAAATGAATGGTGAATTGGTGACTTGTTGTGAATCACAACAAATGTTGTGGGAATGACACTAATGTTCCCACTTGAGTTAGTTAGCACCTGAATATGTCTTTCTCAAATACTTGTGAACTAAAATTGGCTTTATGCAAGTAAACTAGAGCTTAGCACCCCCTTACTAGAATTGATAGTACTTATATTAGTATTAGTTTGCGAGTACTTTAAAGTACTCACGGCTTTGTCCCTGGCTATTCAAATGGCCAGACTATGAAGAGGAGCAGAACTACCAAGAGGACTACAACCAGGACGTCTACGACAACTAGGGAATCTTCTGACGTCAGACGTTGGCCTGTGGACTAAGGAGTCCCTTCTACTTACGCTTCCGCTATGAAACTATGAACTTTGTGTCCGTTGATCAATAGATCAACTATTTGTGTAATATGGATCATGTGATCTGAAATTGTAAGACGACTTTGGTATGTAATGAATGGTGACTTATGATATTCAACTGTTATGTCTCGCAACAACAATATTCCTGGGATTGCGATGTATGGCATAACAGGCATCTGGACTTAAAAATCCGGGTGTTGACAGAAATGGAGGTACAAAACATGAAAAACACGTATTTTTGTGATGCTTCTCAAATCATGTGTGCTATAACACACGGAAATGGAGGCTGAAAACATGAAAAATATGAGTTTTTGCAACACCTCTCAGATCATGTATCAGTCGTTACGGTAGCTGGAAATTGTCCCGGGAACCGGAAACTGTGCGCTATAGGCCATGAAATGGGAAAAAACATGAAAACTGTGAGCTATAGCTCACGGAATTGGAGGCTGAAAACATGAAAAACACGAGTTTTTGCGACGCCTCTCAAATCATGTAGCAGTCGTTACGGTAGCTGGAAATCGTCCCGGGAACCGGAAAATGTGCGCTATAGGCAATGAAATGGGGAAAAAACATGAAAAATGTGAGTTATAACCCACAAAAATGGAGGCTGAAAACATGAAAAACACGAGTTTTTGCAACGCCTCTCAAATCATGTATCAGTCGTTACGTTAGCTGGAAATCATCCCGAGAACTGGAAAATTTGCGCTATAGGCCATGAAATGGCCGACAAACATGAAAACTGTGAGCTATAGCCCATGGAAATGGAGGTACAAAACATGAAAACCACGTATTTTTGTGACGCTTCTCAAATCATGTGTGCTATAACACACGGAAATGGAGGCTGAAAACAGGAAAAACATGAGTTTTTGCAACGCCTCTCAAATCATGTATCAGTAGTTACGGTAGCTGGAAATTGTCCCGGGAACCGGAAACTGTGCACTATAGGCCATGAAATGGGAAAAAACATGAAAAATGTGAGCTATAGCCCACAGAAATGGAGGCTGAAAACATGAAAAACACGAGTTTTGCAACGCCTCTAAAATCGTGGATCAGTCGTTACGTTAGCTGGAAATCATCCCGGGAACTGGAAAATGTGCGCTATAGGGCATGAAATGGCCAACAAACATGAAAATAGTGAGCTATAGCCCATGGAAATAGAGGCAGAAAACATGAAAAACACGTATTTTTGTGACGCCTCTCAAAACATGTGTGCTATAACACACGGAAATGGAGGCTGAAAACATGAAAAATATGAGTTTTTGCAACACCTCTCAGATCATGTATCAGTCGTTACGGTAGCTGTAAATTTTCCGGGGACCGGTAAAATGTGCGCTATAGGCCATGAAATGGGAAAAAACATGAAAACTGTGAGCTATAGCTCACGGAATTGGAGGCTGAAAACATGAAAAACACGAGTTTTTGCGACGCCTCTCAAATCATGTAGCAGTCGTTACGGTAGCTGGAAATCGTCCCGGGAACCGGAAAATGTGCGCTATAGGCAATGAAATGGGGAAAAAACATGAAAAATGTGAGTTATAACCCACAGAAATGGAGGCTGAAAACATGAAAAACACGAGTTTTTGCAACGCCTCTCAAATCATGTATCAGTCGTTACGTTAGCTGGAAATCATCCCGAGAACTGGAAAATGTGCGCTATAGGCCATGAAATGGCCGACAAACATGAAAACTGTGAGCTATAGCACATGGAAATGGAGGTACAAAACATGAAAACCACGTATTTTTGTGACGCTTCTCAAATCATGTGTGCTATAACACACGGAAATGGAGGCTGAAAACAGGAAAAACATGAGTTTTTGCAACGCCTCTCAAATCATGTATCAGTAGTTACGGTAGTGGAAATTGTCCCGGGAACCGTAAAGTGTGCACTATAGGCCATGAAATGGGAAAAAACATGAAAAATGTGAGCTATAGCCCACATAAATGGAGGCTGAAAACATGAAAAACACGAGTTTTTGCAACGCCTCTAAAATCGTGTATCAGTCGTTACGTTAGCTGGAAATCATCCCGGGAACTGGAAAATGTGCGCTATAGGGCATGAAATGGCCAACAAACATGAAAATAGTGAGCTATAGCCCATGGAAATAGAGGCACAAAACATGAAAAACACGTATTTTTGTGACGCCTCTCAAAACATGTGTGCTATAACACACGGAAATGGAGGCTGAAAACATGAAAAATATGAGTTTTTGCAACACCTCTCAGATCATGTATCAGTCGTTACGGTAGCTGGAAATTGTCCGGGAACCGAAATCGTGCGCTATAGGCCATGAAATGGGAAAAAACATGAAAACTGTGAGCTATAGCTCACGGAATTGGAGGCTGAAAACATGAAAAACACGAGTTTTTGCGACGCCTCTCAAATCATGTAGCAGTCGTTACGGTAGCTGGAAATCGTCCCGGGAACCGGAAAATGTGCGCTATAGGCAATGAAATGGGGAAAAAACATGAAAAATGTGAGTTATAACCCACAGAAATGGAGGCTGAAAACATGAAAAACACGAGTTTTTGCAACGCCTCTCAAATCATGTATCAGTCGTTACGTTAGCTGGAAATCATCCCGAGAACTGGAAAATGTGCGCTATAGGCCATGAAATGGCCGACAAACATGAAAACTGTGAGCTATAGCCCATGGAAATGGAGGTACAAAACATGAAAACCACGTATTTTTGTGACGCTTCTCAAATCATGTGTGCTATAACACACGGAAATGGAGGCTGAAAACAGGAAAAACATGAGTTTTTGCAACGCCTCTCAAATCATGTATCAGTAGTTACGGTAGCTGGAAATTGTCCCGGGAACCGGAAGCGTGCACTATAGGCCATGAAATGGGAAAAAACATGAAAAATGTGAGCTATAGCCCACAGAAATGGAGGCTGAAAACATGAAAAACACGAGTTTTGCAACGCCTCTAAAATCGTGGATCAGTCGTTACGTTAGCTGGAAATCATCCCGGGAACTGGAAAATGTGCGCTATAGGGCATGAAATGGCCAACAAACATGAAAATAGTGAGCTATAGCCCATGGAAATAGAGGCACAAAACATGAAAAACACGTATTTTTGTGACGCCTCTCAAAACATGTGTGCTATAACACACGGAAATGGAGGCTGAAAACATGAAAAATATGAGTTTTTGCAACACCTCTCAGATCATGTATCAGTCGTTACGGTAGCTGGAAATTGTCCCGGGAACCGGAAACTGTGCGCTATAGGCCATGAAATGGGAAAAAACATGAAAACTGTGAGCTATAGCTCACGGAATTGGAGGCTGAAAACATGAAAAACACGAGTTTTTGCGACGCCTCTCAAATCATGTAGCAGTCGTTACGGTAGCTGGAAATCGTCCCGGGAACCGGAAAATGTGCGCTATAGGCAATGAAATGGGGAAAAAACATGAAAAATGTGAGTTATAACCCACAGAAATGGAGGCTGAAAACATGAAAAACACGAGTTTTTGCAACGCCTCTCAAATCATGTATCAGTCGTTACGTTAGCTGGAAATCATCCCGAGAACTGGAAAATGTGCGCTATAGGCCATGAAATGGCCGACAAACATGAAAACTGTGAGCTATAGCCCATGGAAATGGAGGTACAAAACATGAAAACCACGTGTTTTTGTGACGCTTCTCAAATCATGTGTGCTATAACACACGGAAATGGAGGCTGAAAACAGGAAAAACATGAGTTTTTGCAACGCCTCTCAAATCATGTATCAGTAGTTACGGTAGCTGGAAATTGTCCCGGGAACCGGAAACTGTGCACTATAGGCCATGAAATGGGAAAAAACATGAAAAATGTGAGCTATAGCCCACAGAAATGGAGGCTGAAAACATGAAAAACACGAGTTTTGCAACGCCTCTAAAATCGTGGATCAGTCGTTACGTTAGCTGGAAATCATCCCGGGAACTGGAAAATGTGCGCTATAGGGCATGAAATGGCCAACAAACATGAAAATAGTGAGCTATAGCCCATGGAAATAGAGGCAGAAAACATGAAAAACACGTATTTTTGTGACGCCTCTCAAAACATGTGTGCTATAACACACGGAAATGGAGGCTGAAAACATGAAAAATATGAGTTTTTGCAACACCTCTCAGATCATGTATCAGTCGTTACGGTAGCTGGAAATTGTCCCGGGAACCGGAAACTGTGCGCTATAGGCCATGAAATGGGAAAAAACATGAAAACTGTGAGCTATAGCTCACGGAATTGGAGGCTGAAAACATGAAAAACACGAGTTTTTGCGACGCCTCTCAAATCATGTAGCAGTCGTTACGGTAGCTGGAAATCGTCCCGGGAACCGGAAAATGTGCGCTATAGGCAATGAAATGGGGAAAAAACATGAAAAATGTGAGTTATAACCCACAGAAATGGAGGCTGAAAACATGAAAAACACGAGTTTTTGCAACGCCTCTCAAATCATGTATCAGTCGTTACGTTAGCTGGAAATCATCCCGAGAACTGGAAAATGTGCGCTATAGGCCATGAAATGGCCGACAAACATGAAAACTGTGAGCTATAGCACATGGAAATGGAGGTACAAAACATGAAAACCACGTATTTTTGTGACGCTTCTCAAATCATGTGTGCTATAACACACGGAAATGGAGGCTGAAAACAGGAAAAACATGAGTTTTTGCAACGCCTCTCAAATCATGTATCAGTAGTTACGGTAGCTGGAAATTGTCCCGGGAACCGGAAACTGTGCACTATAGGCCATGAAATGGGAAAAAACATGAAAAATGTGAGCTATAGCCCACAGAAATGGAGGCTGAAAACATGAAAAACACGAGTTTTTGCAACGCCTCTAAAATCGTGTATCAGTCGTTACGTTAGCTGGAAATCATCCCGGGAACTGGAAAATGTGCGCTATAGGGCATGAAATGGCCAACAAACATGAAAATAGTGAGCTATAGCCCATGGAAATAGAGGCACAAAACATGAAAAACACGTATTTTTGTGACGCCTCTCAAAACATGTGTGCTATAACACACGGAAATGGAGGCTGAAAACATGAAAAATATGAGTTTTTGCAACACCTCTCAGATCATGTATCAGTCGTTACGGTAGCTGGAAATTGTCCCGGGAACCGGAAACTGTGCGCTATAGGCCATGAAATGGGAAAAAACATGAAAACTGTGAGCTATAGCTCACGGAATTGGAGGCTGAAAACATGAAAAACACGAGTTTTTGCGACGCCTCTCAAATCATGTAGCAGTCGTTACGGTAGCTGGAAATCGTCCCGGGAACCGGAAAATGTGCGCTATAGGCAATGAAATGGGAAAAAACATGAAAAATGTGAGCTATAACACACTGAAATGGAGGCTGAAAACATGAAAAACACGAGTTTTTGCAACGCCTCTCAAATCATGTATCAGTCGTTACGTTAGCTGGAAATCATCCCGAGAACTGGAAAATGTGCGCTATAGGCCATGAAATGGCCGACAAACATGAAAACTGTGAGTTATAGCCCATGGAAATGGAGGTACAAAACATGAAAACCACGTATTTTTGTGACGCTTCTCAAATCATGTGTGCTATAACACACGGAAATGGAGGCTGAAAACAGGAAAAACATGAGTTTTTGCAACGCCTCTCAAATCATGTATCAGTAGTTACGGTAGCTGGAAATTGTCCCGGGAACCAGAAACTGTGCACTATAGGCCATGAAATGGGAAAAAACATGAAAAATGTGAGCTATAGCCCACAGAAATGGAGGCTGAAAACATGAAAAACACGAGTTTTGCAACGCCTCTAAAATCGTGGATCAGTCGTTACGTTAGCTGGAAATCATCCCGGGAACTGGAAAATGTGCGCTATAGGGCATGAAATGGCCAACAAACATGAAAATAGTGAGCTATAGCCCATGGAAATAGAGGCACAAAACATGAAAAACACGTATTTTTGTGACGCCTCTCAAAACATGTGTGCTATAACACACGGAAATGGAGGCTGAAAACATGAAAAATATGAGTTTTTGCAACACCTCTCAGATCATGTATCAGTCGTTACGGTAGCTGGAAATTGTCCGGAACCGGAAGCGTGCGCTATAGGCCATGAAATGGGAAAAAACATGAAAACTGTGAGCTATAGCTCACGGAATTGGAGGCTGAAAACATGAAAAACACGAGTTTTTGCGACGCCTCTCAAATCATGTAGCAGTCGTTACGGTAGCTGGAAATCGTCCCGGGAACCGGAAAATGTGCGCTATAGGCCATTAAATGGGAAAAAACATGAAAAATGTGAGTTATAACCCACAGAAATGGAGGCTGAAAACATGAAAAACACGAGTTTTTGCAACGCCTGTCAAATCATGTATCAGTCGTTACGTTAGCTGGAAATCATCCCGAGAACTGGAAAATGTGCGCTATAGGCCATGAAATGGCCGACAAACATGAAAACTGTGAGCTATAGCCCATGGAAATGGAGGTACAAAACATGAAAACCACGTGTTTTTGTGACGCTTCTCAAATCATGTGTGCTATAACACACGGAAATGGAGGCTGAAAACAGGAAAAACATGAGTTTTTGCAACGCCTCTCAAATCATGTATCGAGGTTACGGTAGCTGGAAATTGTCCGGAACCGGAAACTGTGCACTATAGGCCATGAAATGGGAAAAAACATGAAAAATGTGAGCTATAGCCCATAAATGGAGGCTGAAAACATGAAAAACACGAGTTTTGCAACGCCTCTAAAATCGTGGATCAGTCGTTACGTTAGCTGGAAATCATCCCGGGAACTGGAAAATGTGCGCTATAGGGCATGAAATGGCCAACAAACATGAAAATAGTGAGCTATAGCCCATGGAAATAGAGGCACAAAACATGAAAAACACGTATTTTTGTGACGCCTCTCAAAACATGTGTGCTATAACACACGGAAATGGAGGCTGAAAACATGAAAAATATGAGTTTTTGCAACACCTCTCAGATCATGTATCAGTCGTTACGGTAGCTGGAAATTGTCCCGGGAACCGGAAACTGTGCGCTATAGGCCATGAAATGGGAAAAAACATGAAAACTGTGAGCTATAGCTCACGGAATTGGAGGCTGAAAACATGAAAAACACGAGTTTTTGCGACGCCTCTCAAATCATGTAGCAGTCGTTACGGTAGCTGGAAATCGTCCCGGGAACCGGAAAATGTGCGCTATAGGCAATGAAATGGGGAAAAAACATGAAAAATGTGAGTTATAACCCACAGAAATGGAGGCTGAAAACATGAAAAACACGAGTTTTTGCAACGCCTCTCAAATCATGTATCAGTCGTTATGTTAGCTGGAAATCATCCCGAGAACTGGAAAATGTGCGCTATAGGCCATGAAATGGCCGACAAACATGAAAACTGTGAGCTATAGCACATGGAAATGGAGGTACAAAACATGAAAACCACGTATTTTTGTGACGCTTCTCAAATCATGTGTGCTATAACACACGGAAATGGAGGCTGAAAACAGGAAAAACATGAGTTTTTGCAACGCCTCTCAAATCATGTATCAGTAGTTATGGTAGCTGGAAATTGTCCCGGGAACCGGAAACTGTGCACTATAGGCCATGAAATGGGAAAAAACATGAAAATGTGAGCTATAGCCCACAGAAATGGAGGCTGAAAACATGAAAAACACGAGTTTTTGCAACGCCTCTAAAATTGTGGATCAGTCGTTACGTTAGCTGGAAATCATCCCGGCAACTGGAAAATGTGCGCTATAGGGCATGAAATGGCCAACAAACATGAAAATAGTGAGCTATAGCCCATGGAAATAGAGGCACAAAACATGAAAAACACGTATTTTTGTGACGCCTCTCAAAACATGTGTGCTATAACACACGGAAATGGAGGCTGAAAACATGAAAAATATGAGTTTTTGCAACACCTCTCAGATCATGTATCAGTCGTTACGGTAGCTGGAAATTGTCCCGGGAACCGGAAAATGTGCGCTATAGGCCATGAAATGGGAAAAAACATGAAAACTGTGAGCTATAGCTCACGGAATTGGAGGCTGAAAACATGAAAAACACGAGTTTTTGCGACGCCTCTCAAATCATGTAGCAGTCGTTACGGTAGCTGGAAATCGTCCCGGGAACCGGAAAATGTGCGCTATAGGCAATGAAATGCGGAAAAACATCAAAAATGTGAGTTATAACCCACAGAAATGGAGGCTGAAAACATGAAAAACACGAGTTTTTGCAACGCCTCTCAAATCATGTATCAGTCGTTACGTTAGCTGGAAATCATCTCGGGAACTGGAAAATGTGCGCTATAGGCCATGAAATGGCCGACAAACATGAAAACTGTGAGCTATAGCCCATGGAAATGGAGGTACAAAACATGAAAACCACGTATTTTTGTGACGCTTCTCAAATCATGTGTGCTATAACACACGAAAATGGAGGCTGAAAACAGGAAAAACATGAGTTTTTGCAACGCCTCTCAAATCATGTATCAGTCGTTACGGTACCTGGAAATTGTCCCGGGAACCGGAAATAGTGCGCTATAGGCCATCAAATGGAGAAAAAACATGAAAAATGTGAGCTATAGCCCACGTAAATGGAGGCTGAAAACATGAAAAACACGAGTTTTTGCAACGCCTCTAAAATCGTGTATCAGTCTTTACGTTAGCTGGAAATCATCCCGGGAACTGGAAAATGTGCGCTATAGGGCATGAAATGGCCAACAAACATGAAAACATTGAGCTATAGCCCATGGAAATAGAGGCACAAAACATGAAAAACACGTATTTTTGTGACGCCTCTCAAAACATGTGTGCTATAACACACGGAAATGGAGGCTGAAAACAGGAAAAATATGAGTTTTTGCAACACCTCTCAAATCATGTATCAGTCGTTACGGTAGCTGGAAATTGTCCCGGGAACCGGAAACTGTGCGCTATAGGCCATGAAATGGGAAAAACATGAAAAATGTGAGCTATAGCCCACATAAATGGAGGCTGAAAACATGAAAAACACGAGTTTTTGCAAAGCCTCTAAAATCGTGTATCAGTCGTTATGTTAGCTGGAAATCATCCTGGGAACTGGAAAATGTGCGCTATAGGCCATGAAATGGCCAAAAACATGAAAACTGTGAGTTATAGCCCATGGAAATAGAGGCACAAAACATGAAAAACACGTATTTTTGTGATGCCTCTCAAAACATGTATCGATATGTACGGTAGCAGGAAATCATCCCGGGAACTGGAAAATATGTGCTATAGCCCATGAAATGGGCAAAAACATGAAAACTGTGAGCTATAGCTCACGGAATTGGAGGCTGAAAACATGAAAAACATGAGTTTTTGCGACACCTCTCAAACCAAGTACCGATCGTTACGTTAGTTGGAAATCGTCTCGGGAGCAGGAAAATGTGCGCTATAGCCCATGAAATGGGCAAAAAATGAAAACTGTGAGCTATAGCCTACGGAAATGGAGGCCGAAAACATGAAAAACATGAGTTTTTGCAATGCCTCTCAAATCATGTATCAGTCGTTGCAGTAGCTGGAATTGTCCCGGGAACCGGAAACTGTGCGCTATAGGCCATGAAATGGGAAAAAACATGAAAAATGTGAGCTATAGCTCACATAATTGGAGGCTGAAAACATGAAAAGCACGAGTTTTTGCGACGCCTATCAAATCATGTAGCAGTCGTTAAGGTAGCTGGAAATCATCCCGGGAACCGGAAAATGTGCACTATAGGCAATGAAATGGGGAAAAACATGAAAAATGTGAGCTATAACTCACGGAATTGGAGGCTGAAAACATGAAAAACACGAGTTTTTGCGACGCCTCTCAAATCATGTATCAGTCGTTACGTTAGCTGGAAATCATCCCGGGAACTGGAAAATATGCGCTATAGGCCATGAAATGGCCAACAAACATGAAAACTGTGAGCTATAGCCCATGGAAATGGAGGCACAAAACATGAAAAACACGTATTTTGTGACGCTTCTCAAATCATGTGTGCTATAACACACGGAAATGGAGGCTGAAAACAGGAAAAATATGAGTTTTTGCAACACCTCTAAAATCATGTATCAGTCGTTACGGTAGCTGGAAATTGTCCCGGGAACCGGAAACTGTGCGCTATAGGCCATGAAATGGAAAAAAACATGAAAATGTGAGCTATAGCCCACAGAAATGGAGGCTGAAAACATGAAAACACGAGTTTTTGCAACGCCTCTAAAATCATGTATCAGTCGTTACGTTAGCTGGAAATCATCCCGGGAACTAGAAAATGTGCGCTACAGGCCATGAAATGGCCAAAAACATGAAAACTGTGAGCTATAGCCCATGGAAATAGAGGCACAAAACATGAAAAACACGTATTTTTGTGATGCCTCTCAAAACATGTATCGATATGTACGGTAGAAGGAAATCATCCCGGGAACTGGAAAATATGTGCTATAGCCCATGAAATGGGCAAAAACATGAAAACTGTGAGCTATAGCACACGAAATTGGAGGCTGAAAACATGAAAAACATGAGTTTTTGCGACGCCTCTCAAACCAAGTACCGGTTGTTACGTTAGCTGGAAATTGTCCCGGGAGCAGGAAAATGTGCGCTATAGCCCATGAAATGGGCAAAAAATGAAAACTGTGAGCTATAGCCTACGGAAATGGAGGCTGAAAACATGAAAAACATGAGTTTTTGTAACGCCTCTCAAATCATGTATCAGTCGTTACAGTAGCTGGAAATTGTCCCGGTGACAAGGTATCAACTTGTCAATGCCTATGGATTGTAGGCTAGGGTTTAGTTGGAAGTAGAGGGTAAGTAGATCTCGAAGGTTTCAGCCGAAAAGTACTCGACGATTATGAAAACTAGGGTTTGTAGACAATGATTCGATTATTTCTTCGTCCCTCGGCTCCCCCTTTATATAGGAGGTAGAGCCGAGGGATTCGTGCTATACAAGTTACAGAGTCCGGGACGGTTTCTAACTCATCCCGCCAGATTACAAATAACACTTCCTATTACAACTCTTGACTTTCCTTGGTATATCTTGGGCTCCCGAATCTTCTTATTCTTCGGGTAGTGGGCCTTCAGTAAACCCCGGGTACTATCTTCGGCAGGCCCATTTGGGATGCCTATGTCAGTAGCCCCCGAGATTTTGCTTGAATCGTAGAGTCAGGGAAAATCTCCACTGTTTATTTTTACTCGAAAGCTTTAACTTTTTTTATATTTCTTCACATAAAATTCTATATTGTACAGGGATAATGGTAGTTGGGGCTAGTTCATCTGACGGATCAGGTACTAGTTAACTGCTCTAGTGGCAATCCGCAAAAACCTACTTCAAAATCACGTCCCTGGACATGATCTCGGGATACTGGTGTAAACTTCGACAGGTGCCGCTTAAGGTCTTACCATTCTGTCGAGTCCCAGTCAAATTTATCGGGTACCTAACGCGTCCGTTAGGATTTTTCTTCGTATCTGTTGATACGGATAAAAATGTGAGCACAGTCTTCGGCGATGCCACGCCCAGCAGAACGGATCTGGGGTCTTACCTTCGCAAATTTGCGGCATTCAGAAATTGATCGCAACTTCGGCGTTCTGAGAATATATTGTCGAGTGCTTTTCCGGCTGTTGGAATGGCACATTTTATCGAGTCAAATATGACTTATATTGCTCTCCCGATGGGAGTATATGTAGAGTTAATTATAACTCGAAATATACTCTCTTGCTTTTCTATTTTTCCTTTGTTAATTCCATCGGGCACGCGAACAGCGTTCCCGATGGGAGTAGCCCCCGAGGCTACAACCAAGAACTTGTGCTTGGTTGTAGGCTCAACATTTTAGTCCACCTTGTCGCTATATTGTCATTATTTCCCAATATGATCTCTTTCTTCTTTTTTTTTATCTCTCGGGTGCGCGAACAGCGCTCCCGATGGGAGTAGCCCCCGAGGCTACAGCCAAGGACTTGTGCTTGGTTGTAGGCTCCCGCAATTTCTATATTGCCATACTCGAAATTTTATTTTTTGTCAAAGTAGCCCCCGAGCGTTTGGGCAAAAACTTGTATTTGATCAAAGGCTCTCGAAGTATTTAATAATTCCTCCTGTCGCCAATCTTTGTTTTATTTTTCTTGTTGACATTCTTCCCTTAATGAAAAATGCTTCATCCCTGTTAGTAGTCTTGATTTTTCTGCCTTGTGGGTCCATTGTTTGTACCATGTTGACACGTCGGGCAAGTGGGGGACACACGTCCTCCGCTTTTTCTGGCGCACGTACGGTAACGCCTATCTCAGTAAAAATACCTTTTTACCCTTGTATCTAGGAGATCTTTTGCACCACACGAATTCTTCATCCAACGGCACACTGCTTCACCCGATTCTTATATAAACCTTTCTTCAACCTCCGTTCATCCCCTCGCTTGCGCCGCTCATCTGTTCCTCTTCGCAAAAGCTTCCCCTGCGCCCAACTCTCTCTGATCTTCCGCACTTACGAGCATTGCTCTGCCCATTGCCGTTGATGCCACCGCGCACGCGACTCACTCGCCACAGTACTCCGGAATCCAAGATGGCCGCCGAGGATCTTGAGTGGGAGAGATCTAAAATCTCCAACCAGGACATCAACATGCTGAAGAGGCTTGGCCTCATGAAGAAGGAAGACGCCATCCGCTTTCCCAGCGAAGAAAGCTACCCCAAGCCTCCAATGGAGTACCGGGTTAGTTTTGTTGATCACCTCATCCGCGGCCTTTTCGACCCCAATTCACGATTTCCTCCGCGACCTTCTTTTCGTTTATGGGATTCAACTGCACCAGTTGACCCCCAATTCCATCCTTCACATTTCTATTTTCATCACACTTTGCGAATGCTTCCTCGGAATCCCTCCCAATTGGGCTCTGTGGAAACGCATTTTCTGCCTCCGCCGCAATGGCTCCCACAACGTCACTTATAACATAGGTGGCGTTGTTATCTGTGTTAAATTGCGATGTCGATTACTTCGACGTCAAATTTCCTGATTCTGTCCAAGGATGGCGCAAAAAGTGGCTCTACATTCACGAAGAAAGCGCCAACTCTGTTGAACACAACATAATTCCTTTCGACGGAAGTGCCAGAATTCAGCGTCGCCGCTCCTGGGATGCCGAAGCTTCCGAAGAAGAGAAAAAGGCGACAGAGGCACTCATGTCTCGTATTCATCAGCTTCAAAACACTCGAGGCAAAGAGCTATCTGGTGTTCAAATCACTGCCTACTTCCTTAGGATTAGAGTGCAGCCTCTTCAGGCTCGCAAAAATCCCCTTTGGACGTACTCTGGCGAAAACGACGCCAACAGAATCTCCAGTGATCTTTCCTCAAAGGACTTGGAGAAGTTGATTCGAAGACTTTCTCGCCTGGGCAAGGACCCTATTCCTTCCTCTTGTCACGTGGAACCATACAGCTCCGCCAATCCACTCCCCGAGGTATTTTGTCTTCCCGAGTTTTTATCTTGTTCCGCACTTTCTCTGCACCTCATTGTATTGTCATTTCTTTAATTTTCCTTTTGTCACTATTTTTTACAGAACCATCCTACTATGACTTCCCTTCCTCCTCTTCCTGAGGGTGGAGAAGTCGAAGAACAGGCTATCATTGCCGAAGATACTCAAGGTTCTGCTATTCCCGAAAGTGAAGTCGCGGGTTCTCACAAATCTGCGGCTTCCCGTGAAAAAGAAATTGAGTCTGAAGCCAGTGAGTCGACACAATCCCTTCCTCCTGCTGTTTCCCCAAGGAACAAAAGGAAAAGGAATGATGCCGAGGATTCTGGCACCTCTAAGGCTGAAGAAGTTGTTCCTTCCCATCCGAAGGCAGCTTATGATCCTTATATTGAATCCCTCGTCAGCTCGTAAGTCGTCTTTACTTCTCCCTCTTTTTGTACTCGAAATATTTATCTTGTCTTGTTTTTTATGCTGCCGATTTTTTGATCAACAGTGATGACGAGGAAGAAGTACCAACTGTTGACGTAGCTCCTCGAACGAGCACGTCACGCACTGTACTTGCCTCAGACACACTAGTTGAAGGAGAAGAATCTTCGCCTCCTCAACAAAATGTCGTCACCACTACTCCACCATCAAGCCCCCTTGCTCCTTCACCAAAAAGGTCAAGGGTTGAAAAGATTGTTGAACCTGCCCCTCAGTTGGGCAGTTCGTCGACTCTACTCTTAGATGATGTAAGTTTGTCGATATCTATATTTTTTATTTTGCTTTTTTCACGCCTTCTCGCTCTTTTTCATGCCGATGTTTCTCTTGCTGTGTTCGTCTTGAACAGCCCATGATCAAAGAGCTTCTCTGCATCGGATCCCAATTTATTGGGTACCGTGAATATGCGAACAGAGCCGAAGGTAACGACTTCTATGCTTGCCGTTTTTCCTTGGCTTTTTGCTCCAGTTGTTTGTCGCGATTTTTGATCTTTCTTCTCTCTCTTTTTCATATCTCGACAGAGAAACGTTGAGAGGCCAACGAACGTGGCGACGCACTTGCTCAAAAACTTGAGCAAAGTGAGGCGGCTCGCAAGAAAGCCGAACTCGCTGCTAGCGAAGCCAAGGCCGAAGCTGATGAAGCCAAGGCAAAAGCTGCTGGTGTCGAGGAACTGCAGAAAAAACTTGAGGATGCTACATCTGCCTTAAACGAGCACAAAGCTGTGCAAGCTTCTCGTGAACAAGGAATCCTCAAGCGCCTGAAAACTCAAAGTCGCCGCACTTTCAGTAATTTTGCTGATCCCTTCTATTTTTATGAGAATCGTTGTTTCTTGTCTTTTGACTAATGCTTTGTTTTCTTGACAGCCCAAACAAACCAGGATTTTGATCTGACGAATCCTGTCGATGACCCGCTCCTTGACGCACTTTCCTATCTGGAGCTTCATGGGTCCGAGATTCGTGAAGGTGTGTCGAATGCTAACGCAGTATTGTCGGCATTGTTCCCCTACTTCTTCCCGAAGAAAGAGGAGCCTGCGACTTTTCTTAACCTTGCCAAGATGTTCAATTCACCGGAAGACCTTGGACTGAAGATGCGTCAAGAAAATATGAAGGTTGCCGTTGAGAACACTGTCGCGTTGGTTGCTGACAGTCAACAGACTATTGACTGGATGAAAGTTGGCGACACCGAGCAGATAGAACAATCAAGGTGGAAGTCGCTGATTAAGGCAGCCAAGCCCAACACAAAGAAGATCTTGGCCTATCTCGGGATTAAACCAGCGTCGACTCCTAGCTCGTCAAGGCCGGAGGTCTAGTTGCATGTCTCTGTTTTTCTTTCTGTTTCTTTTGCTCTTGTCGCCAAAGTAGTCATTTGGCGACACGTACTTCCTTAGCTCCACTGTAATGCCCTTGTAATTATTCCAAGAGATTAATGAAACCTCTGTCTTTGCTTGTTGTTTGATGTTGTCTTGTTTAAATTTCAGTTGATATTTGATAACTATACTCCATCTTCCGCTCCTTCCAATGTTTCGCCTTCTTCTTCTCGCGCGAGGAGAGCTTTTGCTGATACTGCACCTGTCGATGATACCTTGTCGCAAGAACTGGATGAACTTCGACAGCAACTTCAGTATGCGAAGAAGCAAACACTTGTGATGATGGAGCAATCTCGTAAGTCATCTGAAGCCGAAAAAGTTGCTCTTCAGCAAGCTCGCGAGGCCGTGGCTGCTAAGGAAATTGCTGCTTCCGAGGCTGAAAAGGCGACTACTCGAGAAAATTTCATGCTCGAATTGATGAATGAAGCCAGCGCAGATATGTCAGGTATGCTTGTTTCATCCTCCGATATCTTTCATCTTCATGCTATGTCTCTTAAAGGTTTCTACTTCGTTGTTTTGATAGGTTCCTTTACTGATGCTGCTGTCGAGGAAGAGAGGGTAAATGCTAGGATGAACCTCCTTGTTAACCTTTCCCTGGACCATGGTTCTTTGTTTTGGGCTACCCCAGAGAGGACCCGCCAAATTGTCAGATTTCAGGATCGCACCTCTCAAACTCGTGATTTCCTTGACTTCTGTACCAAGACCTTGTCCATGGTTTATAACTCCATGTTTCCTCGGAACATTCAACCAAAAACTCTTCCTGAATTGATGGAAAGATTCAAGGATGCTCGCAGTATCCATGATTTTGTCAAAGCTCAATTGGTAGCTGGCGCCAGATTTGCTCTTATCATGCTCCAGATCTGTCACTCAAATCTTGACCTTACCCAAGTTGTCGCGAAGGTTCATCAGAAGGTAAAACGTCGAAGAGTTGGTATTGACCGAATTAACACGAAGGTTTCGCCTATAGCCGAAGAAATGATTGAAGACCTTCTTCGGATGGACGCCGACTTTTTTGCCGATGGTCACTATGCCGATTTTCTTGGCGCTGCTCCTGAAGAAAACAGAGTTACCCTTGATGACATACTGAATCAAGACTAGTTATTTTCCTCCTGTAGATAATTCTTCTTTGTGACCCATGACTGTGATTATATTGTGAAGCAATCATTATATTTGTATGTTTGTCTAGCCCCCGAGTATTTCGGTGACTCTTTACTGTATTTGCATATTGCGAGGTTTTGAACCAAGGCTTTTATGTATTTATGTCGGATATGAGCCCCCGAGCTTCTTTATTGAGTACTATTTTGTATTTTTACTGACTCACGAGGTATTTTAATACCAAGGCAAGGTTTTTTCTTTTTTGATGAACTATATTGAAATTTGTAGGAGTGAAGACTTTGAACATGTCGATAAAGAGAAAGGTATATTGACACTATCTTTATTATATTGCAGCACCGCGAGCCCGCCTCATTAAAAACCTTCTCCGGCCCCACTCGGTGCCCCGAAAAAGGAAAAGAGTGCGTCTGAAAACTCGCGGGCGTTTCAGTACATTGAAGTTTTACAAGGACTATATTTCGACTCTAGGCGTAGAACCGCTTTGAGTTGCGCCACGTTCCGGGGTTTGGCTCCTCCACCTGTCTTCTTGTCCTTTATCCTGTATGCTCCTCCTCCGATTACTTCCGTGACAATGTAAGGGCCAAGCCATGGTGATTCGAGTTTTTCATGACTTTTTTGCGTGAGCCGAAGAACTAGGTCTCCCACCTGAAAAGATCTTGGCCGCAAACGTCGACTGTGGTAATTCTTCAAGTCCTGTTGGTATTTGGTTACCCGAGATAATACTTCGTCTCGAGCTTCATCAAGTGCGTCGACGTCGTCTTCTAGCGCTTTTCTCGACACTTCTTCGTCATATTCGACGACGCGTGGAGAGTTGTGCTCTATCTCGATTGGTAGTACTGCTTCTGCTCCATGAACCAAGAAAAACGGAGTTTCCTGTGTTGCTGTGTTTGGTGTTGTTCGGATGCTCCACAACACACTTGGTAATTCTTCTGGCCAGGTATGCCGAGCTTTTTCCAGTGGTCCTAACAAGCATTTCTTGATGCCATTGCAGATGATGCCATTGGCTTTCTCGACTTGCCCATTGGTTTGAGGATGTGCAACTGACGCAAAGTGCAACTTGATACCCACCTCTTCGCAATAATCCTTGAATTCGTGGGATGTGAAGTTACTGCCGTTATACGTGGCGATGCTTTGTGGGGCACTCCAAATCTGAAAACGAGGCCTTTTATGAATTTTCTTTGCGGATGCTCCGTCTGGTGAATTTATCGGCTTCGCTTCTATCCACTTTGTAAATTTGTCGACAGCTACTAGCATATACTCCTTTCCTCCTGGCCAGGATTTGTGTAACTTGCCCACCATATCAAGTCCCCATTGAGCAAAGGGCCATGACAATGGTATTGGTGCTAGCTCTGCTGCTGGAGAATGAGGTTTTGCGGCGAACCTTTGACACACGTCGCAAGTTCTTACTATGTCCTTGGCGTCCTCGATTGCTGTCAACTAGTAGAATCCTACCCGAAAAACCTTGGCTGCAATAGCTCGACTACTTGCGTGGTGGCCACATATTCCTTCGTGTACATCCTTCAGAATTATTCTTCCTTCTTCGGGTGTGACACACCTTTGCAAGACGCCTGAAATACTTCGTTTATATAATTCTCCTTTGACCACCGTGAAAGCTTTGGAGCGTCGAATTACTCGCCTTGCCTCAACTGGATCGTCGGGTATTTCTTTCCTGAGGATGTATGATATGTACGGCTGCATCCACGGTATCTGTATCACCATGACCAGGTCCTGATCTTCTTCTTCTTCCTCTTGCTTTTCCTTGGTAGCCCCCGAGGATTTCTTCTCCTTCTTTTTTGATTTTGTCGACTTAGTGGATCTTTCGTTATCTCTTCCCGAGAATACACACAGCGGGACTGCAAGGCATTGCGACCCGATGTTTGCAAGAACGTCGGCTTCGTCGTTGCTCAATCTACTAATATGATTTACTTCGCATCCATCGAACAACTTCTCGAGCTCGTTGTACACCTCCTTGTATGCCATCATGCTATCATTGACTGCGTCACATTGGTTCATAACTTGCTGAGCCACCAACTGTGAGTCGCCAAAGATTTTTAGTCGAGTTGCACCGCAGGCTTTCGCCATCTTCATCCCGTGTATGAGAGCCTCATATTCTGCTTCATTGTTAGATGCGTTAGGGAACGTCATCCGAAGGATGTACTTCAACTTGTCGCCTTCAGGTGATATGAGTACTACTCCTGCGCCAGCCCCTTCTAGTCTCTTGGACCCATCAAAGTTCATGGTCCAGGTTCTCGATAAGTCTGGGGGTCCTGTGTTTTGCAACTCCATCCACTCTGCGATGAAGTCCGGCAGTATTTGCGACTTGATTGCTTTTCTTTTTTCATACATGATGTCCCGAGGGGAAAGTTCTATTCCCCAAAGGGAGACACGACCCGTAGCTTCTGGTTTATTCAATATATTTGACAAGGGAGCTTCATTGACCACTATGATCGGGTGTGCCGAAAAATAGTGGCGTAATTTTCGTGCTGTTGTGAACACTCCATATGCTATCTTTTGGTACTGAGGGTACCTTTGTTTTGAGGGTGATAAAACTTCGCTAACGAAGTATACTGGCCTTTGCACGCCGTGGAGTTTTCCTTCTTCTTCTCTTTCGACAACTAGCACCGTGCTCACCACTTGGGGCGTGGCTGCGATATACAGCAGGAGAGGTTCCCTTTCTTTTGGCGCCACCAAAATTGGTGGTGTCGAGATTGTGCGCTTTAAATCCTCGAGAGCTCTGTCGGCTTCTTCGTTCCATTGGAATTTATCTCCTTGCTTTATCAGAGCGTAGAATGGTAACGCTTTTTCTCCCAGCCTAGCGACGAATCTGCTCAAAGCTGCGACTCGCCCAGTTAGCTGTTGTATTTCTTTCAACTTTGTTGGCTTCCTCATTGTTACGATAGCTTGTATTTTATCGGGATTTGCTTCGATCCCTCTTGCTGAAACTAGAAACCCCAGAAGTTCTCCTGTTTGGGACGCCGAAAGAACACTTCGTCGGGTTCAGTTTGAGGCAGAACTTATCAAGGTTGTCGAAGGTTTCCTTGAGATCCTCGATCAGCGTTGCCCCCTTTTTTGATGTTATGACGACATCATCGATGTATACTTGCACGTTCTTCCCAATCTGTGTCGCCAAACACTTCTGCATCATCCTCTGATATGTTGCTCCCGCATTTTTTAGACCAAAGGGCATTGTTCTGTAGCAAAACACGCCGTAAGGTGTAATAAACGCGGTCTTTACTTCATCTTCTTCTTTCAATCTGATCTGGTTATAACCAGAATATGCATCCAGGAAGGAAAGACGTTCACATCCAGCCGTGGAGTCGATAATTTGATCGATCCTCGGGAGGGGAAAGTGATCCTTTGGACAATGTTTATTGAGACACGTAAAGTCGACGCACATGCGAAGGACCTTAGTGTTTTTCTTCGGCACCAGCACAGGATTTGCTACCCATGTGGCTTCTGTGAATATCTCTTTGATGAAACCAGCTTCTTGTAGTCGATTGATTTTTGACAGCATGGCTTTGCGGTTTGGTTCCGAAAAACGCCGCAAAGGTTGTTTGATTGGTCTCGCTAGTGGATCCAAGTTTAGGTGGTGCTCGGCAAGTTCCCTGGGTACTCCTGGCATGTCAGCTGGACACCATGCGAAGATTTTCCAGTGCTCACGGAGGAACTCGACGAGCGCGCTTTCCTATGCGATATCCATGTCGTTTGCGATAGATGTCGTCTTTTTCGGGTCTGTCGGGTGAATCTGCACCTCTTTTGAATTTTTTTCGGTACTGAAAGTTGATTCTTTGTTTGGCCTTCCAACGTCTGGCAGTACGTCGTAATCAGTCATGCTTTTTGACGCCAAGTACTCAGCTTGCATCCCGAAGGTTTCTGACAACCGGTGAAAATCCTTGTCGCACTTATCGGCTAAGGCAAAGCTTCCTTTGACTGTGATTGGTCCCTTTGGTCCAGGCATCCTCCACAACAGGTATGTATAGTGTGGCACATATAAATCTAGCATATGCTGGTCGTCCCAACAGAGCGTGGTATTGCGACGGAAAATCCACGACTTCAAATTCGAGCCTCTCGATTCTATAATTTTCTCGGGTCCCAAACTGAACGTCGAGATTGATCTTTCCCAATGGATAACTTGGTTTCTCCGGTGTGATGCCATGGAACCTTGTGTCTGTTGGTTTCAAGTTTGCTAAGGATATGTTCATCTTCCTCAATGTATCTGCATACATAAGGTTTAAGCTGCTGCCGCCGTCTATGAACACTCGAGAGACATCAAATCCCGCGATAACTGCTGGCAGAATAAGTGCTGACTGCCCTGGTCGAGGAACTTGCTGCGGATGATCTGCTATTGTGAAGCCGATATCTTGTCCTGACCAATTAAGGTACTCAACTGTTGGTGGAGGCATTTTCTCTGCCATAAACACCTGTCGTGAGATTACTTTCTGAGCTCTATTGGACGGCCTTCCTTTCTGAATCATCGACACTGCTCCGTTGGAGTTAGGATCAACATAAGGTGGTGGTGGAGGTGCTGCCGCTATTCTGAGCTGATGCCGATTGTCGTCTGTAATCGCGGGAGGAGGCGGCAAGTGAATCTCGCTTCTGGGTTCTCGAGGATTTCTCTGTGCTGCCCACGCATTAGCGTTCTCTGCATACCGCAACATTGCTTGAAAATTTCGACAATCTTTCTGCAAGTGCCCTGACTGTCTTTTATCGTTGTTGTCGAGGAAAAAATGCATCTGGCACGGTCCATTCATCATCTCTTCAGGGGACACGAAAGGCCTTGGGAACCTAGGCCCGCTATTTTGCCTGTTGCGTGAATCATCCCTGTTATCACCTCGCTGTTCATTGCTTCTCTGGTAATCATCTCTATTGCTTCCTCCTGTATTTGTCCGAAATCCTGCCGAAATTTGTCCTGGAGCGTCGTAGTGCTGGTACTGCCGAGGAAATCTTCGCCTCGGTTGATAGTTTCGACCACGGTCCTCCTCTGGCGACCTGTGCCGTCTGTTGTGGACAGCGTCTTCTCTATCTGCCCATTTATTTGCTATCTCCATTAACGCGGATACTGTCTTTGGATTGGTCCTTCCCAAGTCCTCGACAAAATCTCCACGCCTGACTCCTGCGACAAACGCATCTATTGCTCTCTCGTCAGATATATTTTCTGCCGAGTTTTTGATGATATTCCACCTTTGGATGTACTTTCTCATTGGCTCATCTGGCTTTTGTCGACATGCTCTCAACTCCTCTAACGACGCGGGTTTTGCACGTGGATCTGAACTAAAATACGAACACATCCTCGAAACTTTCCCAGCTGTCGATGGATCCTGGAGCGAGTTTCTTTATCCAAGATCGTGCGGCTCCACTTAGATGTACCTGGATGCTTTGCATAGCTGTTGCCCTGGTTCCTCCTGTCAGCTTCACCGTCTCCAGATAGTCGACTAGCCAATCCTCTGGATCTTGGAGGCCGTCGAATTTTTTGAAATTATCGGGTAACTTGAATCCTGAGGTGACTCGAGTTTTTCGGACTCTCCTCGTGAAGCATGGTAAGCCGCACATATCCTCGTCATTAAGTTCTGGAGATTGCCGATGATCCCTTCTGCTTTGCCGCGCTCTGTCGACCCTTGCTTGTGCTGCTGTGTCTCTTGCTCCACTTGGTCCTTCAGGTGCTGCCGCTGTTGCTGCTGCAGGTCGTGGACTATTTTGCCTTGCCGCTCCTTCGGGAGGCGTTGATACAAACGCTGTCCCCATAGCTCCAACTCCTGCTACCGCCATATTGTACAGTGTTTCCCTTGGATCACCTGGAGGTGGTTTAGATGCAAGGATAAAAGCATGTGTTGCCATATACCCAGCCTCTGGTGTCTTAGGGATGATGTTTCCTCTTGTATCTATCGACATAAAGGACATGTCGAGGTTTTGGACCAAGTGCTCTCTTTCTGCTTCGGGTATGTGTTGCAGCCTTGATCTTGCTCTGTTCCGCGCCTCCCGGTGGCTATCACCCGTAGTTCTAGATTGTCGACTTAGATCTGCCCTTCTCCTGCTGGATGCAGAAGCTGCCTCCTTTCTCCTGTTCAACTCAGCTGTCTGTTTTTCCAATTCCCTGGCAGCTCGTGCGAGCCTATATTGATATGCTTGTAATTCCTCTGGTGTGGCCGTGGTAGCCATTGGTTCTGTACCGTTCATAGCTCTCGCGGCTCTGTCCCACGCTGCTTGCGAAAGTTGAACTCTATCTCGCGGCTCTGGCCCGACGTATTTGTTGCCCAGGCCTTGGCGCAGATTGGAGGGATCGACGTATGGATTTCCCAAACTGTCGAAAGCCTCAGATGTTTCCTCTTGATCTTCAATGGCATAAATCTGATGATACTTTGTACTCAGATCTATGTTGGGTTTGGTGACATCATCGTTGAGATTGATGAAGACCTTGCCCACTGTGAGAGATTTGTCGATGAAGTCGTGACTGTCGACATCGCTTGAGCCATCGCTTATATATGAGTCCGCAGATGACTCAAACGACATGTCGTTGAAGATCTTGGCGAGTTTCTCTCTTGCTCTGGTGCTGAAGTAGCGTGTCACCGAAGTTTCTTCTTCTCCTGACTCGGTTGACGATGCATAGCTTGAAAAATCAGAATCGACCGCCGACGATCCCGACGAAACCGGAATCTCGACACGATACGATCCTTCCTTCTCGACGCGAAAGTGAAACCTTCCGAACGTCATCTCCATGGGCTCCGCCAGATACGCATATGCATCCAAACGGGAGGGTGGGTGAGGAACAAAATCGACAAGACCAGCAGCGATCTGTTTACCTCGATCCATTGTGTTGCTTGCAGTTGACGATGTCGAAGATCTTGAACGTGCCATCGAGATCAGATCCTTACGCCTCTAGTTCCCACAGATGGCGCCAATTGACAAGGTATCAACTTGTCAATGCCTATGGATTGTAGGCTAGGGTTTAGTTGGAAGTAGAGGGTAAGTAGATCTCGAAGGTTTCAGCCGAAAAGTACCCGACGATTATGAAAACTAGGGTTTGTAGACAATGATTCGATTATTTCTTCGTCCCTCGGCTCCCCCTTTATATAGGAGGTAGAGCCGAGGGATTCGTGCTATACAAGTTACAGAGTCCGGGACGGTTTCTAACTCATCCCGCCAGATTACAAATAACACTTCCTATTACAACTCTTGACTTTCCTTGGTATATCTTGGGCTCCCGAATCTTCTTATTCTTCGGGTAGTGGGCCTTCAGTAAACCCCGGGTACTATCTTCGGCAGGCCCATTTGGGATGCCTATGTCACCCGGGAACCGGAAACTGTGCGCTATAGGCCATGAAATGGGAATAAACATGAAAAATGTGAGCTATAGCTCACGGAATTGGAGGCTGAAAACATGAAAAACACGAGTTTTTACGACGCCTCTCAAATCATGTAGCAGTCGTTACGGTAGCTGGAAATCGTCCCGGGAAGCGGAAAATGTGCGTTATAGGCAATGAAAACTATGAGCTATAGCCCATGGAAATGGAGGAACAAAACATGAAAAAACGTATTTTTGTGACGCTTCTCAAATCATGTGTGCTATAACAAACGGAAATGGAGGCTGAAAATAGGAAAAATATGAGTTTTTGCAACACCTCTCAAATCATGTATCAGTCGTTACGGTAGCTGGAAATTGTCCCGGGAACCGGAAACTGTGCGCTATAGGCCATGAAATGGAAAAAAACATGAAAAATGTGAGCTATAGCCCACAGAAATGGAGGCTGAAAACATGAAAAACACGAGTTTTTGCGACGCCTCTAAAATCGTGTATCAGTCGTTACGTTAGCTGGAAATCATCCCGGGAACTAGAAAATGTGCGCTATAGGCCATGAAATGGCCAAAAACATGAAAACTGTGAGCTATAGCCCATGGAAATAGAGGCACAAAACATGAAAAGCACGTATTTTTGTGATGCCTCTCAAAACATGTATCGATATGTACGGTAGCAGGAAATCATCCCGGAAACTGGAAAATATGTGCTATAGCCCATGAAATGGGCAAAAACATGAAAACTGTGAGCTATAGCTCACGGAATTGGAGGCTGAAAACATGAAAAACAAGAGTTTTTGCGACGCCTCTCAAACCAAGTACCGGTCGTTACGTTAGCTGGAAATCGTCCCGGGAGCAGGAAAATGTGCGCTATAGCCCATGAAATGGGCAAAAATGAAAACTGTGAGCTATAGCCTACGGAAATGGAGGCTGAAAACATGAAAAACATGAGTTTTTGCAACGCCTCTCAAATCATGTATCAGTCGTTACAGTAGCTGGAAATTGTCCCGGGAACCGGAAACTGTGCGCTATAGGCCATGAAATGGGAAAAACATGAAAAATGTGAGCTATAGCTCACGGAATTGGAGGCTGAAAACATGAAAAACACGAGTTTTTGCGACGCCTCTCAAATCATGTAGCAGTCGTTACAGTAGCTGGAAATCGTCCCGAGAACCGGAAAATGTGCGCTATAGGCAATGAAATGGGGAAAAAACATGAAAAATGTGAGTTATAACCCACAGAAATGGAGGCTGAAAACATGAAAAACACGAGTTTTTGCAACGCCTCTCAAATCATGTATCAGTCGTTACGTTAGCTGGAAATCATCCCGAGAACTGGAAAATGTGCGCTATAGGCAATGAAATGGCCGACAAACATGAAAACTGTGAGCTATAGCCCATGGAAATGGAGGTACAAAACATGAAAACCACGTATTTTTGTGACGCTTCTCAAATCATGTGTGCTATAACACACGAAAATGGAGGCTGAAAATAGGAAAAACATGAGTTTTTGCGACGCCTCTCAAATCATGTATCAGTCGTTACGGTACCTGGAAATTGTCCCGGGAACCGAAAACTGTGCGCTATAGGCCATCAAATGGGAAAAAAACATGAAAAATGTGAGCTATAGCCCACGTAAATGGAGGCTGAAAACATGAAAAACACGAGTTTTTGCAACGCCTCTAAAATCGTGTATCAGTCGTTACGTTAGCTGGAAATCATCCCGGGAACTGGAAAATGTGCGCTATAGGGCATGAAATGGCCAACAAACATGAAAACAGTGAGCTATAGCCCATGGAAATAGAGGCACAAAACATGAAAAACACGTATTTTTGTGACGCCTCTCAAAACATGTGTGCTATAACACACGGAAATGGAGGCTGAAAACAGGAAAAATATGAGTTTTTGCAACACCTCTCAAATCATGTATCAGTCGTTACGGTAGCTGGAAATTGTCCCGGGAACCGGAAACTATGCGCTATAGGCCATGAAATGGGAAAAACATGAAAAATGTGAGCTATAGCCCACAGAAATGGAGGCTGAAAACATGAAAAACACGAGTTTTTGCAAAGCCTCTAAAGTCGTGTATCAGTCGTTATGTTAGCTGGAAATCATCCCGGGAACTGGAAAATGTGCGCTATAGGCCATGAAATGGCCAAAAACCATGAAAACTGTGAGCTATAGCCCATGGAAATAGAGGCACAAAACATGAAAAGCACGTATTTTTGTGATGCCTCTCAAAACATGTATCGATATGTACGGTAGCAGGAAATCATCCCGGGAACTGGAAAATATGTGCTATAGCCCATGAAATGGGCAAAAACATGAAAACTGTGAGCTATAGCTCACGGAATTGGAGGCTGAAAACATGAAAAACATGAGTTTTTGCGACACCTCTCAAACCAAGTACCGATCGTTACGTTAGTTGGAAATCGTCTCGGGAGCAGGAAAATGTGCGCTATAGCCCATGAAATGGGCAAAAAATGAAAACTGTGAGCTATAGCCTAGGGAAATGGAGGCCGAAAACATGAAAAACATGAATTTTTGCAACGCCTCTCAAATCATGTATCAGTCGTTACAGTAGCTGGAATTGTCCCGGGAACCGGAAACTGTGCGCTATAGGCCATGAAATGGGAAAAAACATGAAAAATGTGAGCTATAGCTCACATAATTGGAGGCTGAAAACATGAAAAGCACGAGTTTTTGCGACGCCTATCAAATCATGTAGCAGTCGTTAAGGTAGCTGGAAATCATCCCGGGAACCGGAAAATGTGCGCTATAGGCAATGAAATGGGGAAAAAACATGAAAAATGTGAGCTATAACTCACGGAATTGGAGGCTGAAAACATGAAAAACACGAGTTTTTGCGACGCCTCTCAAATCATGTATCAGTCGTTACGTTAGCTGGAAATCATCCCGGGAACTGGAAAATATGCGCTATAGGCCATGAAATGGCCAACAAACATGAAAACTGTGAGCTATAGCCCATGGAAATGGAGGAACAAAACATGAAAAACACGTATTTTGTGACGCTTCTCAAATCATGTGTGCTATAACACACGGAAATGGAGGCTGAAAACAGGAAAAATATGAGTTTTTGCAACACCTCTCAAATCATGTATCAGTCGTTACGGTAGCTGGAAATTGTCCCGGGAACCGGAAACTGTGCGCTATAGGCTATGAAATGGAAAAAAACATGAAAAATGTGAGCTATAGCCCACAAAAATGGAGGCTGAAAACATGAAAACACGAGTTTTTGCAACGCCTCTAAAATCGTGTATCAGTCGTTACGTTAGCTGGAAATCATCCCGGGAACTAGAAAATGTGCGCTATAGGCCATGAAATGGCCAAAAACATGAAAACTGTGAGCTATAGCCCGTGGAAATAGAGGCACAAAACATGAAAAACACGTATTTTTGTGATGCCTCTCAAAACATGTATCGATATGTACGGTAGAAGGAAATCATCCCGGGAACTGGAAAATATGTGCTATAGCCCATGAAATGGGCAAAAACATGAAAACTGTGAGCTATAGCTCACGAAATTGGAGGCTGAAAACATGAAAAACATGAGTTTTTGCGACGCCTCTCAAACCAAGTACCGGTTGTTACGTTAGCTGGAAATCGTCCCGGGAGCAGGAAAATGTGCGCTATAGCCCATGAAATGGGCAAAAATGAAAACTGTGAGCTATAGCCTACGGAAATGGAGGCTGAAAACATGAAAAACATGAGTTTTTGCAACGCCTCTCAAATCATGTATCAGTCGTTACAGTAGCTGGAAATTGTCCCGGGAACCGGAAACTGTGCGCTATAGGCCATGAAATGGGAATAAACATGAAAAATGTGAGCTATAGCTCACGGAATTGGAGGCTGAAAACATGAAAAACACGAGTTTTTGCGACGCCTCTCAAATCATGTAGCAGTCGTTACGGTAGCTGGAAATCGTCCCGGGAAGCGGAAAATGTGCGTTATAGGCAATGAAAACTATGAGCTATAGCCCATTGAAATGGAGGAACAAAACATGAAAAACACGTATTTTTGTGACGCTTCTCAAATCATGTGTGCTATAACAAACGGAAATGGAGGCTGAAAACAGGAAAAATATGAGTTTTTGCAACACCTCTCAAATCATGTATCAGTCGTTACGGTAGCTGGAAATTGTCCCGGGAACCGGAAACTGTGCGCTATAGGCCATGAAATGGAAAAAAACATGAAAAATGTGAGCTATAGCCCACAGAAATGGAGGCTGAAAACATGAAAAACACGAGTTTTTGCGACGCCTCTAAAATCGTGTATCAGTCGTTACGTTAGCTGGAAATCATCCCGGGAACTAGAAAATGTGCGCTATATGCCATGAAATGGCCAAAAACATGAAAACTGTGAGCTATAGCCCATGGAAATAGAGGCACAAAACATGAAAAGCACGTATTTTTGTGATGCCTCTCAAAACATGTATCGATATGTACGGTAGCAGGAAATCATCCCGGAAACTGGAAAATATGTGCTATAGCCCATGAAATGGGCAAAAACATGAAAACTGTGAGCTATAGCTCACGGAATTGGAGGCTGAAAACATGAAAAACATGAGTTTTTGCGACGCCTCTCAAACCAAGTACCGGTCGTTACGTTAGCTGGAAATCGTCCCGGGAGCAGGAAAATGTGCGCTATAGCCCATGAAATGGGCAAAAATGAAAACTGTGAGCTATAGCCTACGGAAATGGAGGCTGAAAACATGAAAAACATGAGTTTTTGCAACGCCTCTCAAATCATGTATCAGTCGTTACAGTAGCTAGAAATTGTCCCGGGAACCGGAAACTGTGCGCTATAGGCCATGAAATGGGAAAAACATGAAAAATGTGAGCTATAGCTCACGGAATTGGAGGCTGAAAACATGAAAAACACGAGTTTTTGCGACGCCTCTCAAATCATGTAGCAGTCGTTACAGTAGCTGGAAATCGTCCCGAGAACCGGAAAATGTGCGCTATAGGCAATGAAATGGGGAAAAAACATGAAAAATGTGAGTTATAACCCACAGAAATGGAGGCTGAAAACATGAAAAACACGAGTTTTTGCAACGCCTCTCAAATCATGTATCAGTCGTTACGTTAGCTGGAAATCATCCCGAGAACTGGAAAATGTGCGCTATAGGCAATGAAATGCCCGTCAAACATGAAAACTGTGAGCTATAGCCCATGGAAATGGAGGTACAAAACATGAAAACCACGTATTTTTGTGACGCTTCTCAAATCATGTGTGCTATAACACACGAAAATGGAGGCTGAAAACAGGAAAAACATGAGTTTTTGCAACGCCTCTCAAATCATGTATCAGTCGTTACGGTACCTGGAAATTGTCCCGGGAACCGGAAACTGTGCGCTATAGGCCATCAAATGGGAAAAAAACATGAAAAATGTGAGCTATAGCCCACGTAAATGGAGGCTGAAAACATGAAAAACACGAGTTTTTGCAACGCCTCTAAAATCGTGTATCAGTCGTTACGTTAGCTGGAAATCATCCCGGGAACTGGAAAATGTGCGCTATAGGGCATGAAATGGCCAACAAACATGAAAACAGTGAGCTATAGCCCATGGAAATAGAGGCACAAAACATGAAAAACACGTATTTTTGTGACGCCTCTCAAAACATGTGTGCAACAAACGGAAATGGAGGCTGAAAACAGGAAAAATATGAGTTTTTGCAACACCTCTCAAATCATGTATCAGTCGTTACGGTAGCTGGAAATTGTCCCGGGAACCGGAAACTATGCGCTATAGGCCATGAAATGGGAAAAACATGAAAAATGTGAGCTATAGCCCACAGAAATGGAGGCTGAAAACATGAAAAACACGAGTTTTTGCAAAGCCTCTAAAATCGTGTATCAGTCGTTATGTTAGCTGGAAATCATCCCGGGAACTGGAAAATGTGCGCTATAGGCCATGAAATGGCCAAAAAACATGAAAACTGTGAGCTATAGCCCATGGAAATAGAGCCACAAAACATGAAAAACACGTATTTTTGTGATGCCTCTCAAAACATGTATCGATATGTACGGTAGCAGGAAATCATCCCGGGAACTGGAAAATATGTGCTATAGCCCATGAAATGGGCAAAAACATGAAAACTGTGAGCTATAGCTCACGGAATTGGAGGCTGAAAACATGAAAAACATGAGTTTTTGCGACACCTCTCAAACCAAGTACCGATCGTTACGTTAGTTGGAAATCGTCTCGGGAGCAGGAAAATGTGCGCTATAGCCCATGAAATGGGCAAAAAATGAAAACTGTGAGCTATAGCCTAGGGAAATGGAGGCCGAAAACATGAAAAACATGAGTTTTTGCAACGCCTCTCAAATCATGTATCAGTCGTTACAGTAGCTGGAATTGTCCCGGGAACCGGAAACTGTGCGCTATAGGCCATGAAATGGGAAAAAACATGAAAAATGAGAGCTATAGCTCACATAATTGGAGGCTGAAAACATGAAAAGCACGAGTTTTTGCGACGCCTATCAAATCATGTAGCAGTCGTTAAGGTAGCTGGAAATCATCCCGGGAACCGGAAAATGTGCGCTATAGGCAATGAAATGGGGAAAAACATGAAAAATGTGAGCTATAACTCACGGAATTGGAGGCTGAAAACATGAAAAACACGAGTTTTTGCGACGCCTCTCAAATCATGTATCAGTCGTTACGTTAGCTGGAAATCATCCCGGGAACTGGAAAATATGCGCTATAGGCCATGAAATGGCCAACAAACATGAAAACTGTGAGCTATAGCCCATGGAAATGGAGGAACAAAACATGAAAAACACGTATTTTGTGACGCTTCTCAAATCATGTGTGCTATAACACACGGAAATGGAGGCTGAAAACAGGAAAAATATGAGTTTTTGCAACACCTCTCAAATCATGTATCAGTCGTTACGGTAGCTGGAAATTGTCCCGGGAACCGGAAACTGTGCGCTATAGGCTATGAAATGGAAAAAAACATGAAAAATGTGAGCTATAGCCCACAAAAATGGAGGCTGAAAACATGAAAACACGAGTTTTTGCAACGCCTCTAAAATCGTGTATCAGTCGTTACGTTAGCTGGAAATCATCCCGGGAACTAGAAAATGTGCGCTATAGGCCATGAAATGGCCAAAAACATGAAAACTGTGAGCTATAGCCCATGGAAATAGAGGCACAAAACATGAAAAACACGTATTTTTGTGATGCCTCTCAAAACATGTATCGATATGTACGGTAGAAGGAAATCATCCCGGGAACTGGAAAATATGTGCTATAGCCCATGAAATGGGCCAAAACATGAAAACTGTGAGCTATAGCTCACGAAATTGGAGGCTGAAAACATGAAAAACATGAGTTTTTGCGACGCCTCTCAAACCAAGTACCGGTTGTTACGTTAGCTGGAAATCGTCCCGGGAACAGGAAAATGTGCGCTATAGCCCATGAAATGGGCAAAAATGAAAACTGTGAGCTATAGCCTACGGAAATGGAGGCTGAAAACATGAAAAACATGAGTTTTTGCAACGCCTCTCAAATCATGTATCAGTCGTTACAGTAGCTGGAAATTGTCCCGGGAACCGGAAACTGTGCGCTATAGGCCATGAAATGGGAATAAACATGAAAAATGTGAGCTATAGCTCACGGAATTGGAGGCTGAAAACATGAAAAACACGAGTTTTTGCGACGCCTCTCAAATCATGTAGCAGTCGTTACGGTAGCTGGAAATCGTCCCGGGAAGCGGAAAATGTGCGTTATAGGCAATGAAAACTATGAGCTATAGCCCATGGAAATGGAGGCACAAAACATGAAAACCACGTATTTTTGTGACGCCTCTCAAAACATGTGTGCTATAACACACGGAAATGGAAGCTGAAAACAAGAAAAATATGATTTTTTGCAACACCTCTCAAATCATGTATCAGTCGTTACGGTAGCTGGAAATTGTCCCGGGAACCGGAAACTGTGCGCTATAGGCCATGAAATGGAAAAAAACATGAAAAATGTGAGCTATAGCCCACAGAAATGGAGGCTGAAAACATGAAAAACACGAGTTTTTGCGACGCCTCTAAAATCGTGTATCAGTCGTTACGTTAGCTGGAAATCATCCCGGGAACTAGAAAATGTGCGCTATAGGCCATGAAATGGCCAAAAACATGAAAACTGTGAGCTATAGCCCATGGAAATAGAGGCACAAAACATGAAAAGCACGTATTTTTGTGATGCCTCTCAAAACATGTATCGATATGTACGGTAGCAGGAAATCATCCCGGGAACTGGAAAATATGTGCTATAGCCCATGAAATGGGCAAAAACATGAAAACTGTGAGCTATAGCTCACGAAATTGGAGGCTGAAAACATGAAAAACATGAGTTTTTGCGACGCCTCTCAAACCAAGTACCGGTCGTTACATTAGCTGGAAATCGTCCCGGGAGCAGGAAAATGTGCGCTATAGCCCATGAAATGGGCAAAAATGAAAACTGTGAGCTATAGCCTACGGAAATGGAGGCTGAAAACTTGAAAAACATGAGTTTTTGCAACGCCTCTCAAATCATGTATCAGTCGTTACGGTAGCTGGAAATTGTCCCGGGAACCGGAAACTGTGCGCTATAGGCCATGAAATGGGAAAAAAACATGAAAAATGTGAGCTATAGCTCACGGAATTGGAGGCTGAAAACATGAAAAACACGAGTTTTTGCGACGCCTCTCAAATCATGTAGCAGTCGTTACAGTAGCTGGAAATCGTCCCGGGAACCGGAAAATGTGCGCTATACGCAATGAAATGGGGAAAAAACATGAAAAATGTGAGCTATAACCCACGGAAATGGAGGCTGAAAACATGAAAAACACGAGTTTTTGCAACGGCTCTCAAATCATGTATCAATCGTTACGTTAGCTGGAAATCATCCCGAGAACTGGAAAATGTGCGCTATAGGCCATGAAATGGCCAACAAACATGAAAACTTTGAGCTATAGCCCATGGAAATGGAGGTACAAAACATGAAAAACACGTATTTTTGTGACGCCTCTCAAATGATGTGTGCTATAACACACGGAAATGGAGGCTGAAAACAGGAAAAACATGAGTTTTTGCAACGCCTCTCAAATCATGTATCAGTCGTTACGGTAGCTGGAAATTGTGCCGGGAACCAGAAACTGTGCGCTATAGGCCATCAAATGGGAAAAAACATGAAAAATGTGAGCTATAGCCCACGGAAATGGAGGCTGAAAACATGAAAAACACGAGTTTTTGCAACGCCTCTAAAATCCATTATCAGTAGTTACGTTAGCTGGAAATCATCCCGGGAACTGGAAAATGTGCGCTATAGGGCTTGAAATGGCCAACAAACATGAAAACTCTGAGCTATAGCCCATGGAAATAGAGGCACAAAACATGAAAAACACGTATTTTTGTGACGCCTCTCAAAACATGTGTGCTATAACACACGAAAATGGAGGCTGAAAACAGGAAAAATATGAGTTTTTGCAACACCTCTCAAATCATGTATCAGTCGTTACGGTAGCTGGAAATTGTCCCGGGAACCGGAAACTATGCGCTATAGGCCATGAAATGGGAAAAACATGAAAAATGTGAGCTATAGCCCACAGAAATGGAGGCTGAAAACATGAAAAACACGAGTTTTTGCAAAGCCTCTAAAATCGTGTATCAGTCGTTATGTTAGCTGGAAATCATCCCGGGAACTGGAAAATGTGCGCTATAGGCCATGAAATGGCCAAAAAACATGAAAACTGTGAGCTATAGCCCATGGAAATAGAGCCACAAAACATGAAAAACACGTATTTTTGTGATGCCTCTGAAAACATGTATCGATATGTACGGTAGCAGGAAATCATCCCGGGAACTGGAAAATATGTGCTATAGCCCATGAAATGGGCAAAAACATGAAAACTGTGAGCTATAGCTCACGGAATTGGAGGCTGAAAACATGAAAAACATGAGTTTTTGCGACACCTCTCAAACCAAGTACCGATCGTTACGTTAGTTGGAAATCGTCTCGGGAGCAGGAAAATGTGCGCTATAGCCCATGAAATGGGCAAAAAATGAAAACTGTGAGCTATAGCCTAGGGAAATGGAGGCCAAAAACATGAAAAACATGAGTTTTTGCAACGCCTCTCAAATCATGTATCAGTCGTTACAGTAGCTGGAATTGTCCCGGGAACCGGAAACTGTGCGCTATAGGCCATGAAATGGGAAAAAACATGAAAAATGTGAGCTATAGCTCACATAATTGGAGGCTGAAAACATGAAAAGCACGAGTTTTTGCGACGCCTATCAAATCATGTAGCAGTCGTTACAGTAGCTGGAAATCGTCCCGGGAACCGGAAAATGTGCGCTATACGCAATGAAATGGGGAAAAAACATGAAAAATGTGAGCTATAACCCACGGAAATGGAGGCTGAAAACATGAAAAACACGAGTTTTTGCAACGGCTCTCAAATCATGTATCAATCGTTACGTTAGCTGGAAATCATCCCGAGAACTGGAAAATGTGCGCTATAGGCCATGAAATGGCCAACAAACATGAAAACTTTGAGCTATAGCCCATGGAAATGGAGGTACAAAACATGAAAAACACGTATTTTTGTGACGCCTCTCAAATGATGTGTGCTATAACACACGGAAATGGAGGCTGAAAACAGGAAAAACATGAGTTTTTGCAACGGCTCTCAAATCATGTATCATTCGTTACGGTAGCTGGAAATTGTGCCGGGAACCAGAAACTGTGCGCTATAGGCCATCAAATGGGAAAAAACATGAAAAATGTGAGCTATAGCCCACGGAAATGGAGGCTGAAAACATGAAAAACACGAGTTTTTGCAACGCCTCTAAAATCGTGTATCAGTAGTTACGTTAGCTGGAAATCATCCCGGGAACTGGAAAATGTGCGCTATAGGGCTTGAAATGGCCAACAAACATGAAAACTCTGAGCTATAGCCCATGGAAATAGAGGCACAAAACATGAAAAACACGTATTTTTGTGACGCCTCTCAAAACATGTGTGCTATAACACACGAAAATGGAGGCTGAAAACAGGAAAAATATGCAACACCTCTCAAATCATGTATCAGTCGTTACGGTAGCTGGAAATTGTCCCGGCAACCGGAAACTGTGCACTATAGGCCATGAAATGGGAAAAAACATGAAAAATGTGAGCTATAGCCCACAGAAATGGAGGCTGAAAACATGAAAAACACGAGTTTTTGCAACGCCTCTAAGATCGTGTATCACTCGTTACGTTAGCTGGAAATCATCCCGGGAACTGGAAAATGTGCGCTATAGGCCATGAAATGGCCAAAAACATGAAAACTGTGAGCTATAGCCCATGGAAATAGTGGCACAAAACATGAAAAACATGTATTTTTGTGATGCCTCTAAAAAATGTATCGATATGTACGGTAGCAGGAAATCATCCCGGGAACTGGAAAATATGTGCTATAGCCCATGAAATGGGCAAAAACATGAAAACTGTGAGCTATAGCTCGCGGAATTGGAGGCTAAAAACATTAAAAACATGAGTTTTTGCGACGCCTCTCAAACCAAGTACCGGTCGTTACGTTAGTTGGAAATCGTCTCGGGAGCAGGAAAATGTGCGCTATAGCCCATGAAATGGGCAAAAAATGAAAACTGTGAGCTATAGCCTACGGAAATGGAGGCTGAAAACATGAAAAACATGAGTTTTTGCAACGCCTCTCAAATCATGTATCAGTCGTTACAGTAGCTGGAATTGTCCCGGGAACCGGAAACTGTGCGCTATAGGCCATGAAATGGGAAAAACATGAAAAATGTGAGCTATAGCTCACGGAATTGGAGGCTGAAAACATGAAAAGCACGAGTTTTTGCGACGCCTCTCAAATCATGTAGCAGTCGTTAAGGTAGCTGGAAATCATCCCGGGAACCGGAAAATGTGCGCTATAGGCAATGAAATGGGGAAAAACATGAAAAATGTGAGCTATAACCCACGGAAATGGAGGCTGAAAACATGAAAAACACGAGTTTTTGCAACGCCTCTCAAATCATGTATCAGTCGTTACGTTAGCTGGAAATCATCCCGGGAACTGGAAAATGTGCGCTATAGGCCATGAAATGGCCAACAAACATGAAAACTGTGAGCTATAGCCCATGGAAATGGAGGTACAAAACATGAAAAACACGTATTTTTGTGACGCATCTCAAATGATGTGTGCTATAACACACGGAAATGGAGGCTGAAAACAGGAAAAACATGAGTTTTTGCAACGGCTCTCAAATCATGTATCATTCGTTACGGTAGCTGGAAATTGTCCCGGGAACCGGAAACTGTGCGCTATAGGCCATCAAATGGGAAAAAAACATGAAAAATGTGAGCTATAGCCCACGGAAATGGAGGCTGAAAACATGAAAACCACGAGTTTTTGCAACGCCTCTAAAATCGTGTATCAGTCGTTACGTTAGCTGGAAATCATCCCGGGAACTGGAAAATGTGCGCTATAGGGCTTGAAATGGCTGATACGTCTCCGACGTATCGATAATTTCTTATGTTCCATGCCACATTATTGATGTTATCTACATATTTTATGCACACTTTATGTCATATTCGTGCATTTTCTGGAACTAACCTATTAACAAGATGCCGAAGTGCCAGTTCCTGTTTTCTGCTGTTTTTGGTTTCAGAAATCCTAGTAACGAAATATTCTCGGAATCGGACGAAATCAACGCCCAGGTTCCTATTTTCACCGGAAGCATCCAGAACACCCGAGAGCCACCAGGGAGGGGGCACAGGCCCACCAAACCACATGGCAGCGCGGCCAGGGGGGGCCCGCGCCACCCTATGGTGTGGGCACCCCTTCAGCCCTCCTGCGCCGCCTCTTCGCCTATTTAAAGCCTCCGTCGCGAAAACCCTGAGGCGTTCGACGAAACCCACAGAAACCTTCCAGAGCCGCCGCCATCGCGAAGCCAAGATCTGGGGGACAGGAGTCTCTGTCCCGGCACGCCGCCGGGACGGGGAAGTGCCCCCGGAAGGCTTCTCCATCGACACCGCTGCCATCTCCACCGCCATCTTCATCACCGCTGCTGCTCCCATGAGGAGGGAGTAGTTCTCCATCGAGGCTCGGGGCTGTACCGGTAGCTATGTGGTTCATCTCTCCCATGTACCTCAATACAATAATCTCATGAGCTGCTTTACATGATTGAGATTCATATGAGTTTTGTATCACTATTCATCTATGTGCTACTCTAGCAATGTTATTAAAGTAGTTATATTCCTCCTGCACGTGTGTAAAGGTGTCAGTGTGTGCACCGTGTTAGTACTTGGTTTATGCTATGATCATGATCTCTTGTAGATTGCGAAGTTAACTATTGCTATGATAATATTGATGTGATCTATTCCTCCTACATATGCATGAAGGTGACAGTGTGCATGCTATGTTAGTACTTGGTTTAGTCTTTTGATCTATCTTACACTATAAGGTTAATTAAATATAAACAAATTGTGGAGCTTGTTAACTCCGGCATTGAGGGTTCGTGTAATCCTACGCAATGCGTTCATCATCCAACAAAAGTGTAGAGTATGCATTTATCTATTCTGTTATGTGATCAATGTTGAGAGTGTCCACTAGTGAAAGTCTAATCCCTAGGCCTTGTTCCTAAATACTGCTGCGTTACTACTGCTTGTTTACCTGTTTCAACCGTGTTACTACTGCTGCAATACTACCACCATCAACTACACGCCAGCAAGCTATTTTCTGGCACCGTTGCTACTGCTCATACTTATTCATACCACCTGTATTTCACTATCTCTTCGCCGAACTAGTGCACCTATTTGGTGTGTTGGGGACACAAGAGACTTCTTGCTTTGTGGTTGCAGGGTTGCATGAGAGGGATATCTTTGACCTCTTCCTCCCTGAGTTCGATAAACCTTGGGTGATCCACTTAAGGGAAAACTTGCTGCTGTTCTACAAACCTCTACTCTTGGAGGCCCAACACTGTCTACAGGAAAGGAGGAGGAACGTAGACATCAAGCTATTTTCTGGCGCCGTTGCCGGGGAGGAAAGGTAAAAGGTACTCACACTCCGTATCTCGGCTACTAAGCTATTTTCCGGCGTTGTAAGTACTCGAAGCTATTTCCTTTAGATCCTGCAATTGCATCTTTTTGTTTCTTGTTTACACTAGTTTGGCATAATGGACAACAATGAGCTTTTTACTCTATTTCCTGATTTAAGACATGGATGGTTTGATCCGAAAATTAAAAAACCCATGGAACATATTAATATGAACTCTTTGAACACCATTGTTGCTAATGATATGGAAAATTCTAAGCTTGGGGAAGCTGGTTTTGATGAGCATGATCTTTTTAGTCCCGCAAGCATTGAGGAGAAAATTTACTTTGATGATACTCTACCTCCTATTTATGATGATTATAATGATAGTAGTCTTTTGGTACCACCTGTTATGGAGGATAAATTTGATTATGATTACAATATACTTCCTATATATGATAGCTACTTTGTTGAATTTGCTCCCACTACAACTAATAAAATTGATTATGCTTATGTTGGGAGTAGTAATAATTTTATGCATGAGACTCATGATAAGAATGCTTTATGTGATGGTTATATTGTTGAGTTTGCTCATGATACTACTGAAAGTTATTATGAGAGAGGAAAATATGGTTGTAGAAATTTTCATGTTACTAAAACACCTCTCTATGTGCTGAAATTTGTGAAGCTATACTTGTTTTATCTTCCTATGCTTGTTACTTTGCTTTTCATGAACTTGTTTATTTACAAGATTCCTATGCATAGGAAGCATGTTAGACTTAAATGTGTTTTGAATTTGCCTCTTGATGCTCTCTTTTGCTTCAAATATTATTTCTTGTGAGTGCATCATTAAAACTGCTGAGCCCATCTTAATGGCTATAAAGAAAGAACTTCTTGGGAGATAACCCATGTGTTATTTTGCTACAGTACTTTGTTTTATATTTGTGTCTTGGAAGTTGTTTACTACTGTAGCAACCTCTCCTTATCTTAGTTTTGTGTTTTGTTGTGCCAAGTAAAGTCTTTGATAGTAAAGTCAATACTAGATTTGGATTACTGCGCAGAAACTGTTTTCTTTGCTGTCACGGATCTGGGCAAAATTCTCTGTAGGTAACTCAGAAAATTATGCCAATTTACGTGAGTGATCCTCAGATATGTACGCAACTTTCATTCAATTTGAGCATTTTCATCTGAGCAAGTCTGTTGCCATTTTAAAATTAGTCTTTACGGACTGTTCTGTTTCGACAGATTCTGCCTTTCATTTCGCATTGCTTCTTTCGCTGTGTTGGGTGGATTTCTTTGTTCCATTACCTTCCAGTAGCTTTGGGCAATGTCCAGAAGTGTTAAGAATGATTGTGTCACCTCTGAACATGTGATTTTTTGATTATGCACTAACCCTCTAATGAGTTTGTTTCGAGTTTGGTGTGAAGGAAGTTTTCAAGGGTCAAGAGAGGAGGATGATATACTATGATCAAGAAGAGTGAAAGCTCTAAGCTTGGGGATGCCCCCGTGGCTCACCCCTGCATATATCAAGAAGACTCAAGCGTCTAAGCTTGGGGATGCCCAAGGCATCCCCTTCTTCATCGACAACATTATCAGGTTCCTCCCTTGAAACTATATTTTTATTCAGTCACATCTTATGTACTTTACTTGGAGCGTCTGTTTGTTTTTGTTTTTGTTTGTGTTTGAATAAATTGGATTACATCATGCTTGTGTGGGAGAGAGACACGCTCCGCTGTAGCATATGGACAAGTATGTCCTTAGTTTCTACTCATAGTATTCATGGCGAAGTTTCTTCTTCGTTAAATTGTTATATGGTTGGAATTGGAAAATGATACATGTAGTAATTGCTATAATTTCTTGGGTAATGTGATACTTGGCAATTGTTGTGCTCATGTTTAAGCTCTTGCATCATATACTTTGCACCTATTAATGAAGAAATACATAGAGCATGCTAAAATTTGGTTTGCATAATTGGTCTCTCTAAGGTCTAGATAATTTCTAGTATTGAGTTTGAACAACAAGGAAGACGGTGTAGAGTCTTATAATGTTTTCAATATGTCTTTTATGTAAGTTTTGCTGCACCGGTTCATCCTTGTGTTTGTTTCAAATAAGCCTTGCTAGCCTAAACCTTGTATCGAGAGGGAATACTTCTCATGCATCCAAAATCCTTGAGCCAACCACTATGCCATTTGTGTCCACCATACCTACCTACTACATGGTATTTTCTGCCATTCCAAGTAAATACTTCATGTGCTACCTTTAAACCTTCAAAATGCTTCTCAATTTGTGTTAATGTTTTATAGCTCATGAGGAAGTATGTGGTGTTTATCTTTCAACCTTGTCATTTACTTTTGACAGACTTTCATAATGGACTAGTGGCACATCCGCTTATCCAATAATTTTGCAAAAAGAGCTGGCAATGGGGTTCCCAGCCCCAATTAATTACAACTTGCATTAATAATTGTCTTCACATGTTTTGCTCTGATTCATCAGCAAAGCAACTTAATTTTGCAAATAGACACTCCTCCATGGTATGAGATTGATGGTAGGCACCCGAGGATTCGGTTAGCCATGGCTTGTGTAAGCAAAGGTTGGGAGGAGTGTCACCCATAAATAAACAAAAACTAAAGTACATGTGTAAACAAAAGAGAAGAGGGATGATCTACCTTGCTGGTAGAGATAACGTCCTTCATGGGAGCCACTCTTGAAAGTCTGGTTGGCGAGGTAGTTAGAGTACCCATTACCATTCGTTGACAACAACAAACACCTCTCAAAATTTTACTTTTATGCTCTCTATATGATTTCAAAACTTAAAAAGCTCTAGCACATGATTTAATCCCTGCTTCCCTCTGCGAAGGGCCTTTCTTTTACTTTATGTTGAGTCAGTTCACCTATTTCTCTCCACCTCAAGAAGCAAACACTTGTGTGAACTGTGCATTGATTCCTACATATTTGCATATTGCACTTGTTATATTACTCTATGTTGACAATTATCCATGAGATATACATGTTACAAGTTGAAAGCAACCGCTGAAACTTAATCTTCTTTTATGTTGCTTCAATGCTTTTACTATGAATTATTGCTTTATGATTTAACTCTTATGCAAGACTTATTGATGCTTGTCTTGAAGTGCTATTCATGAAAAAGTCTTTGCTTTATGATTCACTTGTTTACTCATGTCATATACATTGTTTTGATCGCTGCATTCACTACATATGCTTTACAAATAGTATGATCAAGGTTATGATGGCATGTCACTCCAAAAATTATCTGTGTTATCGTTTTACCTGCTCAGGACGAGCAGAACTAAGCTTGGGGATGCTGATACGTCTCCGATGTATCGATAATTTCTTATGTTCCATGCCACATTATTGATGTTATCTACATGTTTTATGCACACTTTATGTCATATTCGTGCATTTTCTGGAACTAACCTATTAACAAGATGCCGAAGTGCCAGTTCCTGTTTTCTGCTGTTTTTGGTTTCAGAAATCCTAGTAACGAAATATTCTCGGAATCGGACGAAATCAACGCCCAGGTTCCTATTTTCACCGGAAGCATCCAGAACACCCGAGAGCCACCAGGGAGGGGGCACAGGCCCACCAAACCACATGGCGGCGCGGCCAGGGGGGGCCCGCGCCACCCTATGGTGTGGGCACCCCTTCAGCCCTCCTGTGCCGCCTCTTCGCCTATTTAAAGCCTCCGTCGCGAAAACCCTGAGGCGTTCGACGAAACCCACAGAAACCTTCCAGAGCCGCCGCCATCGCGAAGCCAAGATCTGGGGGACAGGAGTCTCTGTTCCGGCACGCCGCCGGGACGGGGAAGTGCCCCCGGAAGGCTTCTCCATCGACACCGCTGCCATCTCCACCGCCATCTTCATCACCGCTGCTGCTCCCATGAGGAGGGAGTAGTTCTCCATCGAGGCTCGGGGCTGTACCGGTAGCTATGTGGTTCATCTCTCCCATGTACCTCAATACAATAATCTCATGAGCTGCTTTACATGATTGAGATTCATATGAGTTTTGTATCACTATTCATCTATGTGCTACTCTAGCAATGTTATTAAAGTAGTTATATTCCTCCTGCACGTGTGTAAAGGTGACAGTGTGTGCACCGTGTTAGTACTTGGTTTATGCTATGATCATGATCTCTTGTAGATTGCGAAGTTAACTATTGCTATGATAATATTGATGTGATCTATTCCTCCTACATATGCATGAAGGTGACAGTGTGCATGCTATGTTAGTACTTGGTTTAGTCTTTTGATCTATCTTACACTATAAGGTTACTTAAATATGAACAAATTGTGGAGCTTGTTAACTCCGGCATTGAGGGTTCGTGTAATCCTACGCAATGCGTTCATCATCCAACAAAAGTGTAGAGTATGCATTTATCTATTCTGTTATGTGATCAATGTTGAGAGTGTCCACTAGTGAAAGTCTAATCCCTAGGCCTTGTTCCTAAATACTGCTGCGTTACTACTGCTTGTTTACTGTTTCACTGTGTTACTACTGCTGCAATACTACCACCATCAACTACACGCCAGCAAGCTATTTTCTGGCACCGTTGCTACTGCTCATACTTATTCATACCACCTGTATTTCACTATCTCTTCGCCGAACTAGTGCACCTATTTGGTGTGTTGGGGACACAAGAGACTTCTTGCTTTGTGGTTGCAGGGTTGCATAAGAGGGATATCTTTGACCTCTTCCTCCCTGAGTTCGATAAACCTTGGGTGATCCACTTAAGGGAAAACTTGCTGCTGTTCTACAAACCTCTGCTCTTGGAGGCCCAACACTGTCTACAGGAAAGGAGGGGGAACGTAGACATCAATGGCCAACAAACATGAAAACTGTGAGCTATAGCCCATGGAAATAGAGGCACAAAACATGAAAAACACGTATTTTTGTGACGCCTCTCAAAACATGTGTGCTATAACACACGAAAATGGAGGCTGAAAACAGGAAAAACATGAGTTTTTGCAACACCTCTCAAATCATGTATCAGTCGTTACGGTAGCTGGAAATTGTCCCGGCAACCGGAAACTGTGCACTATAGGCCATGAAATGGGAAAAAACATGAAAAATGTGAGCTATAGCCCACAGAAATGGAGGCTGAAAATATGAAAAACACGAGTTTTTGCAACGCCTCTAAAATCGTGTATCACTCGTTACGTTAGCTGGAAATCATCCCGGGAACTGGAAAATGTGCGCTATAGGCCATGAAATGGCCAAAAACATGAAAACTGTGAGCTATAGCCCATGGAAATAGTGGCACAAAACATGAAAAACACGTATTTTTGTGATGCCTCTCAAAACATGTATCGATATGTACGGTAGCAGGAAATCATCCCGGGAACTGGAAAATATGTGCTATAGCCCATGAAATGGGCAAAAACATGAAAACTGTGAGCTATAGCTCACGGAATTGGAGGCTGAAAACATGAAAAACATGAGTTTTTGTGACGCCTCTCAAACCAAGTACCGGTCGTTACGTTAGTTGGAAATCGTCTCGGGAGCAGGAAAATGTGCGCTATAGCCCATGAAATGGGCAAAAAATGAATACTGTGAGCTATAGCCTACGGAAATGGAGGCTGAAAACATGAAAAACATGAGTTTTTGCAACGCCTCTCAAATCATGTATCAGTCGTTACAGTAGCTGGAATTGTCCCGGGAACCGGAAACTGTGCGCTATAGGCCATGAAATGGGAAAAAACAAGAAAAATGTGAGCTATAGCTCACGGAATTGGTGGCTGAAAACATGAAAAGCACGAGTTTTTGCGACGCCTCTCAAATCATGTAGCAGTCGTTAAGGTAGCTGGAAATCATCCCGGGAACCGGAAAATGTGCGCTATAGGCAATGAAATGGGGAAAAAACATGAAAAATGTGAGCTATAACCCACGGAAATGGAGGCTGAAAACATGAAAAACACGAGTTTTTGCAACGCCTCTCAAATCATGTATCAGTCGTTACGTTAGCTGGAAATCATCCCAGGAACTGGAAAATGTGCGCTATAGGCCATGAAATGGCCAACAAACATGAAAACTGTGAGCTATAGCCCATGGAAATGGAGGTACAAAACATGAAAAACACGTATTTTTGTGACGCATCTCAAATGATGTGTGCTATAACACACGGAAATGGAGGCTAAAAACAGGAAAAACATGAGTTTTTGCAACGCCTCTCAAATCATGTATCATTCGTTACGGTAGCTGGAAATTGTCCCGGGAACCGGAAACTGTGCGCTATAGGCCATCAAATGGGAAAAAAACATGAAATATGTGAGCTATAGCCCACGGAAATGGAGGCTGAAAACATGAAAAACACGAGTTTTTGCAACGCCTCTAAAATCGTGTATCAGTCATTACGTTAGCTGGAAATCATCCCGGGAACTGGAAAATGTGTGCTATAGGGCATGAAATGGCCAGCAGACATGAAAACTGTGAGCTATAGCCCATGGAAATAGAGGCACAAAACATGAAAACACGTATTTTTGTGACGCCTCTCAAAACATGTGTGCTATACCACACGGAAATGGAGGCTGAAAACAGGAAAAATATGAGTTTTTGCAACACCTCTCAAATCATGTATCAGTCGTTACGGTATCTGGAAATTGGCCGGGGACCCGGAAAGTGTGCGCTATAGGCCATGAAATGGGAAAAAACATGAAAAATGTGAGCTATAGCCCACATAAATGGAGGCTGAAAACATGAAAAACCCGAGTTTTTGCAACGCCTCTAAAATCGTGTATCAGTCGTTATGTTAGCTGGAAATCATCCCGGGAACTGGAAAATGTGCGCTATAGTCCATGAAATGGCCAAAAACATGAAAACTGTGAGCTATAGCCCATGGAAATAGAGGCACAAAACATGAAAAACACATATTTTTGTGATGCCTCTCAAAACATGTATCGATATGTACGGTAGTAGGAAATCATCCCGGGAACTGGAAAATATGTGCTATAGCCCATGAAATGGGCAAAAACATGAAAACTGTGAGCTATAGCTCACGGAATTGGAGGCTGAAAACATGAAAAACATGAGTTTTTGCGACACCTCTCAAACCAAGTACCGGTCGTTACGTTAGGTGGAAATCGTCTTGGGAGCAGGAAAATGTGCGCTATAGCCCATGAAATGTGCAAAAAATGAAAACTGTGAGCTATAGCCTACGGAAATGGAGGCTGAAAACATGAAAAACATGAGTTTTTGCAACGCCTCTCAAATCATGTATCAGTCGTTATAGTAGCTGGAAATTGTCCCGGGAACCGGAAACTGTGCGCTATAGGCCATGAAATGGGAAAAAACATGAAAAATGTGAGCTATAGCTCACGGAATTGGAGGCTGAAAACATGAAAAACACGAGTTTTTGCGACGCCTCTCAAATCATGTATCATTCGTTACGGTAGCTGGAAATCGTCCCGGTAACCGGAAAATGTGCGCTATAGGCAATGAAATGGGAAAAAACATGAAAAATGTGAGCTATAACCCACGGAAATGGAGGCTGAAAACATGAAAAACACGAGTTTTTGCAACGTCTCTCAAATCATGTATCAGTCGTTATGTTAGCTGGAAATCATCCCGGGAACTGGAAAATGTGCGCTATAGGCCATGAAATGGCCAACAAACATGAAAACTGTGAGCTATAGCCCATGGAAATGGAGGTACAAAACATGAAAAACACGTATTTTTGTGACGCCTCTCAAATGATGTGTGCTATAACACACGAAAATGGAGGCTGAAAACAGGAAAAACATGAGTTTTTGCAACGCCTCTCAAATCATGTATCATTCGTTACGGTAGCTGGAAATCATCCCGGGAACCGGAAACTGTGCGCTATAGGCCATCAAATGGGAAAAAAAACATGGAAAATGTGAGCTATAGCCCACGGAAATGGAGGCTGAAAACATGAAAAACACGAGTTTTTGCAACGCCTCTAAAATCGTGTATCAGTCATTACGTTAGCTGGAAATCATCCTGGGAACTGGAAAATGTGTGCTATAGGACATGAAATGGCCAACAGACATGAAAACTGTGAGCTATAGCCCATGGAAATAGAGGCACAAAACATGAAAACACGTATTTTTGTGACGCCTCTCAAAACATGTGTGCTATAACACACAGAAATGGAGGCTGAAAACAGGAAAAATATGAGTTTTTGCAACACCTCTCAAATCATGTATCAGTCGTTACGGTATCTGGAAATTGTCCCGGGAACCGGAAACAGTGCGCTATAGGCCATGAAATGGGAAAAAACATGAAAAATGTGAGCTATAGCCCACAGAAATGGAGGCTGAAAACATGAAAAACACGAGTTTTTGCAACGCCTCTAAAATAGTGTATCAGTCGTTACGTTAGCTGGAAATCATCCAGGAAACTGGAAAATGTGCGCTATAGTCCATGAAATGGCCAAAAACATGAAAACTGTGAGCTATAGCCCATGGAAATAGAGGCACAAAACATGAAAAACACATATTTTTGTGATGCCTCTCAAAACATGTATCGATATGTACGGTAGTAGGAAATCATCCCGGGAACTGGAAAATATGTGCTATAGCCCATGAAATGGGCAAAAACATGAAAACTGTGAGCTATAGCTCACGGAATTGGAGGCTGAAAACATGAAAAACATGAGTTTTTGCGACGCCTCTCAAACCAAGTACCGGTCGTTACGTTAGGTGGAAATCGTCTCGGGAGCAGGAAAATGTGCGCTATAGCCCATGAAATGGGCAAAAAATGAAAACTGTGAGCTATAGCCTATGGAAATGGAGGCTGAAAACATGAAAAACATGAGTTTTTGCAACGCCTCTCAAATCATGTATCTGTCGTTACTTGAGCGGGAAATTGTCCCGGGAACCGGAAACTGTGCGCTATAGGCCATGAAATGGGAAAAAACATGAAAAATGTGAGCTATAGCTCACGGAATTGGAGGCTGAAAACATGAAAAACACGAGTTTTTGCGACGCCTCTCAAAGCATGTAGCAAATGTTACGGTAGCTGGAAATCATCCCGGGAACCGGAAAATGTGCGCTATAGGCAATGAAATGGGAAAAAACATGAAAAATGTGAGCTATAACCCACGGAAATGGAGGCTGAAAACATGAAAAACACGAGTTTTTGCAACGTCTCTCAAATCATGTATCAGTCGTTATGTTAGCTGGAAATCATCCCGGGAACTGGAAAATGTGCGCTATAGGCCATGAAATGGCCAACAAACATGAAAACTGTGAGCTATAGCCCATGGAAATGGAGGTACAAAACATGAAAAACACGTATTTTTGTGATGCCTCTCAAATGATGTGTGCTATAACACACGAAAATGGAGGCTGAAAACAGGAAAAACATGAGTTTTTGCAACGCCTCTCAAATCATGTATCATTCGTTACGGTAGCTGGAAATCGTCCCGGGAACCGGAAAATGGGCGCTATAGGCAATGAAATGGGGAAAAAACATGGAAAATGTGAGCTATAGCCCACGGAAATGGAGGCTGAAAACATGAAAAACACGAGTTTTTGCAACGCCTCTAAAATCGTGTATCAGTCGTTACGTTAGCTGGAAATCATCCCGGGAGCAGGAAATTGTGCGCTATAGGGCATGAAATGGCCAAAAAACATGAAAACTGTGAGCTATAGCCCATGGAAATGGAGGTACAAAACATGAAAAACACGTATTTTTGTGACGCCTCTCAAAACATGTGTGCTATAACACACGGAAATGAAGGCTGAAAACAGGAAAAACATGAGTTTTTGCAACGCCTCTCAAATCATGTATCATTCGTTACGGTAGCTGGAAATTGTCCCGGGAACCGGAAACTGTGCGCTATAGGCCATCAAATGGGAAAAAAACATGAAAAATGTGAGCTATAGCCCACGGAAATGGAGGCTGAAAACATGAAAAACACGAGTTTTTGCAACGCCTCTAAAATCGTGTATCAGTCGTTACGTTAGCTGGAAATCATCCCGGGAACTGGAAAATGTGCGCTATAGGGCTTGAAATGGCCAACAAACATGAAAACTGTGAGCTATAGCCCATGGAAATAGAGGCACAAAACATGAAAAACACGTATTTTTGTGACGCCTCTCAAAACATGTGTGCTATAACACAAGGAAATGGAGGCTGAAAATAGGAAAAATATGAGTTTTTGCAACACCTCTCAAATCATGTATCAGTCGTTACGGTAGCTGGAAATTGTCCCGGGAACCAGAAACTGTGCGCTATAGGCCATGAAATGGGAAAAACATGAAAAATGTGAGCTATAGCCCACAGAAATGGAGGCTGAAAACATGAAAAACACGAGTTTTTGCAACGCCTCTGAAATCGTGTATCAGTCGTTACGTTAGCTGGAAATCATCCCGGGAACTGGAAAATGTGCGCTATAGGCCATGAAATGGCCAAAAACATGAAAACTGTAAGCTATAGGCCATGGAAATAGAGGCACAAAACATGAAAAACACGTATTTTTGTGATGCCTCTCAAAACATGCATCAGTCGTTACGTTAGCTGGAAATCATCCCGGGAACTGGAAAATGTGCGCTATAGGGCTTGAAATGGACAACAAACATGAAAACTGTGAGCTATAGCCCATGGAAATAGAGGCACAAAACATGAAAAACACATATTTTTGTGACGCCTCTCAAAACATGTGTGCTATAACACACGAAAATGGAGGCTGAAAACAGGAAAAATATGAGTTTTTGCAACACCTCTCAAATCATGTATCAGTCGTTACGGTAGCTGGAAATTGTCCCGTGAACCGGAAACTGTGCACTATAGGCCATGAAATGGGAAAAAACATGAAAAATGTGAGCTATAGCCCACAGAAATGGAGGCTGAAAACATGAAAAACACGAGTTTTTGCAACGCCTCTCAAAACATGTATCGATATGTACGGTAGCAGGAAATCTTCCGGGGAACTGGAAAATATGTGCTATAGCCCATGAAATGGGCAAAAACATGAAAACTGTGAGCTATAGCTCACGGAATTGGAGGCTGAAAACATGAAAAACATGAGTTTTTGCGACGCCTCTCAAACCAAGTACCGGTCGTTACGTTAGTTGGAAATCGTCTCGGGAGCAGGAAAATGTGCGCTATAGCCCATGAAATGGGCAAAAAATGAAAACTGTGAGCTATAGCCTACGGAAATGGAGGCTGCAAACATGAAAAACATGAGTTTTTGCAACGCCTCTCAAATCATGTATCAGTCGTTACAGTAGCTGGAATTGTCCCGGGAACCGGAAACTGTGCGCTATAGGCCATGAAATGGGAAAAAACATGAAAAATGTGAGCTATAGCTCACGGAATTGGAGGCTGAAAACATGAAAAGCACGAGTTTTTGCGACGCCTCTCAAATCATGTAGCAGTCGTTACGGTAGCTGGAAATCGTCCCGGGAACCGGAAAATGTGCGCTATAGGCAATGAAATGGGAAAAAAACATGAAAAATGTGAGCTATAACCCACGGAAATGGAGGCTGAAAACATGAAAAACACGAGTTTTTGCAACGCCTCTCAAATCATGTATCAGTCGTTACGTTAGCTGGAAATCATCCCGGGAACTGGAAAATGTGCGCTATAGGCCATGAAATGGCCAACAAACATGAAAACTGTGAGCTCTAGCCCATGGAAATGGAGGTACAAAACATGAAAAACACGAATTTTTGTGACGCATCTCAAATGATGTGTGCTATAACACACGGAAATGGAGGCTGAAAACAGGAAAAACATGAGTTTTTACAACGCCTCTCAAATCATGTATCATTCGTTACGGTAGCTGGAAATTGTCCCGGGAACCGAAAGCGTATGCGCTATAGGCCATCAAATGGGAAAAAAACATGAAAAATGTGAGCTATAGCCCACGGAAATGGAGGCTGAAAACATGAAAAACACGAGTTTTTGCAACGCCTCTAAAATCGTGTATCAGTCGTTACGTTAGCTGGAAATCATCCCGGGAACTGGAAAATGCGCGCTATAGGGCTTGAAATGGCCAACAAACATGAAAACTGTGAGCTATAGCCCATGGAAATAGAGGCACAAAACATGAAAAACACGTATTTTTGTGACGCCTCTCAAAACATGTGTGCTATAACACAAGGAAATGGAGGCTGAAAACAGGAAAAATATGAGTTTTTGCAACACCTCTCAAATCATGTATCAGTCGTTACGGTAGCTGGAAATTGTCCCGGGAACCAGAAACTGTGCGCTATAGGCCATGAAATGGGAAAAACATGAAAAATGTGAGCTATAGCCCACAGAAATGGAGGCTGAAAACATGAAAAACACGTATTTTTGTGACGCCTCTAAAATCGTGTATCAGTCGTTACGTTAGCTGGAAATCATCCCGGGAACTGGAAAATGCGCGCTATAGGGCTTGAAATGGCCAACAAACATGAAAACTGTGAGCTATAGCCCATGGAAATAGAGGCACAAAACATGAAAAACACGTATTTTTGTGACGCCTCTCAAAACATGTGTGCTATAACACAAGGAAATGGAGGCTGAAAACAGGAAAAACATGAGTTTTTACAACGCCTCTCAAATCATGTATCATTCGTTACGGTAGCTGGAAATTGTCCCGGGAACCGAAACTGTGCGCTATAGGCCATCAAATGGGAAAAAAACATGAAAAATGTGAGCTATAGCCCACGGAAATGGAGGCTGAAAACAAGAAAATCCCGTGTCTCTGCTACGCCTCTACAATCTAGTAAGATTCGTTACGTTAGCTGGAAATCATCCCGGGAACTGGAAAATGCGCGCTATAGGGCTTGAAATGGCCAACAAACATGAAAACTGTGAGCTATAGCCCATGGAAATAGAGGCACAAAACAAGAAAAACACGTATTTTTGTGACGCCTCTCAAAACATGTGTGCTATAACACAAGGAAATGGAGGCTGAAAACAGGAAAAATATGAGTTTTTGCAACACCTCTCAAATCATGTATCGATCGTTACGGTAGCTGGAAATTGTCCCGGGAACCAGAAATCGTGCGCTATTGGCCATGAAATGGGAAAAACATGAAAAATGTGAGCTATAGCCCACGGAAATGGAGGCTGAAAACATGAAAAACACGTATTTTTGTGACGCCTCTAAAATCGTGTATCAGTCGTTACGTTAGCTGGAAATCATCCCGGGAACTGGAAAATGCGCGCTATAGGGCTTGAAATGGCCAACAAACATGAAAACTGTGAGCTATAGCCCATGGAAATAGAGGCACAAAACATGAAAAACACGTATTTTTGTGACGCCTCTCAAAACATGTGTGCTATAACACAAGGAAATGGAGGCTGAAAACAGGAAAAATATGAGTTTTTGCAACGCCTCTCAAATCATGTATCAGTCGTTACAGTAGCTGGAATTGTCCCGGAACCGAAACTGTGCGCTATAGGCCATGAAATGGGAAAAAACATGAAAAATGTGAGCTATAGCTCACGGAATTGGAGGCTGAAAACATGAAAAGCACGAGTTTTGCGACGCCTCTCAAATCATGTAGCAGTCGTTACGGTAGCTGGAAATCGTCCCGGGAACCGGAAAATGTGCGCTATAGGCAATGAAATGGGAAAAAAACATGAAAAATGTGAGCTATAACCCACGGAAATGGAGGCTGAAAACATGAAAAACACGAGTTTTTGCAACGCCTCTCAAATCATGTATCAGTCGTTACGTTAGCTAGAAATCATCCCGGGAACTGGAAAATGTGCGCTATAGGCCATGAAATGGCCAACAAACATGAAAACTGTGAGCTCTAGCCCATGGAAATGGAGGTACAAAACATGAAAAACACGAATTTTTGTGACGCATCTCAAATGATGTGTGCTATAACACACGGAAATGGAGGCTGAAAACAGGAAAAACATGAGTTTTTACAACGCCTCTCAAATCATGTATCATTCGTTACGGTAGCTGGAAATTGTCCCGGGAACCGGAAACTGTGCGCTATAGGCCATCAAATGGGAAAAAAACATGAAAAATGTGAGCTATAGCCCACGGAAATGGAGGCTGAAAACATGAAAAACACGAGTTTTTGCAACGCCTCTAAAATCGTGTATCAGTCGTTACGTTAGCTGGAAATCATCCCGGGAACTGGAAAATGAGCGCTATAGGGCTTGAAATGGCCAACAAACATGAAAACTGTGAGCTATAGCCCATGGAAATAGAGGCACAAAACATGAAAAACACGTATTTTTGTGACGCCTCTCAAAACATGTGTGCTATAGCTCACGGAATTGGAGGCTGAAAACATGAAAAGCACGAGTTTTTGCGACGCCTCTCAAATCATGTAGCAGTCGTTACGGTAGCTGGAAATCGTCCCGGGAACCGGAAAATGTGCGCTATAGGCAATGAAATGGGAAAAAAACATGAAAAATGTGAGCTATAACCCACGGAAATGGAGGCTGAAAACATGAAAAACACGAGTTTTTGTGACGCCTCTCAAATCATGTATCAGTCGTTATGTTAGCTGGAAATCATCCCGGGAACTGGAAAATGTGCGCTATAGGCCATGAAATGGCCAACAAACATGAAAACTGTGAGCTCTAGCCCATGGAAATGGAGGTACAAAACATGAAAAACACGACTTTTTGTGACGCCTCTCAAATGATGTGTGCTATAACACACGGAAATGGAGGCTGAAAACAGGAAAAACATGAGTTTTTACAACGCCTCTCAAATCATGTATCATTCGTTACGGTAGCTGGAAATTGTCCCGGGAACCGGAAACTGTGCGCTATAGGCCATCAAATGGGAAAAAAACATGAAAAATGTGAGCTATAGCCCACGGAAATGGAGGCTGAAAACATGAAAAACACGAGTTTTTGCAACGCCTCTAAAATCGTGTATCAGTCGTTACGTTAGCTGGAAATCATCCCGGGAACTGGAAAATGCGCGCTATAGGGCTTGAAATGGCCAACAAACATGAAAACTGTGAGCTATAGCCCATGGAAATAGAGGCACAAAACAAGAAAAACACGTATTTTTGTGACGCCTCTCAAAACATGTGTGCTATAACACAAGGAAATGGAGGCTGAAAACAGGAAAAATATGAGTTTTTGCAACACCTCTCAAATCATGTATCAGTCGTTACGGTAGCTGGAAATTGTCCCGGGAACCAGAAACTGTGCGCTATAGGCCATGAAATGGGAAAAACATGAAAAATGTGAGCTATAGCCCACAGAAATGGAGGCTGAAAACATGAAAAACACGTATTTTTGTGACGCCTCTAAAATCGTGTATCAGTCGTTACGTTAGCTGGAAATCATCCCGGGAACTGGAAAATGCGCGCTATAGGGCTTGAAATGGCCAACAAACATGAAAACTGTGAGCTATAGCCCATGGAAATAGAGGCACAAAACATGAAAAACACGTATTTTTGTGACGCCTCTCAAAACATGTGTGCTATAACACAAGGAAATGGAGGCTGAAAACAGGAAAAATATGAGTTTTTGCAACGCCTCTCAAATCATGTATCAGTCGTTACAGTAGCTGGAATTGTCCCGGGAACCGGAAACTGTGCGCTATAGGCCATGAAATGGGAAAAAACATGAAAAATGTGAGCTATAGCTCACGGAATTGGAGGCTGAAAACATGAAAAGCACGAGTTTTTGCGACGCCTCTCAAATCATGTAGCAGTCGTTACGGTAGCTGGAAATCGTCCCGGGAACCGGAAAATGTGCGCTATAGGCAATGAAATGGGAAAAAAACATGAAAAATGTGAGCTATAACCCACGGAAATGGAGGCTGAAAACATGAAAAACACGAGTTTTTGCAACGCCTCTCAAATCATGTATCAGTCGTTACGTTAGCTGGAAATCATCCCGGGAACTGGAAAATGTGCGCTATAGGCCATGAAATGGCCAACAAACATGAAAACTGTGAGCTCTAGCCCATGGAAATGGAGGTACAAAACATGAAAAACACGAATTTTTGTGACGCATCTCAAATGATGTGTGCTATAACACACGGAAATGGAGGCTGAAAACAGGAAAAACATGAGTTTTTACAACGCCTCTCAAATCATGTATCATTCGTTACGGTAGCTGGAAATTGTCCCGGGAACCGGAAACTGTGCGCTATAGGCCATCAAATGGGAAAAAAACATGAAAAATGTGAGCTATAGCCCACGGAAATGGAGGCTGAAAACATGAAAAACACGAGTTTTTGCAACGCCTCTAAAATCGTGTATCAGTCGTTACGTTAGCTGGAAATCATCCCGGGAACTGGAAAATGCGCGCTATAGGGCTTGAAATGGCCAACAAACATGAAAACTGTGAGCTATAGCCCATGGAAATAGAGGCACAAAACATGAAAAACACGTATTTTTGTGACGCCTCTCAAAACATGTGTGCTATAGCTCACGGAATTGGAGGCTGAAAACATGAAAAGCACGAGTTTTTGCGACGCCTCTCAAATCATGTAGCAGTCGTTACGGTAGCTGGAAATCGTCCCAGGAACCGGAAAATGTGCGCTATAGGCAATGAAATGGGAAAAAAACATGAAAAATGTGAGCTATAACCCACGGAAATGGAGGCTGAAAACATGAAAAACACGAGTTTTTGTGACGCCTCTCAAATCATGTATCAGTCGTTACGTTAGCTGGAAATCATCCCGGGAACTGGAAAATGTGCGCTATAGGCCATGAAATGGCCAACAAACATGAAAACTGTGAGCTCTAGCCCATGGAAATGGAGGTACAAAACATGAAAAACACGACTTTTTGTGACGCCTCTCAAATGATGTGTGCTATAACACACGGAAATGGAGGCTGAAAACAGGAAAAACATGAGTTTTTACAACGCCTCTCAAATCATGTATCATTCGTTACGGTAGCTGGAAATTGTCCCGGGAACCGAAAACTGTGCGCTATAGGCCATCAAATGGGAAAAAAACATGAAAAATGTGAGCTATAGCCCACGGAAATGGAGGCTGAAAACATGAAAAACACGAGTTTTTGCAACGCCTCTAAAATCGTGTATCAGTCGTTACGTTAGCTGGAAATCATCCCGGGAACTGGAAAATGCGCGCTATAGGGCTTGAAATGGCCAACAAACACGAAAACTGTGAGCTATAGCCCATGGAAATAGAGGCACAAAACATGAAAAACACGTATTTTTGTGACGCCTCTCAAAACATGTGTGCTATAACACAAGGAAATGGAGGCTGAAAACAGGAAAAATATGAGTTTTTGCAACACCTCTCAAATCATGTATCAGTCGTTACGGTAGCTGGAAATTGTCCCGGGAACCAGAAACTGTGCGCTATAGGCCATGAAATGGGAAAAACATGAAAAATGTGAGCTATAGCCCACAGAAATGGAGGCTGAAAACATGAAAAACACGTATTTTTGTGACGCCTCTAAAATCGTGTATCAGTCGTTACGTTAGCTGGAAATCATCCCGGGAACTGGAAAATGCGCGCTATAGGGCATGAAATGGCCAGCAGACATGAAAACTGTGAGCTATAGCCCATGGAAATAGAGGCACAAAACATGAAAACACGTATTTTTGTGACGCCTCTCAAAACATGTGTGCTATACCACACGGAAATGGAGGCTGAAAACAGGAAAAATATGAGTTTTTGCAACACCTCTCAAATCATGTATCAGTCGTTACGGTATCTGGAAATTGTCCCGGGAACCGGAAACTGTGCGCTATAGGCCATGAAATGGGAAAAAACATGAAAAATGTGAGCTATAGCCCACATAAATGGAGGCTGAAAACATGAAAAACCCGAGTTTTTGCAACGCCTCTAAAATCGTGTATCAGTCGTTATGTTAGCTGGAAATCATCCCGGGAACTGGAAAATGTGCGCTATAGTCCATGAAATGGCCAAAAACATGAAAACTGTGAGCTATAGCCCATGGAAATAGAGGCACAAAACATGAAAAACACATATTTTTGTGATGCCTCTCAAAACATGTATCGATATGTACGGTAGTAGGAAATCATCCCGGGAACTGGAAAATATGTGCTATAGCCCATGAAATGGGCAAAAACATGAAAACTGTGAGCTATAGCTCACGGAATTGGAGGCTGAAAACATGAAAAACATGAGTTTTTGCGACACCTCTCAAACCAAGTACCGGTCGTTACGTTAGGTGGAAATCGTCTCGGGAGCAGGAAAATGTGCGCTATAGCCCATGAAATGGGCAAAAAATGAAAACTGTGAGCTATAGCCTATGGAAATGGAGGCTGAAAACATGAAAAACATGAGTTTTTGCAACGCCTCTCAAATCATGTATCAGTCGTTACAGTAGCTGGAAATTGTCCCGGGAACCGGAAACTGTGCGCTATAGGCCATGAAATGGGAAAAAACATGAAAAATGTGAGCTATAGCTCACGGAATTGGAGGCTGAAAACATGAAAAACACGAGTTTTTGCGACGCCTCTCAAATCATGTAGCAGTCGTTACGGTAGCTGGAAATCGTCCCGGTAACCGGAAAATGTGCGCTATAGGCAATGAAATGGGAAAAAACATGAAAAATGTGAGCTATAACCCACGGAAATGGAGGCTGAAAACATGAAAAACACGAGTTTTTGCAACGTCTCTCAAATCATGTATCAGTCGTTATGTTAGCTGGAAATCATCCCGGGAACTGGAAAATGTGCGCTATAGGCCATGAAATGGCCAACAAACATGAAAACTGTGAGCTATAGCCCATGGAAATGGAGGTACAAAACATGAAAAACACGTATTTTTGTGACGCCTCTCAAATGATGTGTGCTATAACACACGAAAATGGAGGCTGAAAACAGGAAAAACATGAGTTTTTGCAACGCCTCTCAAATCATGTATCATTCGTTACGGTAGCTGGAAATCATCCTGAAACATGGAAAATGTGAGCTATAGGCCATCAAATGGGAAAAAAACATGGAAAATGTGAGCTATAGCCCACGGAAATGGAGGCTGAAAACATGAAAAACACGAGTTTTTGCAACGCCTCTAAAATCGTGTATCAGTCATTACGTTAGCTGGAAATCATCCTGGGAACTGGAAAATGTGTGCTATAGGACATGAAATGGCCAACAGACATGAAAACTGTGAGCTATAGCCCATGGAAATAGAGGCACAAAACATGAAAACACGTATTTTTGTGACGCCTCTCAAAACATGTGTGCTATAACACACAGAAATGGAGGCTGAAAACAGGAAAAATATGAGTTTTTGCAACACCTCTCAAATCATGTATCAGTCGTTACGGTATCTGGAAATTGTCCCGGGAACCGGAAACTGTGCGCTATAGGCCATGAAATGGGAAAAAACATGAAAAATGTGAGCTATAGCCCACAGAAATGGAGGCTGAAAACATGAAAAACACGAGTTTTTGCAACGCCTCTAAAATAGTGTATCAGTCGTTACGTTAGCTGGAAATCATCCAGGAAACTGGAAAATGTGCGCTATAGTCCATGAAATGGCCAAAAACATGAAAACTGTGAGCTATAGCCCATGGAAATAGAGGCACAAAACATGAAAAACACATATTTTTGTGATGCCTCTCAAAACATGTATCGATATGTACGGTAGTAGGAAATCATCCCGGGAACTGGAAAATATGTGCTACAGCCCATGAAATGGGCAAAAACATGAAAACTGTGAGCTATAGCTCACGGAATTGGAGGCTGAAAACATGAAAAACATGAGTTTTTGCGACGCCTCTCAAACCAAGTACCGGTCGTTACGTTAGGTGGAAATCGTCTCGGGAGCAGGAAAATGTGCGCTATAGCCCATGAAATGGGCAAAAAATGAAAACTGTGAGCTATAGCCTATGGAAATGGAGGCTGAAAACATGAAAAACATGAGTTTTTGCAACGCCTCTCAAATCATGTATCAGTCGTTACAGTAGCTGGAAATTGTCCCGGGAACCGGAAACTGTGCGCTATAGGCCATTAAATGGGAAAAAACATGAAAAATGTGAGCTATAGCTCACGGAATTGGAGGCTGAAAACATGAAAAACACGAGTTTTTGCGACGCCTCTCAAATCATGTAGCAGTCGTTACGGTAGCTGGAAATCATCCCGGGAACCGGAAAATGTGCGCTATAGGCAATGAAATGGGAAAAAACATGAAAAATGTGAGCTATAACCCACGGAAATGGAGGCTGAAAACATGAAAAACACGAGTTTTTGCAACGTCTCTCAAATCATGTATCAGTCGTTATGTTAGCTGGAAATCATCCCGGGAACTGGAAAATGTGCGCTATAGGCCATGAAATGGCCAACAAACATGAAAACTGTGAGCTATAGCCCATGGAAATGGAGGTACAAAACATGAAAAACACGTATTTTTGTGATGCCTCTCAAATGATGTGTGCTATAACACACGAAAATGGAGGCTGAAAACAGGAAAAACATGAGTTTTTGCAACGCCTCTCAAATCATGTATCATTCGTTACGGTAGCTGGAAATCGTCCCGGGAACCGGAAAATGGGCGCTATAGGCAATGAAATGGGGAAAAAACATGGAAAATGTGAGCTATAGCCCACGGAAATGGAGGCTGAAAACATGAAAAACACGAGTTTTTGCAACGCCTCTAAAATCGTGTATCAGTCGTTACGTTAGCTGGAAATCATCCCGGGAGCAGGAAATTGTGCGCTATAGGGCATGAAATGGCCAAAAAACATGAAAACTGTGAGCTATAGCCCATGGAAATGGAGGTACAAAACATGAAAAACACGTATTTTTGTGACGCCTCTCAAAACATGTGTGCTATAACACACGGAAATGAAGGCTGAAAACAGGAAAAACATGAGTTTTTGCAACGCCTCTCAAATCATGTATCATTCGTTACGGTAGCTGGAAATTGTCCGGAACCGGAAACTGTGCGCTATAGGCCATCAAATGGGAAAAAAACATGAAAAATGTGAGCTATAGCCCACGGAAATGGAGGCTGAAAACATGAAAAACACGAGTTTTTGCAACGCCTCTAAAATCGTGTATCAGTCGTTACGTTAGCTGGAAATCATCCCGGGAACTGGAAAATGTGCGCTATAGGGCTTGAAATGGCCAACAAACATGAAAACTGTGAGCTATAGCCCATGGAAATAGAGGCACAAAACATGAAAAACACGTATTTTTGTGACGCCTCTCAAAACATGTGTGCTATAACACAAGGAAATGGAGGCTGAAAATAGGAAAAATATGAGTTTTTGCAACACCTCTCAAATCATGTATCAGTCGTTACGGTAGCTGGAAATTGTCCCGGGAACCAGAAACTGTGCGCTATAGGCCATGAAATGGGAAAAACATGAAAAATGTGAGCTATAGCCCACAGAAATGGAGGCTGAAAACATGAAAAACACGAGTTTTTGCAACGCCTCTAAAATCGTGTATCAGTCGTTACGTTAGCTGGAAATCATCCCGGGAACTGGAAAATGTGCGCTATAGGCCATGAAATGGCCAAAAACATGAAAACTGTAAGCTATAGGCCATGGAAATAGAGGCACAAAACATGAAAAACACGTATTTTTGTGATGCCTCTCAAAACATGCATCAGTCGTTACGTTAGCTGGAAATCATCCCGGGAACTGGAAAATGTGCGCTATAGGGCTTGAAATGGACAACAAACATGAAAACTGTGAGCTATAGCCCATGGAAATAGAGGCACAAAACATGAAAAACACATATTTTTGTGACGCCTCTCAAAACATGTGTGCTATAACACACGAAAATGGAGGCTGAAAACAGGAAAAATATGAGTTTTTGCAACACCTCTCAAATCATGTATCAGTCGTTACGGTAGCTGGAAATTGTCCCGTGAACCGGAAACTGTGCACTATAGGCCATGAAATGGGAAAAAACATGAAAAATGTGAGCTATAGCCCACAGAAATGGAGGCTGAAAACATGAAAAACACGAGTTTTTGCAACGCCTCTCAAAACATGTATCGATATGTACGGTAGCAGGAAATCTTCCGGGGAACTGGAAAATATGTGCTATAGCCCATGAAATGGGCAAAAACATGAAAACTGTGAGCTATAGCTCACGGAATTGGAGGCTGAAAACATGAAAAACATGAGTTTTTGCGATGCCTCTCAAACCAAGTACCGGTCGTTACGTTAGTTGGAAATCGTCTCGGGAGCAGGAAAATGTGCGCTATAGCCCATGAAATGGGCAAAAAATGAAAACTGTGAGCTATAGCCTACGGAAATGGAGGCTGCAAACATGAAAAACATGAGTTTTTGCAACGCCTCTCAAATCATGTATCAGTCGTTACAGTAGCTGGAAATGTACCCGGAACCGGAAATCAGGCGCTATAGGCCATGAAATGGGAAAAAACATGAAAAATGTGAGCTATAGCTCACGGAATTGGAGGCTGAAAACATGAAAAGCACGAGTTTTTGCGACGCCTCTCAAATCATGTAGCAGTCGTTACGGTAGCTGGAAATCGTCCCGGGAACCGGAAAATGTGCGCTATAGGCAATGAAATGGGAAAAAAACATGAAAAATGTGAGCTATAACCCACGGAAATGGAGGCTGAAAACATGAAAAACACGAGTTTTTGCAACGCCTCTCAAATCATGTATCAGTCGTTACGTTAGCTGGAAATCATCCCGGGAACTGGAAAATGTGCGCTATAGGCCATGAAATGGCCAACAAACATGAAAACTGTGAGCTCTAGCCCATGGAAATGGAGGTACAAAACATGAAAAACACGAATTTTTGTGACGCATCTCAAATGATGTGTGCTATAACACACGGAAATGGAGGCTGAAAACAGGAAAAACATGAGTTTTTACAACGCCTCTCAAATCATGTATCATTCGTTACGGTAGCTGGAAATTGTCCCGGGAACCGGAAACTGTGCGCTATAGGCCATCAAATGGGAAAAAAACATGAAAAATGTGAGCTATAGCCCACGGAAATGGAGGCTGAAAACATGAAAAACACGAGTTTTTGCAACGCCTCTAAAATCGTGTATCAGTCGTTACGTTAGCTGGAAATCATCCCGGGAACTGGAAAATGCGCGCTATAGGGCTTGAAATGGCCAACAAACATGAAAACTGTGAGCTATAGCCCATGGAAATAGAGGCACAAAACATGAAAAACACGTATTTTTGTGACGCCTCTCAAAACATGTGTGCTATAACACAAGGAAATGGAGGCTGAAAACAGGAAAAATATGAGTTTTTGCAACACCTCTCAAATCATGTATCAGTCGTTACGGTAGCTGGAAATTGTCCCGGGAACCAGAAACTGTGCGCTATAGGCCATGAAATGGGAAAAACAGGAAAAATGTGAGCTATATCCCACATTAATTGAGGCTGAAAACATGAAAAACACGTATTTTTGTGACGCCTCTAAAATCGTGTATCGGTCGTTACGTTAGCTGGAAATCATCCCGGGAACTGGAAAATGCGCGCTATAGGGCTTGAAATGGCCAACAAACATGAAAACTGTGAGCTATAGCCCATGGAAATAGAGGCACAAAACATGAAAAACACGTATTTTTGTGACGCCTCTCAAAACATGTGTGCTATAACACAAGGAAATGGAGGCTGAAAACAGGAAAAACATGAGTTTTTACAACGCCTCTCAAATCATGTATCATTCGTTACGGTAGCTGGAAATTGTCCCGGGAACCGGAAACTGTGCGCTATAGGCCATCAAATGGGAAAAAAACATGAAAAATGTGAGCTATAGCCCACGGAAATGGAGGCTGAAAACATGAAAAACACGAGTTTTTGCAACGCCTCTAAAATCGTGTATCAGTCGTTACGTTAGCTGGAAATCATCCCGGGAACTGGAAAATGCGCGCTATAGGGCTTGAAATGGCCAACAAACACGAAAACTGTGAGCTATAGCCCATGGAAATAGAGGCACAAAACATGAAAAACACGTATTTTTGTGACGCCTCTCAAAACATGTGTGCTATAACACAAGGAAATAGAGGCTGAAAACAGGAAAAATATGAGTTTTTGCAACACCTCTCAAATCATGTATCAGTCGTTACGGTAGCTGGAAATTGTCCCGGGAACCAGAAACTGTGCGCTATAGGCCATGAAATGGGAAAAACATGAAAAATGTGAGCTATAGCCCACAGAAATGGAGGCTGAAAACATGAAAAACACGTATTTTTGTGACGCCTCTAAAATCGTGTATCAGTCGTTACGTTAGCTGGAAATCATCCCGGGAACTGGAAAATGCGCGCTATAGGGCTTGAAATGGCCAACAAACATGAAAACTGTGAGCTATAGCCCATGGAAATAGAGGCACAAAACATGAAAAACACGTATTTTTGTGACGCCTCTCAAAACATGTGTGCTATAACACAAGGAAATGGAGGCTGAAAACAGGAAAAATATGAGTTTTTGCAACGCCTCTCAAATCATGTATCAGTCGTTACAGTAGCTGGAATTGTCCCGGGAACCGGAAACTGTGCGCTATAGGCCATGAAATGGGAAAAAACATGAAAAATGTGAGCTATAGCTCACGGAATTGGAGGCTGAAAACATGAAAAGCACGAGTTTTTGCGACGCCTCTCAAATCATGTAGCAGTCGTTACGGTAGCTGGAAATCGTCCCGGGAACCGGAAAATGTGCGCTATAGGCAATGAAATGGGAAAAAAACATGAAAAATGTGAGCTATAACCCACGGAAATGGAGGCTGAAAACATGAAAAACACGAGTTTTTGCAACGCCTCTCAAATCATGTATCAGTCGTTACGTTAGCTGGAAATCATCCCGGGAACTGGAAAATGTGCGCTATAGGCCATGAAATGGCCAACAAACATGAAAACTGTGAGCTCTAGCCCATGGAAATGGAGGTACAAAACATGAAAAACACGAATTTTTGTGACGCATCTCAAATGATGTGTGCTATAACACACGGAAATGGAGGCTGAAAACAGGAAAAACATGAGTTTTTACAACGCCTCTCAAATCATGTATCATTCGTTACGGTAGCTGGAAATTGTCCCGGGAACCGGAAACTGTGCGCTATAGGCCATCAAATGGGAAAAAAACATGAAAAATGTGAGCTATAGCCCACGGAAATGGAGGCTGAAAACATGAAAAACACGAGTTTTTGCAACGCCTCTAAAATCGTGTATCAGTCGTTACGTTAGCTGGAAATCATCCCGGGAACTGGAAAATGTGCGCTATAGGGCTTGAAATGGCCAACAAACATGAAAACTGTGAGCTATAGCCCATGGAAATAGAGGCACAAAACATGAAAAACACGTATTTTTGTGACGCCTCTCAAAACATGTGTGCTATAACACAAGGAAATGGAGGCTGAAAACAGGAAAAATATGAGTTTTTGCAACACCTCTCAAATCATGTATCAGTCGTTACGGTAGCTGGAAATTGTCCCGGGAACCAGAAACTGTGCGCTATAGGCCATGAAATGGGAAAAACATGAAAAATGTGAGCTATAGCCCACAGAAATGGAGGCTGAAAACAGGAAAAATATGAGTTTTTGCGACACCTCTCAAATCATGTATCAGTCGTTATGGTAGCTGGAAATTGTCCCGTGAACCGGAAACTGTGCACTATAGGCCATGAAATGGGAAAAAAACATGAAAAATGTGAGCTATAGCCCACAGAAATGGAGGCTGAAAACATGAAAAACACGAGTTTTTGCAACGCCTCTAAAATCGTGTATCAGTCGTTACGTTAGCTGGAAATCATCCCGGGAACTGGAAAATGTGCGCTATAGGCCATGAAATGGCCAAAAACATGAAAACTGTAAGCTATAGGCCATGGAAATAGAGGCACAAAACATGAAAAACACGTATTTTTGTGATGCCTCTCAAAACATGCATCAGTCGTTACGTTAGCTGGAAATCATCCCGGGAACTGGAAAATGTGCGCTATAGGGCTTGAAATGGACAACAAACATGAAAACTGTGAGCTATAGCCCATGGAAATAGAGGCACAAAACATGAAAAACACATATTTTTGTGACGCCTCTCAAAACATGTGTGCTATAACACACGAAAATGGAGGCTGAAAACAGGAAAAATATGAGTTTTTGCAACACCTCTCAAATCATGTATCAGTCGTTACGGTAGCTGGAAATTGTCCCGTGAACCGGAAACTGTGCACTATAGGCCATGAAATGGGAAAAAACATGAAAAATGTGAGCTATAGCCCACAGAAATGGAGGCTGAAAACATGAAAAACACGAGTTTTTGCAACGCCTCTCAAAACATGTATCGATATGTACGGTAGCAGGAAATCTTCCGGGGAACTGGAAAATATGTGCTATAGCCCATGAAATGGGCAAAAACATGAAAACTGTGAGCTATAGCTCACGGAATTGGAGGCTGAAAACATGAAAAACATGAGTTTTTGCGACGCCTCTCAAACCAAGTACCGGTCGTTACGTTAGTTGGAAATCGTCTCGGGAGCAGGAAAATGTGCGCTATAGCCCATGAAATGGGCAAAAAATGAAAACTGTGAGCTATAGCCTACGGAAATGGAGGCTGCAAACATGAAAAACATGAGTTTTTGCAACGCCTCTCAAATCATGTATCAGTCGTTACAGTAGCTGGAATTGTCCCGGGAACCGGAAACTGTGCGCTATAGGCCATGAAATGGGAAAAAACATGAAAAATGTGAGCTATAGCTCACGGAATTGGAGGCTGAAAACATGAAAAGCACGAGTTTTTGCGACGCCTCTCAAATCATGTAGCAGTCGTTACGGTAGCTGGAAATCGTCCCGGGAACCGGAAAATGTGCGCTATAGGCAATGAAATGGGAAAAAAACATGAAAAATGTGAGCTATAACCCACGGAAATGGAGGCTGAAAACATGAAAAACACGAGTTTTTGCAACGCCTCTCAAATCATGTATCAGTCGTTACGTTAGCTGGAAATCATCCCGGGAACTGAAAAATGTGCGCTATAGGCCATGAAATGGCCAACAAACATGAAAACTGTGAGCTCTAGCCCATGGAAATGGAGGTACAAAACATGAAAAACACGAATTTTTGTGACGCATCTCAAATGATGTGTGCTATAACACACGGAAATGGAGGCTGAAAACAGGAAAAACATGAGTTTTTACAACGCCTCTCAAATCATGTATCATTCGTTACGGTAGCTGGAAATTGTCCCGGGAACCGGAAACTGTGCGCTATAGGCCATCAAATGGGAAAAAAACATGAAAAATGTGAGCTATAGCACACGGAAATGGAGGCTGAAAACATGAAAAACACGAGTTTTGCAACGCCTCTAAAATCGTGTATCGGTCGTTACGTTAGCTGGAAATCATCCCGGAACTGGAAAATGCGCGCTATAGGGCTTGAAATGGCCAACAAACATGAAAACTGTGAGCTATAGCCCATGGAAATAGAGGCACAAAACATGAAAAACACGTATTTTTGTGACGCCTCTCAAAACATGTGTGCTATAACACAAGGAAATGGAGGCTGAAAACAGGAAAAATATGAGTTTTTGCAACACCTCTCAAATCATGTATCGATCGTTACGGTAGCTGGAAATTGTCCCGGGAACCAGAAATCGTGCGCTATAGGCCATGAAATGGGAAAAACATGAATAATGTGAGCTATAGCCCACAGAAATGGAGGCTGAAAACATGAAAAACACGTATTTTTGTGACGCCTCTAAAATCGTGTATAGATCGTTACGTTAGCTGGAAATCATCCCGGGAACTGGAAAATGCGCGCTATAGGGCTTGAAATGGCCAACAAACATGAAAACTGTGAGCTATAGCCCATGGAAATAGAGGCACAAAACATGAAAAACACGTATTTTTGTGACGCCTCTCAAAACATGTGTGCTATAACACAAGGAAATGGAGGCTGAAAACAGGAAAAACATGAGTTTTTACAACGCCTCTCAAATCATGTATCATTCGTTACGGTAGCTGGAAATTGTCCCGGGAACCGGAAACTGTGCGCTATAGGCCATCAAATGGGAAAAAACATGAAAAATGTGAGCTATAGCCCACGGAAATGGAGGCTGAAAACATGAAAAACACGAGTTTTTGCAACGCCTCTAAAATCGTGTATCAGTCGTTACGTTAGCTGGAAATCATCCCGGGAACTGGAAAATGCGCGCTATAGGGCTTGAAATGGCCAACAAACATGAAAACTGTGAGCTATAGCCCATGGAAATAGAGGCACAAAACATGAAAAACACGTATTTTGTGACGCCTCTCAAAACATGTGTGCTATAACACAAGGAAATGGAGGCTGAAAACAGGAAAAATATGAGTTTTTGCAACACCTCTCAAATCATGTATCAGTCGTTACGGTAGCTGGAAATTGTCCCGGGAACCAGAAACTGTGCGCTATAGGCCATGAAATGGGAAAAACATGAAAAATGTGAGCTATAGCCCACAGAAATGGAGGCTGAAAACATGAAAAACACGTATTTTTGTGACGCCTCTAAAATCGTGTATCAGTCGTTACGTTAGCTGGAAATCATCCCGGGAACTGGAAAATGCGCGCTATAGGGCTTGAAATGGCCAACAAACATGAAAACTGTGAGCTATAGCCCATGGAAATAGAGGCACAAAACATGAAAAACACGTATTTTTGTGACGCCTCTCAAAACATGTGTGCTATAACACAAGGAAATGGAGGCTGAAAACAGGAAAAATATGAGTTTTTGCAACGCCTCTCAAATCATGTATCAGTCGTTACAGTAGCTGGAATTGTCCCGGGAACCGGAAACTGTGCGCTATAGGCCATGAAATGGGAAAAAACATGAAAAATGTGAGCTATAGCTCACGGAATTGGAGGCTGAAAACATGAAAAGCACGAGTTTTTGCGACGCCTCTCAAATCATGTAGCAGTCGTTACGGTAGCTGGAAATCGTCCCGGGAACCGGAAAATGTGCGCTATAGGCAATGAAATGGGAAAAAAAATGAAAAATGTGAGCTATAACCCACGGAAATGGAGGCTGAAAACATGAAAAACACGAGTTTTTGCAACGCCTCTCAAATCATGTATCAGTCGTTACGTTAGCTGGAAATCATCCCGGGAACTGGAAAATGTGCGCTATAGGCCATGAAATGGCCAACAAACATGAAAACTGTGAGCTCTAGCCCATGGAAATGGAGGTACAAAACATGAAAAACACGAATTTTTGTGACGCATCTCAAATGATGTGTGCTATAACACACGGAAATGGAGGCTGAAAACAGGAAAAACATGAGTTTTTACAACGCCTCTCAAATCATGTATCATTCGTTACGGTAGCTGGAAATTGTCCCGGGAACCGGAAACTGTGCGCTATAGGCCATCAAATGGGAAAAAAACATGAAAAATGTGAGCTATAGCCCACGGAAATGGAGGCTGAAAACATGAAAAACACGAGTTTTTGCAACGCCTCTAAAATCGTGTATCAGTCGTTACGTTAGCTGGAAATCATCCCAGGAACTGGAAAATGCGCGCTATAGGGCTTGAAATGGCCAACAAACATGAAAACTGTGAGCTATAGCCCATGGAAATAGAGGCACAAAACATGAAAAACACGTATTTTTGTGACGCCTCTCAAAACATGTGTGCTATAGCTCACGGAATTGGAGGCTGAAAACATGAAAAGCACGAGTTTTTGCGACGCCTCTCAAATCATGTAGCAGTCGTTACGGTAGCTGGAAATCGTCCCGGGAACCGGAAATGTGCGCTATAGGCAATGAAATGGGAAAAAAACATGAAAAATGTGAGCTATAACCCACGGAAATGGAGGCTGAAAACATGAAAAACACGAGTTTTTGTGACGCCTCTCAAATCATGTATCAGTCGTTACGTTAGCTGGAAATCATCCCGGGAACTGGAAAATGTGCGCTATAGGCCATGAAATGGCCAACAAACATGAAAACTGTGAGCTCTAGCCCATGGAAATGGAGGTACAAAACATGAAAAACACGACTTTTTGTGACGCCTCTCAAATGATGTGTGCTATAACACACGGAAATGGAGGCTGAAAACAGGAAAAACATGAGTTTTTACAACGCCTCTCAAATCATGTATCATTCGTTACGGTAGCTGGAAATTGTCCCGGGAACCGGAAACTGTGCGCTATAGGCCATCAAATGGGAAAAAAACATGAAAAATGTGAGCTATAGCCCACGGAAATGGAGGCTGAAAACATGAAAAACACGAGTTTTTGCAACGCCTCTAAAATCGTGTATCAGTCGTTACGTTAGCTGGAAATCATCCCGGGAACTGGAAAATGCGCGCTATAGGGCTTGAAATGGCCAACAAACATGAAAACTGTGAGCTATAGCCCATGGAAATAGAGGCACAAAACATGAAAAACACGTATTTTTGTGACGCCTCTCAAAACATGTGTGCTATAACACAAGGAAATGGAGGCTGAAAACAGGAAAAATATGAGTTTTTGCAACACCTCTCAAATCATGTATCAGTCGTTACGGTAGCTGGAAATTGTCCCGGGAACCAGAAACTGTGCGCTATAGGCCATGAAATGGGAAAAACATGAAAAATGTGAGCTATAGCCCACAGAAATGGAGGCTGAAAACATGAAAAACACGTATTTTTGTGACGCCTCTAAAATCGTGTATCAGTCGTTACGTTAGCTGGAAATCATCCCGGGAACTGGAAAATGCGCGCTATAGGGCTTGAAATGGCCAACAAACATGAAAACTGTGAGCTATAGCCCATGGAAATAGAGGCACAAAACATGAAAAACACGTATTTTTGTGACGCCTCTCAAAACATGTGTGCTATAACACAAGGAAATGGAGGCTGAAAACAGGAAAAACATGAGTTTTTACAACGCCTCTCAAATCATGTATCATTCGTTACGGTAGCTGGAAATTGTCCCGGGAACCCGAAACTGTGCGCTATAGGCCATCAAATGGGAAAAAAACATGAAAAATGTGAGCTATAGCCCACGGAAATGGAGGCTGAAAACATGAAAAACACGAGTTTTTGCAACGCCTCTAAAATCGTGTATCAGTCGTTACGTTAGCTGGAAATCATCCCGGGAACTGGAAAATGCGCGCTATAGGGCTTGAAATGGCCAACAAACATGAAAACTGTGAGCTATAGCCCATGGAAATAGAGGCACAAAACATGAAAAACACGTATTTTTGTGACGCCTCTCAAAACATGTGTGCTATAACACAAGGAAATGGAGGCTGAAAACAGGAAAAATATGAGTTTTTGCAACACCTCTCAAATCATGTATCAGTCGTTACGGTAGCTGGAAATTGTCCCGGGAACCGTAAATCGTGCGCTATAGGCCATGAAATGGGAAAAACATGAAAAATGTGAGCTATAGCCCACAGAAATGGAGGCTGAAAACATGAAAAACACGTATTTTTGTGACGCCTCTAAAATCGTGTATCGGTCGTTACGTTAGCTGGAAATCATCCCGGGAACTGGAAAATGCGCGCTATAGGGCTTGAAATGGCCAACAAACATGAAAACTGTGAGCTATAGCCCATGGAAATAGAGGCACAAAACATGAAAAACACGTATTTTTGTGACGCCTCTCAAAACATGTGTGCTATAACACAAGGAAATGGAGGCTGAAAACAGGAAAAACATGAGTTTTTACAACGCCTCTCAAATCATGTATCATTCGTTACGGTAGCTGGAAATTGTCCCGGGAACCGGAAACTGTGCGCTATAGGCCATCAAATGGGAAAAAAACATGAAAAATGTGAGCTATAGCCCACGGAAATGGAGGCTGAAAACATGAAAAACACGAGTTTTTGCAACGCCTCTAAAATCGTGTATCAGTCGTTACGTTAGCTGGAAATCATCCCGGGAACTGGAAAATGCGCGCTATAGGGCTTGAAATGGCCAACAAACATGAAAACTGTGAGCTATAGCCCATGGTAATAGAGGCACAAAACATGAAAAACACGTATTTTTGTGACGCCTCTCAAAACATGTGTGCTATAACACAAGGAAATGGAGGCTGAAAACAGGAAAAATATGAGTTTTTGCAACACCTCTCAAATCATGTATCAGTCGTTACGGTAGCTGGAAATTGTCCCGGGAACCAGAAACTGTGCGCTATAGGCCATGAAATGGGAAAAACATGAAAAATGTGAGCTATAGCCCACATAAATGGAGGCTGAAAACAGGAAAAATATGAGTTTTTGCAACACCTCTCAAATCATGTATCAGTCGTTACGGTAGCTGGAAATTGTCCCGGGAACCAGAAACTGTGCGCTATAGGCCATGAAATGGGAAAAACATGAAAAATGTGAGCTATAGCCCACAGAAATGGAGGCTGAAAACATGAAAAACACGAGTTTTTGCAACGCCTCTAAAATCGTGTATCAGTCATTACGTTAGCTGGAAATCATCCCGGGAACTGGAAAATGTGCGCTATAGGCCATGAAATGGCCAAAAACATGAAAACTGTAAGCTATAGGCCATGGAAATAGAGGCACAAAACATGAAAAACACGTATTTTTGTGATGCCTCTCAAAACATGCATCGATATGTACGGTAGCAGGAAATCTTCCCGGGAACTGGAAAATATATGCTATAGCCCATGAAATGGGCAAAAACATGAAAACTGTGAGCTATAGCTCACGAAATTGGAGGCTGAAAACATGAAAAACATGAGTTTTTGCGACGCCTCTCAAACCAAGTACCGGTCGTTACGTTAGTTGGAAATCGTCTCGGGAGCAGGAAAATGTGCGCTATAGCCCATGAAATGGGCAAAAAATGAAAACTGTGAGCTATAGCCTACGGAAATGGAGGCTGAAAACATGAAAAACATGAGTTTTTGCAACGCCTCTCAAATCATGTATCAGTCGTTACAGTAGCAGGAAAATGTGCGCTATAGGCCATGAAATGGGAAAAAACATGAAAAATGTGAGCTATAGCTCACGGAATTGGAGGCTGAAAACATGAAAAGCACGAGTTTTTGTGACGCCTCTCAAATCATGTAGCAGTCGTTAAGGTAGCTGGAAATCGTCCCGGGAACCGGAAAATGTGCGCTATAGGCAATGAAATGGGGAAAAAACATGAAAAATGTGAGCTATAACCCACGGAAATGGAGGCTGAAAACATGAAAAACACGAGTTTTTGCAACGCCTCTCAAATCATGTATCAGTCGTTACGTTAGCTGGAAATCATCCCGGGAACTGGAAAATGTGCGCTATAGGCCATGAAATGGCCAACAAACATGAAAAATGTGAGCTATAGCCCATGGAAATGGAGGTACAAAACATGAAAAACACGTATTTTTGTGACGCATCTCAAATGATGTGTGCTATAACACACGGAAATGAAGGCTGAAAACAGGAAAAACATGAGTTTTTACAACGCCTCTCAAATCATGTATCATTCGTTACGGTAGCTGGAAATTGTCCCGGGAACCGGAAACTGTGCGCTATAGGCCATCAAATGGGAAAAAAACATGAAAAATGTGAGCTATAGCCCACGGAAATGGAGGCTGAAAACATGAAAAACACGAGTTTTTGCAACGCCTCTAAAATCGTGTATCAGTCGTTACGTTAGCTGGAAATCATCCCGGGAACTGGAAAATGTGTGCTAAAGGGCATGAAATGGCCAACAAACAAGAAAACTGTGAGCTATAGCCCATGGAAATAGAGGCACAAAACATGAAAAACACGTATTTTTGTGACGCCTCTCAAAACATGTGTGCTATAACACACGGAAATGGAGGCTGAAAACAGGAAAAATATGAGTTTTTGCAACACCTCTCAAATCATGTATCAGTCGTTACGGTAGCTGGAAATTGTCCCGGGAACCAGAAACTGTGCGCTATAGGCCATGAAATGGGAAAAACATGAAAAATGTGAGCTATAGCCCATAGAAATGGAGGCTGAAAACATGAAAAACACGAGTTTTTGCAACGCCTCTAAAATCGTGTATCAGTCGTTACGTTAGCTGGAAATCATCCCGGGAAGTGGAAAATATGCGCCATAGTCCATGAAATGGCCAAAAACATGAAAACTGTGAGCTATAGCCCATGGAAATAGAGGCACAAAACATGAAAAACACATATTTTTGTGATGCCTCTCAAAACATGTATCGATATGTACGGTAGCAGGAAATCATCCCGGGAACTGGAAAATATGTGCTATAGCCCATGAAATGGGCAAAAACATGAAAACTGTGAGCTATAGCTCACGGAATTGGAGGCTGAAAACATGAAAAACATGAGTTTTTGCGACGCCTCTCAAACCAAGTACCGGTCGTTACGTTAGTTGGAAATCGTCTCGGGAGCAGGAAAATGTGCGCTATAGCCCATGAAATGGGCAAAAAATGAAAACTGTGAGCTATAGCCTACGGAAATGGAGGCTGAAAACATGAAAAACATGAGTTTTTGCAATGCCTCTCAAATCATGTATCAGTCGTTACAGTAGCTGGAATTGTCCCGGGAACCGGAAACTGTGCGCTATAGGCCATGAAATGGGAAAAAACATGAAAAATGTGAGCTATAGCTCACGGAATTGGAGGCTGAAAACATGAAAAGCACGAGTTTTTGCGACGCCTCTCAAATCATGTAGCAGTCGTTAAGGTAGCTGGAAATCGGTCCCGGGAACCGGAAAATGTGCGCTATAGGCAATGAAATGGGGAAAAACATGAAAAATGTGAGCTATAACCCACGGAAATGGAGGCTGAAAACATGAAAAACACGAGTTTTTGCAACGCCTCTCAAATCATGTATCAGTCGTTACGTTAGCTGGAAATCATCCCGGGAACCGGAAAATGTGAGCTATAGGCCATGAAATGGCCAACAAACATGAAAACTGTGAGCTATAGCCCATGGAAATGGAGGTACAAAACATTGAAAACACGTATTTTTGTGACGCATCTCAAATAATGTGTGCTATAACACACAGAAATGGAGGCTGAAAACAGGAAAAACATGAGTTTTTGCAACGCCTCTCAAATCATGTATCATTCGTTACGGTAGCTGGAAATTGTCCCGGGAACCGGAAACTGTGCGCTATAGGCCATCAAATGGGAAAAAACATGAAAAATGTGAGCTATAGCCCACGGAAATGGAGGCTGAAAACATGAAAAACACGAGTTTTTGCAACGCCTCTAAAATCGTGTATCAGTCGTTACGTTAGCTAAATCATCCCGGGAACTGGAAAATGTGCGCTATAGTCCATGAAATGGCCAAAAACATGAAAACTGTGAGCTATTGCCCATGGAAATAGAGGCACAAAACATGAAAAACACATATTTTTGTGATGCCTCTCAAAACATGTATCGATATGTACGGTAGCAGGAAATCATCCCGGGAACTGGAAAATATGTGCTATAGCCCATGAAATGGGCAAAAACATGAAAACTGTGAGCTATTGCTCACGGAATTGGAGGCTGAAAACATGAAAAACATGAGTTTTTGCGACGCCTCTCGAACCAAGTACCGGTCGTTACGTTAGCTGGAAATCGTCCCGGGAGCAGGAAAATGTGCGCTATAACCCATGAAATGGGCAAAAAATGAAAACTGTGAGCTATAGCCTACGGAAATGGAGGCTGCAAACATGAAAAACATGAGTTTTTGCAACGCCTCTCAAATCATGTATCAGTCGTTACAGTAGCTGGAAATTGTCCCGGGAACCGGAAACTGTGCGCTATAGGCCATGAAATGGGAAAAAACATGAAAAATGTGAGCTATAGCTCACGGAATTGGAGGCTGAAAACATGAAAAACACAAGTTTTTGCGACGCCTCTCAAATCATGTAGCAGTCGTTACGGTAGCTGGAAATCGTCCCGGGAACCGGAAAATGTGCGCTATAGGCAATGAAATGGGAAAAAAACATGAAAAATGTGAGCTATAACCCACGGAAATGGAGGCTGAAAACTTGAAAAACACGAGTTTTTGCAACGTCTCTCAAATCATGTATCAGTCATTACGTTAGCTGGAAATCATCCCGGGAACTGAAAAATGTGAGCTATAGCTCACGGAATTGGAGGCTGAAAACATGAAAAGCACGAGTTTTTGCGACGCCTCTCAAATCAGGTAGCAGTCGTTAAGGTAGCTGGAAATCGTCCCGGGAACCGGAAAATGTGCGCTATAGGCAATGAAATGGGGAAAAACATGAAAAATGTGAGCCATAACCCACGGAAATGGAGGCTGAAAACATGAAAAACACGAGTTTTTGCAACGCCTCTCAAATCATGTATCAGTCGTTACGTTAGCTGGAAATCATCCCGGGAACTGGAAAATGTGAGCTATAGGCCATGAAATGGCCAACAAACATGAAAACTGTGAGCTATAGCCCATGGAAATGGAGGTACAAAACATGAAAAACACGTATTTTTGTGACGCATCTCAAATAATGTGTGCTATAACACACAGAAATGGAGGCTGAAAACAGGAAAAACATGAGTTTTTGCAACGCCTCTCAAATCATGTATCATTCGTTACGGTAGCTGGAAATTGTCCCGGGAACCGGAAACTGTGCGCTATAGGCCATCAAATGGGAAAAAACATGAAAAATGTGAGCTATAGCCCACGGAAATGGAGGCTGAAAACATGAAAAACACGAGTTTTTGCAACGCCTCTAAAATCGTGTATCAGTCGTTACGTTAGCTAAATCATCCCGGGAACTGGAAAATGTGCGCTATAGTCCATGAAATGGCCAAAAACATGAAAACTGTGAGCTATTGCCCATGGAAATAGAGGCACAAAACATGAAAAACACATATTTTTGTGATGCCTCTCAAAACATGTATCGATATGTACGGTAGCAGGAAATCATCCCGGGAACTGGAAAATATGTGCTATAGCCCATGAAATGGGCAAAAACATGAAAACTGTGAGCTATTGCTCACGGAATTGGAGGCTGAAAACATGAAAAACATGAGTTTTTGCGACGCCTCTCGAACCAAGTACCGGTCGTTACGTTAGCTGGAAATCGTCCCGGGAGCAGGAAAATGTGCGCTATAACCCATGAAATGGGCAAAAAATGAAAACTGTGAGCTATAGCCTACGGAAATGGAGGCTGCAAACATGAAAAACATGAGTTTTTGCAACGCCTCTCAAATCATGTATCAGTCGTTACAGTAGCTGGAAATTGTCCCGGGAACCGGAAACTGTGCGCTATAGGCCATGAAATGGGAAAAACATGAAAAATGTGAGCTATAGCTCACGGAATTGGAGGCTGAAAACATGAAAAACACGAGTTTTTGCGACGCCTCTCAAATCATGTAGCACTCGTTACAGTAGCTGGAAATCGTCCCGGAACCGGAAAATGTGCGCTATAGGCAATGAAATGGGAAAAAAACATGAAAAATGTGAGCTATAACCCACGGAAATGGAGGCTGAAAACTTGAAAAACACGAGTTTTTGCAACGTCTCTCAAATCATGTATCAGTCATTACGTTAGCTGGAAATCATCCCGGGAACTGAAAAATGTGAGCTATAGCTCACGGAATTGGAGGCTGAAAACATGAAAAGCACGAGTTTTTGCGACGCCTCTCAAATCATGTATCAGTCGTTAAGGTAGCTGGAAATCGTCCCGGGAACCGGAAAATGTGCGCTATAGGCAATGAAATGGGGAAAAACATGAAAAATGTGAGCCATAACCCACGGAAATGGAGGCTGAAAACATGAAAAACACGAGTTTTTGCAACGCCTCTCAAATCATGTATCGGTCGTTACGTTAGCTGGAAATCATCCCGGAACTGGAAAATGTGAGCTATAGGCCATGAAATGGCCAACAAACATGAAAACTGTGAGCTATAGCCCATGGAAATGGAGGTACAAAACATGAAAAACACGTATTTTTGTGACGCATCTCAAATAATGTGTGCTATAACACACAGAAATGGAGGCTGAAAACAGGAAAAACATGAGTTTTTGCAACGCCTCTCAAATCATGTATCATTCGTTACGGTAGCTGGAAATTGTCCCGGGAACCGGAAACTGTGCGCTATAGGCCATCAAATGGGAAAAAACATGAAAAATGTGAGCTATAGCCCACGGAAATGGAGGCTGAAAACATGAAAAACACGAGTTTTTGCAACGCCTCTAAAATCGTGTATCGCCGTTACGTTAGCTAAATCATCCCGGAACTGGAAAATGTGCGCTATAGTCCATGAAATGGCCAAAAACATGAAAACTGTGAGCTATTGCCCATGGAAATAGAGGCACAAAACATGAAAAACACATATTTTTGTGATGCCTCTCAAAACATGTATCGATATGTACGGTAGCAGGAAATCATCCCGGGAACTGGAAAATATGTGCTATAGCCCATGAAATGGGCAAAAACATGAAAACTGTGAGCTATTGCTCACGGAATTGGAGGCTGAAAACATGAAAAACATGAGTTTTTGCGACGCCTCTCGAACCAAGTACCGGTCGTTACGTTAGCTGGAAATCGTCCCGGGAGCAGGAAAATGTGCGCTATAACCCATGAAATGGGCAAAAAATGAAAACTGTGAGCTATAGCCTACGGAAATGGAGGCTGCAAACATGAAAAACATGAGTTTTTGCAACGCCTCTCAAATCATGTATCAGTCGTTAAAGTAGCTGGAAATAGTCCCGGGAACCGGAAACTGTGCGCTATAGGCCATGAAATGGGAAAAAACATGAAAAATGTGAGCTATAGCTCACGGAATTGGAGGCTGAAAACATGAAAAACACAAGTTTTTGCGACGCCTCTCAAATCATGTAGCAGTCGTTACGGTAGCTGGAAATCGTCCCGGGAACCGGAAAATGTGCGCTATAGGCAATGAAATGGGAAAAAAACATGAAAAATGTGAGCTATAACCCACGGAAATGGAGGCTGAAAACTTGAAAAACACGAGTTTTTGCAACGTCTCTCAAATCATGTATCAGTCATTACGTTAGCTGGAAATCATCCCGGGAACTGAAAAATGTGAGCTATAGCTCACGGAATTGGAGGCTGAAAACATGAAAAGCACGAGTTTTTGCGACGCCTCTCAAATCAGGTAGCAGTCGTTAAGGTAGCTGGAAATCGTCCCGGGAACCGGAAAATGTGCGCTATAGGCAATGAAATGGGGAAAAACATGAAAAATGTGAGCCATAACCCACGGAAATGGAGGCTGAAAACATGAAAAACACGAGTTTTTGCAACGCCTCTCAAATCATGTATCAGTCGTTACGTTAGCTGGAAATCATCCCGGGAACTGGAAAATGTGAGCTATAGGCCATGAAATGGCCAACAAACATGAAAACTGTGAGCTATAGCCCATGGAAATGGAGGTACAAAACATGAAAAACACGTATTTTTGTGACGCATCTCAAATAATGTGTGCTATAACACACAGAAATGGAGGCTGAAAACAGGAAAAACATGAGTTTTTGCAACGCCTCTCAAATCATGTATCATTCGTTACGGTAGCTGGAAATTGTCCCGGGAACCGGAAACTGTGCGCTATAGGCCATCAAATGGGAAAAAACATGAAAAATGTGAGCTATAGCCCACGGAAATGGAGGCTGAAAACATGAAAAACACGAGTTTTTGCAACGCCTCTAAAATCGTGTATCAGTCGTTACGTTAGCTAAATCATCCCGGGAACTGGAAAATGTGCGCTATAGTCCATGAAATGGCCAAAAACATGAAAACTGTGAGCTATTGCCCATGGAAATAGAGGCACAAAACATGAAAAACACATATTTTTGTGATGCCTCTCAAAACATGTATCGATATGTACGGTAGCAGGAAATCATCCCGGGAACTGGAAAATATGTGCTATAGCCCATGAAATGGGCAAAAACATGAAAACTGTGAGCTATTGCTCACGGAATTGGAGGCTGAAAACATGAAAAACATGAGTTTTTGCGACGCCTCTCGAACCAAGTACCGGTCGTTACGTTAGCTGGAAATCGTCCCGGGAGCAGGAAAATGTGCGCTATAACCCATGAAATGGGCAAAAAATGAAAAATGTGAGCTATAGCCTACGGAAATGGAGGCTGCAAACATGAAAAACATGAGTTTTTGCAACGCCTCTCAAATCATGTATCGGTCGTTACGATGGCTGGAAATTGTCCCGGAACCGGAAACTGTGCGCTATAGGCCATGAAATGGGAAAAAACATGAAAAATGTGAGCTATAGCTCACGGAATTGGAGGCTGAAAACATGAAAAACACAAGTTTTTGCGACGCCTCTCAAATCATGTAGCAGTCGTTACGGTAGCTGGAAATCGTCCCGGGAACCGGAAAATGTGCGCTATAGGCAATGAAATGGGAAAAAAACATGAAAAATGTGAGCTATAACCCACGGAAATGGAGGCTGAAAACTTGAAAAACACGAGTTTTTGCAACGTCTCTCAAATCATGTATCAGTCATTACGTTAGCTGGAAATCATCCCGGGAACTGAAAAATGTGAGCTATAGCTCACGGAATTGGAGGCTGAAAACATGAAAAGCACGAGTTTTTGCGACGCCTCTCAAATCAGGTAGCAGTCGTTAAGGTAGCTGGAAATCGTCCCGGGAACCGGAAAATGTGCGCTATAGGCAATGAAATGGGGAAAAACATGAAAAATGTGAGCCATAACCCACGGAAATGGAGGCTGAAAACATGAAAAACACGAGTTTTTGCAACGCCTCTCAAATCATGTATCAGTCGTTACGTTAGCTGGAAATCATCCCGGGAACTGGAAAATGTGAGCTATAGGCCATGAAATGGCCAACAAACATGAAAACTGTGAGCTATAGCCCATTGACAAGGGATTAACTTGTCAATGCCTATGGATTGTAGGCTAGGGTTTAGTTAGAAGTAGAGGGCAAGTAGATCTCGAAGGTTTCAGCCGAAAAGTACTCGACGACTATGAAAACTAGGGTTTGCAGACAATGATTCGATTGATTCTTTGTCCCTCGACTCCCCCTTTTTATGAGGTGAAGCCGAGGGATTCGTGCTATACAAGTTTACAGAGTCCGGGACGGTTTCTAACTCATCCCGCCAGATTACAAACAACACTTCCTATTACAACTCTATCTTTCCTTAGTAAATCTTGGGCTCCCGAATCTTCTTATTCTTCGGGTATTTGGGTTCCAGTAAACCGCGGGTACCATGTTCGTCTGGGGCATTTGGGTTGCCTATGTCAGTTTGCACCGAGATTTTGCTTGAATCGTAGAGTCAGGGAAAATCTCCATTGTTTATTTTTACTCGAAAGCTTTAACCTTTTATATTTCTTCACATAAAATTCTATATTGTACAGGGATACTGGTAATTGGGGCTAGTTCATCTGACGGATCAGGTACTAGTTAACTGCTCTAGTGGCAATCCGCAAAAACCTACTTCAAAATCACGTCCCCGGACATGATCTCGGGATACTGGTGTAAACGTCGACAGGTGCCGCTTAAGGTCTTACCATTCTGTCGAGTCCCAGTCAAATTTATCGGGTACCTAACGCGTCCGTTAGGATTTTTCTTCGTATCTGTTGATACGGATAAAAGTAGCAGAGCGCAGTCTTTGGCGATGCCACGCCCAGCAGAACGGATCTGGGGTCTTACCTTCGCAAATTTGCGGCATTCAGAAATTGATCGCAACTTCGGCGTTCTGAGAATATATTGTCGAGTGCTTTTCCGGCTGTTGGAATGGCACATTTTATCGAGTCATATATGACTTATATTGTTCTCCGATGGGAGTATATGTAGAGTTAATTATAACTCGAAATATACTCTCTTGTTTTTCTATTTTTGTTAATTTCATCGGGCACGCGAACAGCGTTCCCGATGGGAGTAGTTTCGAGGCTACAACCAAGAACTTGTGCTTGGTTGTAGGCTCAACATTTTAGTCCACCTTGTCGCTATATTTTCATTACTTCCCAATATGATCTCTTTCTTCTTCTCTCTTTTTTTATCTCTCGGGTGCGCGAACAGCGTTCTCGATGGGAGTAGCCCCCGAGGCTACAGCCAAGGACTTGTGCTTGGTTGTAGGCTCCCGCAATTTCTATATTTGTCATACTCGAAAATTTACTTTTTTCTGAAGTAGCCCCCGAGCATTTGGGCAAAAACTTGTATTTGATCAAAGGCTCCCGAAGTATTGAATAATTCTTTCTGTCGCCACTTTTTTTTTATTTTTCTTGTCGACATACTTCCCTTAATCAAATTTACTTCATCCTTCTCGAATAGTCGTGAGTTCTCTGCCCTGTGGGTCCATTGCTTCGACCATGTTGACACGTCGTGCAAGTAGTGGACACACGTCCTCCGCTTTTCCTGGCGCACGTACGGTAACGCCTATTTCAGTAAAAATACTCTTTTGCCCTTGTGTCTAAAAGATCCATCCTCACCACACGATTTCTTCATCCAACGGCACACTGCTTCACCCGAATCTTATATAAACCCTTCTTCAACCTTCGTTCATCCCCTCGCTTGCGCCGCTCACCTGTTCCTTTTCGCAAAACTTCCCCTGCGCCCAACTCTCTCCAATCTTCCGTACGCACATACATTGCTCTGCCCACTGCCGTTGATGCCACCGCGCACGCGTCTGACTCGCCACAGCACGCCGGAATCCAAGATGGCCGCCGAGGATTTTGAGTGGGAGAGATCCAAAATCTCCAATCAAGACATCAACACGCTGAAGAGGCTCGGCCTCATGACGAAGGAGGACGCCATCCGCTTTCCTAGCGAAGAAAGCTACCCCAAGCCTCCAATGGAGTATCGGGTTAGTTTTGTTGATCACCTGATCCGCGGCCTTTCAACCCCAATCCATGATTTCCTCCGCGGCCTTCTTTTTGTTTATGGGATTCAACTGCACCAGTTGACTCCCAATTCCATCCTTCACATTTCTATTTTTATCACACTTTGCGAATGCTTCCTCGGAATCACTCCCAATTGGGCTCTGTGGAAGCGCATTTTCTGCCTCCGCCGTAATGGCTCCCACAACGTCACTTATAACATAGGTGGCGTTGTTATCTGTGTTCGGACTGATGTCGATTATTTCGACGTCAAGTTTCCTGATTCTGTCCAAGGATGGCGCAAAAAGTGGCTCTACATCCACGAAGAAAGCGCCAATTCTGTGGAGCACAACATAGTTCCTTTTGACGGAAGTGCCAGGATTCAGCGTCGCCGTTCCTGGGATGCCGAAGCTTCTGAAGAAGAGAAAAAGGCGACAGAGGCGCTCATGGCTCGTATCCGTCATCTTCAAAACACTCGAGGCAAAGAGCTATCTGGTGTTCAAATTACTGCCTACTTCCTTAGGATTAGAGTGCAGCCTCTTCAGGCTCGCAAAAATCCCCTTTGGACGTATTCTGGTGAAAATGACGCCAACAGAATCTCCAGTGATCTTTCTGTAAAGGATTTGGAAAAATTGGTTCGAAGAATTTCTCGATTAGGCAAGAAGGATCCTATTCCCTCCTCCTGTCGAGTGGAACCATACAGTGCTTCCAATCCTCTTCCCGAGGTATTTTGTCTTCTCGAAGTTTTATCTTGTTTTGAATCGTTCCTCGTATCTTATTTGCAGTGGTATCTCACTTATTCTCTTTTGTCACTATTTCTTTGTAGAATCATCCTACTATGGCTTCCCTTCCTCCTCTTCCTGAGGATGGAGAGGTCGAAGAAAGAGCCGTTGTCGATGATGTCAACCAGGAGACCCCCTCTTTTGTGAATGAACCCGCAGATTCTCGAAAATCTGCGGGATCTACTGAGAAGGATGCTGCCTCTGAAGATACAACATCAGCGCAATCTCCTCCTCCTGCTGTTTCTCCGAAGAGCAAAAGGAAAAGGAGCAATGCCGAAGATTCCGGGACCTCGAAACCCGAAGAAACTGCTCCTTTACCTCGAAAAGCAGCTTATGATCCATACATCGAGAGTATCATCAGCTCGTAGGTTCCTTGCTCTTTTCCTTTTCTATTTGAAGAATTTTATTTTGCCTTGCTTTTTATGCTGCCACTATTTTGTCACAGTGATGATGAAGAAACACCAACTTTAGATGTGGCTGCTCGAACGAGCACGTCACATACTTTAGTTATTTCAGAAAAACCAGTTGAAGGGGAGGAATCGTCGCCTCCTCAACAAAATGTTGATACATCTACTCCTCCTTCGAGCCCCCGTGCCCCTTCACCAAAAAGGGCACGGGTTGAAAAGATTGTTGATCCTGCCCCTCAGTTGGGCAGTTCGTCGACTCTGCTCTTAGATGATGTAAGTTTGTCGGCATCTATATTTTCCTTATTTTGTTTTTTCACACCTTTTCTCTTTTTCATGCCGACGTTTCTTTTGATGTACTTACCTTTGAACAGCCAATGATCAAAGAGCTTCTTCGGATCGGGTCCCAATTTGTTGGGTACCGTGAATATGCCGCCGTGAGCCGAAGGTAACGACTTTTATACTTGCTATTTTTCTTTGACTTTCTATTCCTGTTGCTTGTCGCTTTTTTTTGATCTTTCTTTTCTTTCTTTTTCATATCTCGACAGAAAAACTTTCAGAGGCCAACGAACGTGTCGACGCACTTGCTCAAAAACTCGAGCAAAGTGAGGCGGCTCGCAAGAAAGCTGAACTTGCTGCTAGCAAAGCCAAGGCCGAGGTTGATGAAGCCAAGGTGAAAGCTGCTAGTGTCGAGGAGCTGCAGAGAAGGCTCAAAGATGCCGAATCTGCCTTAGATGAGCAGAAAACTGCACAAACTGTGCGTGAACAAGAGATCATCAAGCGTCTGAAGTCGCAAAGTCGACGTACGCTGAGTAATATCATCAACCCCTTCTATTGTACTTCCTGTTTCTTGGTTTTTGACTAATGGTTTGTCTCGTGTGGCAGCCCAAACAAACCAAGATTTTGATCTGGAGAATCCCGTCAATGACCCTCTCCTTGATGCACTTTCTCTTCTGGAGTTCCATGGGCGCGAAATTCGTGAAGGCGTGGCCAATGCCAGTGCAAGTTTGTCGGCGTTGTTCCCCTACTTCTTCCCGAAGAAAGAGGAACCTTCGACTTTCCTTGCCCTTGCCAAGCTTTTCAATTCGTCGGAAGACCTGGGATTGAAGATGCGTCAGGAGAATATGAAGGTTGCTGTCGAGAGTACTGTTGCCATGGTTGCTGACAGCGAAATTACGATTGATTGGATGAAGGTTGGCGACACCAGCCAGATAGAGCATTCGAGATGGAGGTCGCTGATCAAGGCAGCCAAGCCCAACACTAAGAAGATCTTGGCGTATCTGGGGATCAAGCCAGCTTCGACTCCTAGCTCCTCGAGGCCGGAGGTCTAGTTGCATGCCTCCTTGTTTCTTTTTCTGTTTCTTTTGCTTTTGTTGCCAAAGTAGTTGTTTTGGCGACATTCATTTCTTTAGCTCTACTGTAGTGCCCTTGTAATGATTCCAAGAAATTAATGAAAAACTCTATCTGTCATTTGATGTTGTCTTGTCTAAATTTCAGTTGATATTTGATAACTATACTCCAACTTCCGCTCCTTCCAATGTATCGCCTTCTTCTCGTGCGAGGAGAGCTTTTGCTGATACTGCACCTGTCGACGATACCTTGTCGCAAGAACTGGATGAACTTCGGCAGCAACTTCAGTATGCGAAGAAGCAAACACTTGTGATGATGGAGCAATCTCGTAAGTCATCTGAAGCCGAAAAATTGCTCTTCAACAAGCTCACGAAGCCGTGGCTGCTAAGGAAATTGCTGCTTCCGAGGCTGAAAAGGCAACTACTCGAGAAAATTTCATGCTCGAATTAATGAATGAAGCCAGTGCAGATATGTCGGGTATGCCTGTTTCGTCCGCTGATAATTTTTATCTTCATGCTACTGTTTCTTAGAGGTTTCCACTTCTTTGTTTTGATAGGTGCCTTTATTGATGCTGCTGCCGAGGAAGAGAGGGTAAATGCTAGGACAACCCTCCTTGTTAATCTTTCCCTGGACCATGGTTCGTTGTTTTGGGCTACCCCAGAGAGGACCCGCCAAATTGTCAGATTTCAAGATCGCGCCTCTCAAACTCGCGATTTCCTTGACTTCTGTACCAAGACCTTGTCCATGGTTTACAACTCCATGTTTCCTCGGAACGTCCAACCAAAAACTCTTCCTGAATTGATGGAAAGGTTCAAGGATGCTCGCAGTATCCATGATTTTGTCAAAGCTCAACTAGTAGCTGGCGCCAGATTTGCTCTTATCATGCTCCAAATCTGCCACTCGAAGCTTGACCTTACCCAGGTTGTCGAGAAGGTTCACCAAAAAGTAAAACGTCGGAGAGTTGGTGTTGACAGGATTAACACGAAGGTTACGCCTATAGCCGAAGAAATGATTGAAGACCTACTTCGGATGGATGCCGACTTTTTTGCCGATGGCCATTATGCCGATTTTCTTGGTGCTGCTCCTGAGGAAAACAGGGTTACTCTTGATGACATATTGAATCAAGACTAGTTAGTTTCTTCTTGTAGATATTTTTTCTTTGTAATCCATGACTATATTGTAAAGCAATCATTATATTTCTCTGTTTGTTTAGCCCCCGAGTGTTTCGGTGACTTTTTACTATATTTGTATACTTGCGAGGTTTTGAACCAAGGCATTTATATATTTAAGGCGAATATGAGCCCCCAAGCTTTTTATTGAGTACTATTTTGTACTTTTGTTGACTCACGAGGTATTTGAATACCAAGGCAAGTTTTTCCTTTTGTCGATGAACTATATTGAAATTCGTCGGAGCGAAGACTTTGGTCATGTCGATAAAGAAGAAAAGTTATATTGTCACTATCTTTATTATATTGCAGCACCGCGAGCCCGCCTCATTAAAAACCTTCTCCGGCCCCACTCGGTGCCCCGAAAAAGGAAAAGAGTGCGTCTGAAAACTCGCGGGCGTTTCAGTACATTGAAGCTTTACAAAGACTATATTTTGACTCTAGGCGTAAAAACGCCTAAGTTGCGCCACGTTCCAGGGGTTTGGCTCCTCCACCCCTGTCTTCTTGTCCTTTATTCTGTATGCTCCTCCTCCAATTACTTCCGTGACAATGTAAGGGCCAAGCCATGGTGACTCGAGTTTTTCATGACTTTTTTGCGTGAGCCGAAGAACTAGGTCTCCCACCTGAAAAGATCTTGGCCGCAAACGTCGATCGTGGTAATTCTTCAAGTCCTGTTGATATTTGGTTACCCGAGATAATACTTCATCTCGAGCTTCATCAAGTGCGTCGACGTCGTCTTCTAGCACTCTTCTCGACGTTTCTTCATCATATTCAGCGACACGTGGAGAGTTGTGCTCTATCTCGATTGGTAGTACTGCCTCTGCTCCATGAACCAGGAAAAACGGAGTTTCCTGCGTTGCTGTGTTTGGTGTTGTTCGGATGCTCCACAACACGCTTGGTAGTTCTTCTGGCCAGGTATGTCGAGCTTTTTCCGAGTGGTCCTAACAAGCGCTTCGTGATACCATTGGAGTTGATGCCATTGGCGTTCTCGACTTGCCAATTGGTTTGCGGATGTTCAACTGACGCAAATTTCAGCTTAATACCCACCTCTTCGCACTAATCCTTGCATTCATGGGATGTGAAGTTACCGCCGTTGTCCGTGACGATGCTTTGTGGGGCACTCCAAATCTGAAGACGAGGCCTTTTACGAATTTTATCGCGGATGCTCCATCTGGTGAATTTATCGGCTTCGCTTCTATCCACTTTGTAAACTTATCGACAGCTACTAGCATGTACTCCTTTCCTCCTGGCCAGGATTTGTGTAACTTACCCACCATATCAAGTCCCCATTGAGCAAAGGGCCAAGACAATGGTATTGGTGCTAGCTCTGCTGCTGGAGAGTGAGGTTTTGCGGCGAACCTTTGACATGCGTCGCAAGTTCTTACTATGTCCTTGGCGTCCTCGATTGCTGTCAACCAGTAGAATCCTGCCCGAAAAACCTTGGCTGCGATAGCTCGACTACTTGCGTGGTGGCCACATGTTCCTTCGTGTACATCCTTCAGGATTATTCTTCCTTCTTCGGGTGTAACGCACCTTTGCAAAACGCCTGAAATACTTCGCTTATACAATTCTCCCTTGACCACCGTAAAAGCTTTGGAGCGTCGAATTACTCGCCTTGCTTCAACTGGATCATCGGGTATTTCTTTCCTCATGATGTATGATATGTACGGCTGCATCCACGGTATCTGTATCACCATGACCAAGTCCTGATCCTCTTCTTCGTCCTCTTGCTTTTCCTTGGCAGCCCCCGAGGGTTTCTTCTCCTTCTTTTTTGACTTTGTTGGCTTAGTGGATCTCTCTGTTATCTCTTCCCAGAATACACCTGGCGGGATTGGAAGGCACTGTGACCCGATGTTTGCAAGAACGTCGGCTTCGTCGTTGCTCAACCTGCTAATATGATTTACTTCGCATCCATCGAATAACTTCTCAAGCTCGTTGTACACCTCCTTGTATGCCATCATGCTATCATTGATTGCATCACATTGGTTCATAACTTGCTGAGCCACCAACTGTGAGTCGCCAAAGATTTTTAATCGAGTTGCTCCGCAGGCTTTTGCCATCTTCATCCCGTGTATGAGAGCCTCATATTCTGCTTCATTGTTAGATGCGTTAAGGAACGTCATCCGGAGGATGTACTTCAATTTGTCGCCTTCAGGTGATATGAGTACTACTCCTGCGCCAGCTCCTTCTAGTCTCTTGGACCCATCAAAGTTCATGGTCCAAGTTCTCGATAAATCTGGAGGTCCTGTATTTTGCAACTCCATCCATTCTGCGATGAAGTCTGGCAGTATTTGCGATTTTATTGCTTTTCTTTTTTCATACGTGATGTCCCGAGGGGAAAGTTCTATTCCCCAAAGGGAGACACGACCCGTAGCTTCTGGGTTATTCAGTATATTTGATAAGGGAGCTTCATTGACCACTATGATCGGGTGTGCCGAAAAATAGTGGCGCAATTTTCGTGCTGTCGTGAACACTCCATATGCTAGTTTTTGGTACTGAGGGTACCTTTGTTTTGAAGGTGACAAGACTTCGCTCACGAAGTATACTGGCCGCTGCACTCCATGGATTTTCCCTTCTTCTTCTCTTTCGACAACTAATACCGTGCTAACCACTTGGGGCGTGGCTGCGATATATAGCAGGAGAGGTTCCTTTTCCTTTGGAGCCACCAGGATTGGTGGTGTCGAGATTTTTCGCTTCAGATCCTCGAAAGCTCTGTCGGCCTCTTCGTTCCACTGGAATTTATCTCCTTGTTTTATCAGCGCATAAAATGGTAACGCTTTTTCTCCTAATCTGGCGACGAACCTGCTCAAAGCTGCGACTCGCCCAGTTAGCTGCTGTATTTCTTTCAACTTTGTTGGCTTTCTCATTGTTACTATGGCTTGTATTTTTTCGGGATTTGCTTCAATCCCTCTTGCCGAAACTAGAAACCCCAGAAGTTCTCCTCGGGACGCCAAAAGAACACTTCGTCGGGTTCAGTTTGAGGCAGAATTTGTCGAGGTTGTCAAAAGTTTCTTTGAGATCCTCGATCAATGTTGTCCCCTTTTTTGATGTTATGACGACATCATCGATGTATACTTGCACGTTTTTCCCGATCTGTGTTGCTAAACACTTCTGCATCATCCTCTGATATGTTGCTCCCGCATTTTTTAGACCAAAGGGCATTGTCTTATAGCAAAACACGCCGTAAGGTGTAATAAACGCTGTCTTGGCTTCATCATCTTCTTTTAATCTGATCTGGTTATAACCAGAGTATGCATCCAAGAAGGAAAGACGTTCGCAACCTGCCGTGGAGTCGATAATTTGATCGATCCTTGGGAGGGGAAAGTGATCCTTAGGACAATGTTTATTGAGGCACGTAAAGTCGACGCACATGCGAAGGACTGTCGTGTTTTTCTTCGGCACCATCACTGGGTTAGCTACCCATGTGGCTTCTGTAGATATTTCTCTGATAAAACCAGCTTCTTCGAGTCGATTTATTTCTGAAAGCATGGCTTTGCGGTTTGGTTCCGAAAACGCCGCAAAGGTTGTCTCGATTGGTTTTGCTGTTGGATCCAAATTTAGGTGGTGCTCGGCAAGTTCCCTGGTACTCCTGGCATGTCAGCTGGACACCATGCAAAGATTTTCCAGTTCTCACGGAGGAACTTGACGAGCGCGCTTTCCTATGCGATATCCATATCGTTTGCGATAGATGTCGTCTTTTTTGGATCTGTCGGGTGAATCTGCACCTCCTTAGAATTTTTCTCTGTGTTGAAAGTTGATTCTTTATTTGGCCTTCCAGCGTCTGGCAGTACGTCGTAATCAGTCATGCTTTTTGACGCCAAGTACTCGGCTTGCATCCCAAAAGTTTCTGCCAACCTGTGAAAATCCTTGTCGCACTTATCGGCTAAGGCAAAGCTTCCCTTGACTGTGATTGGTCCTCTTGGTCCGGGCAACCTCCACAACAGGTATGTATAGTGTGGTACTGCCATAAATCTAGCATATGCTGGTCGTCCCAACAGAGCGTGGTATTGTGATGGAAAATCCACGACTTCAAATTCGAGCTTCTCGATTCTATAATTTTCTCGGGTCCCAAATTGAACATCGAGATTGATTTTTCCCAATGGATAACTTGGTTTCTCTGGTGTGATGCCGTGGAATCTTGTGTCTGTTGGTTTCAAGTTTGCTAAGGATATGTTCATCTTCCTCAATGTATCTGCATACATGAGGTTCAAGCTGCTGCCGCCGTCTATGAACACTCGAGAGACATCAAATCCTGCGATAATCGCTGGCGAGAATAAGTGCTGACTGCCCTGGTCGAGGAACTTGCTGCGGATGATCTGCTATTGTGAAGCCGATATCTTGTCCTGACCAATTAAGGTACTCAATCGTTGGTGGAGGCATTTTCTCTGCCATAAACACCTGTCGTGAGATTACTTTTTGAGCTCTATTGGACGGCCTTCCCTTCTGAATCATCAACACTGCTCCGTTGGAGTTAGGATCAACATAGGGTGGTGGTGCAGGTGCTGCCGCTATTCTTAGCTGGTGTCGATTGTCCTCTGTAATCGCGGGAGGTGGCGGTAGATGAATCTCGCTCCTAGGCTCCCGAGGGTTTCTCTGTGCTGCTCGAGCGTGAGCATTTTCTGCGTATCTGAACATTGCCTGAAAATTTCGACAGTCTTTCTGCAGGTGCCCTGACTGTCTTTTCCCGTTGCTGTCGAGGAAGAAGTGCATCTGGCACGGTCCGTTCAGCATTTCCTCGGGGGACACGAAAGGTCTTGGAAACCTCGGCCCACTATTTTGCCTGTTGCGTGAATCATCCCTATTATCACCTCGCTGTTCACTGCTTCTCTGGTAATCATCTCTATTGCCTCCTGTATTTGTCCGAAAACCTGCCGAAATTTGTCCTGGAGCGTCGTAGTTCTGGTACGTCCGAGGAAATCTTCGCCTCGGTTGATAGTTTCGACCACGGTCCTCCTCTGGCGACCTGTGTCGTTTGTTGTGGACAGCGTCTTCTCCATCTGCCCATTTATTTGCTATCTCCATTAACGCGGATACTGTTCTTGGATTGGTCCTTCCCAAATCCTCGACAAAGTCTCCACGCCTGACTCCTGCGACAAACGCATCTATTGCTCTCTCGTCAGATATGTTTTCTGCCGAGTTTTTGATGATATTCCATCTCTGGATGTACTTTCTCATTGGCTCATCTGGCTTTTGTCGACACGCTCTCAACTCCTCTAACGATGCGGGTTTTTTGCACGTGGATCTGAAGTTCTTGACGAACACGTCCTCGAAACTTTCCCAGCTGTCGATGGATCCTGGAGCGAGTTTCTTTATCCATGATCGTGCGGCACCACTCAGGTGCACCTGGATGCTTTGCATGGCTGTTGCCCTAGTTCCTCCTGTCAGCTTCACCGTCTCCAGATAGTCGACTAGCCAATCCTCTGGATCTTGAAGGCCGTCGAATTTCTTGAAATTATCGGGTAACTTGAATCCTGAGGGGACTCGCGTTTTTCGGACTCTCCTCGTGAAGCATGGTAAGCCGCACATATCTTCGTCGTTGAGTTCTGGGGATTGCCGATGATCCCTTCTGTTTTGCCGCGCTCTGTCGACTCTTGCTTGTGCTGCTGTGTCTCTTGCTCCACTTGGCCCTTCAGGTGCTGCCGCTGTTGCTGCTGCGGGTCGCGGACTATTTTGCCTTGCCACTCCTTCGGGAGGCGTTGATATAAACGCTGTCCCCATAGCTCCAACTCCTGCTACCGCCATATTGTACAGTGTTTCCCTTGGGTCACCCGGAGGTGGTTTAGATGCAAGGATAAAAGCATGTGTCGCCATATACCCAGCCTCTGGTGTCTTAGGGATGATGTTTCCTCTTGTATCTATCGACATAAAGGACATGTCGAGGTTTTGAACCAAGTGTTCTCTTTCTGCCTCGGGTATGTGTTGCAGCCTTGATCTTGCTCTGTTCCGCGCCTCCCGATGGCTATCACCCGTAGTTCTAGATTGTCGACTTAGATCTGCCCTTCTCCTGCTGGATGCAGAAGCTGCCTCCTTTCTCCTGTTCAACTCAGCTGTCTGATTGTCCAATGCCCCCGCAGCTCGTGCGAGCCTATCTTGAGATGCGTGCAATTCTACGGCTGTGGCTGTGGTAGCCATTGGTTCTGTGCCGTTCATAGCTCTCGCAGCTCTGTCCCACGCTGCTTGTGAAAGTTGAACTCTATCTCGCGGCTCTGGCCCGACGTATTTGTTGCCCAAGCCTTGTCGCAGATTGGAGGGATCGACGTATGGATTTCCCAAACTGTCGAAAGCCTCAGATGTCTCCTCTTGATTTTCAATGGCGTAAATCTGATGATACCTTGTACTCAGATCTATGTTGGGTTTGGTGACATCATCGTTGAGATTGATGAAGACCTTGCCCACTGTGAGAGATTTGTCGATGAAGTCATGACTGTCGACATCGCTTGAGCCATCGCTTATATACGAGTCCGCAGATGACTCAAACGATATGTCGTTGAAGATCTTGGCGAGTTTCTCTCTTGCTCTGATACTGACGTAGCGTGTCGCCGAGGTTTCTTCTTCTCCTGACTCGTTTGACGATGCATAGCTTGAAAAATCGGAATCGGCCACTGATGATCCCGACGAAATCGGAATCTCGACACGATACGATCCTTCCTTCTCGACGCGGAAGTGGAACCTTCCGAACGTCATCTCCATGGGCTCCGCCAGATACGCATATGCATCCAAACGGGAGGGTGGGTGAGGAACAAAATCGACAAGACCAGTAGCGATCTGTTTACCTCGATCCATTGTGTTGCTTGCGGTTGACGATGTCGAAGATCTTGAGCGTGCCATCGAGATCAGCTCCTTACGCCTCTAATTCCCACAGACGGCGCCAATTGACAAGGGATTAACTTGTCAATGCCTATGGATTGTAGGCTAGGGTTTAGTTAGAAGTAGAGGGCAAGTAGATCTCGAAGGTTTCAGCCGAAAAGTACTCGACGACTATGAAAACTAGGGTTTGCAGACAATGATTCGATTGATTCTTTGTCCCTCGACTCCCCCTTTTTATGAGGTGAAGCCGAGGGATTCGTGCTATACAAGTTTACAGAGTCCGGGACGGTTTCTAACTCATCCCGCCAGATTACAAACAACACTTCCTATTACAACTCTATCTTTCCTTAGTAAATCTTGGGCTCCCGAATCTTCTTATTCTTCGGGTATTGGGCTTCCAGTAAACCCCGGGTACCATCTTCGGCAGGCCCATTTGGGATGCCTATGTCACCCATGGAAATGGAGGTACAAAACATGAAAAACACGTATTTTTGTGACGCATCTCAAATAATGTGTGCTATAACACACAGAAATGGAGGCTGAAAACAGGAAAAACATGAGTTTTTGCAACGCCTCTCAAATCATGTATCATTCGTTACGGTAGCTGGAAATTGTCCCGGGAACCGGAAACTGTGCGCTATAGGCCATCAAATGGGAAAAAACATGAAAAATGTGAGCTATAGCCCACGGAAATGGAGGCTGAAAACATGAAAAACACGAGTTTTTGCAACGCCTCTAAAATCGTGTATCAGTCGTTACGTTAGCTAAATCATCCCGGGAACTGGAAAATGTGCGCTATAGTCCATGAAATGGCCAAAAACATGAAAACTGTGAGCTATTGCCCATGGAAATAGAGGCACAAAACATGAAAAACACATATTTTTGTGATGCCTCTCAAAACATGTATCGATATGTACGGTAGCAGGAAATCATCCCGGGAACTGGAAAATATGTGCTATAGCCCATGAAATGGGCAAAAACATGAAAACTGTGAGCTATTGCTCACGGAATTGGAGGCTGAAAACATGAAAAACATGAGTTTTTGCGACGCCTCTCGAACCAAGTACCGGTCGTTACGTTAGCTGGAAATCGTCCCGGGAGCAGGAAAATGTGCGCTATAACCCATGAAATGGGCAAAAAATGAAAACTGTGAGCTATAGCCTACGGAAATGGAGGCTGCAAACATGAAAAACATGAGTTTTTGCAACGCCTCTCAAATCATGTATCAGTCGTTACGGTAGCTGGAAATTGTCCCGGGAACCGGAAACTGTGCGCTATAGGCCATGAAATGGGAAAAAACATGAAAAATGTGAGCTATAGCTCACGGAATTGGAGGCTGAAAACATGAAAAACACAAGTTTTTGCGACGCCTCTCAAATCATGTAGCAGTCGTTACGGTAGCTGGAAATCGTCCCGGGAACCGGAAAATGTGCGCTATAGGCAATGAAATGGGAAAAAAACATGAAAAATGTGAGCTATAACCCACGGAAATGGAGGCTGAAAACTTGAAAAACACGAGTTTTTGCAACGTCTCTCAAATCATGTATCAGTCATTACGTTAGCTGGAAATCATCCCGGGAACTGAAAAATGTGAGCTATAGCTCACGGAATTGGAGGCTGAAAACATGAAAAGCACGAGTTTTTGCGACGCCTCTCAAATCAGGTAGCAGTCGTTAAGGTAGCTGGAAATCGTCCCGGGAACCGGAAAATGTGCGCTATAGGCAATGAAATGGGGAAAAACATGAAAAATGTGAGCCATAACCCACGGAAATGGAGGCTGAAAACATGAAAAACACGAGTTTTTGCAACGCCTCTCAAATCATGTATCAGTCGTTACGTTAGCTGGAAATCATCCCGGGAACTGGAAAATGTGAGCTATAGGCCATGAAATGGCCAACAAACATGAAAACTGTGAGCTATAGCCCATGGAAATGGAGGTACAAAACATGAAAAACACGTATTTTTGTGACGCATCTCAAATAATGTGTGCTATAACACACTGAAATGGAGGCTGAAAACAGGAAAAACATGAGTTTTTGCAACGCCTCTCAAATCATGTATCATTCGTTACGGTAGCTGGAAATTGTCCCGGGAACCGGAAACTGTGCGCTATAGGCCATCAAATGGGAAAAAACATGAAAAATGTGAGCTATAGCCCACGGAAATGGAGGCTGAAAACATGAAAAACACGAGTTTTTGCAACGCCTCTAAAATCGTGTATCAGTCGTTACGTTAGCTAAATCATCCCGGGAACTGGAAAATGTGCGCTATAGTCCATGAAATGGCCAAAAACATGAAAACTGTGAGCTATTGCCCATGGAAATAGAGGCACAAAACATGAAAAACACATATTTTTGTGATGCCTCTCAAAACATGTATCGATATGTACGGTAGCAGGAAATCATCCCGGGAACTGGAAAATATGTGCTATAGCCCATGAAATGGGCAAAAACATGAAAACTGTGAGCTATTGCTCACGGAATTGGAGGCTGAAAACATGAAAAACATGAGTTTTTGCGACGCCTCTCGAACCAAGTACCGGTCGTTACGTTAGCTGGAAATCGTCCCGGGAGCAGGAAAATGTGCGCTATAACCCATGAAATGGGCAAAAAATGAAAACTGTGAGCTATAGCCTACGGAAATGGAGGCTGCAAACATGAAAAACATGAGTTTTTGCAACGCCTCTCAAATCATGTATCAGTCGTTACGTTAGCTGGAAATCATCCCGGGAACTGGAAAATGTGCGCTATAGGCCATGAAATGGGAAAAAACATGAAAAATGTGAGCTATAGCTCACGGAATTGGAGGCTGAAAACATGAAAAACACAAGTTTTTGCGACGCCTCTCAAATCATGTAGCAGTCGTTACGGTAGCTGGAAATCGTCCCGGGAACCGGAAAATGTGCGCTATAGGCAATGAAATGGGAAAAAAACATGAAAAATGTGAGCTATAACCCACGGAAATGGAGGCTGAAAACTTGAAAAACACGAGTTTTTGCAACGTCTCTCAAATCATGTATCAGTCATTACGTTAGCTGGAAATCATCCCGGGAACTGAAAAATGTGAGCTATAGCTCACGGAATTGGAGGCTGAAAACATGAAAAGCACGAGTTTTTGCGACGCCTCTCAAATCAGGTAGCAGTCGTTAAGGTAGCTGGAAATCGTCCCGGGAACCGGAAAATGTGCGCTATAGGCAATGAAATGGGGAAAAACATGAAAAATGTGAGCCATAACCCACGGAAATGGAGGCTGAAAACATGAAAAACACGAGTTTTTGCAACGCCTCTCAAATCATGTATCAGTCGTTACGTTAGCTGGAAATCATCCCGGGAACTGGAAAATGTGAGCTATAGGCCATGAAATGGCCAACAAACATGAAAACTGTGAGCTATAGCCCATGGAAATGGAGGTACAAAACATGAAAAACACGTATTTTTGTGACGCATCTCAAATAATGTGTGCTATAACACACAGAAATGGAGGCTGAAAACAGGAAAAACATGAGTTTTTGCAACGCCTCTCAAATCATGTATCATTCGTTACGGTAGCTGGAAATTGTCCCGGGAACCGGAAACTGTGCGCTATAGGCCATCAAATGGGAAAAAACATGAAAAATGTGAGCTATAGCCCACGGAAATGGAGGCTGAAAACATGAAAAACACGAGTTTTTGCAACGCCTCTAAAATCGTGTATCAGTCGTTACGTTAGCTAAATCATCCCGGGAACTGGAAAATGTGCGCTATAGTCCATGAAATGGCCAAAAACATGAAAACTGTGAGCTATTGCCCATGGAAATAGAGGCACAAAACATGAAAAACACATATTTTTGTGATGCCTCTCAAAACATGTATCGATATGTACGGTAGCAGGAAATCATCCCGGGAACTGGAAAATATGTGCTATAGCCCATGAAATGGGCAAAAACATGAAAACTGTGAGCTATTGCTCACGGAATTGGAGGCTGAAAACATGAAAAACATGAGTTTTTGCGACGCCTCTCGAACCAAGTACCGGTCGTTACGTTAGCTGGAAATCGTCCCGGGAGCAGGAAAATGTGCGCTATAACCCATGAAATGGGCAAAAAATGAAAACTGTGAGCTATAGCCTACGGAAATGGAGGCTGCAAACATGAAAAACATGAGTTTTTGCAACGCCTCTCAAATCATGTATCAGTCGTTACAGTAGCTGGAAATTGTCCCGGGAACCGGAAACTGTGCGCTATAGGCCATGAAATGGGAAAAAACATGAAAAATGTGAGCTATAGCTCACGGAATTGGAGGCTGAAAACATGAAAAACACAAGTTTTTGCGACGCCTCTCAAATCATGTAGCAGTCGTTACGGTAGCTGGAAATCGTCCCGGGAACCGGAAAATGTGCGCTATAGGCAATGAAATGGGAAAAAAACATGAAAAATGTGAGCTATAACCCACGGAAATGGAGGCTGAAAACATGAAAAACACGAGTTTTTGCAACGCCTCTCAAATCATGTATCAGTCATTACGTTAGCTGGAAATCATCCCGGGAACTGAAAAATGTGAGCTATAGCTCACGGAATTGGAGGCTGAAAACATGAAAAACACGAGTTTTTGCGACGCCTCTCAAATCAGGTAGCAGTCGTTAAGGTAGCTGGAAATCGTCCCGGGAACCGGAAAATGTGCGCTATAGGCAATGAAATGGGGAAAAAACATGAAAAATGTGAGCTATAACCCACGGAAATGGAGGCTGAAAACATGAAAAACACGAGTTTTTGCAACGCCTCTCAAATCATGTATCAGGTGTTACGTTAGCTGGAAATCATCCCGGGAACTGGAAAATGTGCGCTATAGGCCATGAAACGGCCAACAAACATGAAAACTGTGAGCTATAGCCCATGCAAATGGAGGTACAAAACATGAAAAACACGTATTTTTGTGACGCATCTCAAATGATGTGTGCTATAACACACGGAAATGGAGGCTCAAAACAGGAAAAACATGAGTTTTTGCAACGCCTCTCAAATCATGTATCATTCGTTACGGTAGCTGGAAATTGTCCCGGGAACCGGAAACTGTGCGCTATAGGCCATCAAATGGGAAAAAAACATGAAAAATGTGAGCTATAGCCCACGGAAATGGATGCTGAAAACATGAAAAACACGAGTTTTTGCAACGCCTCTAAAATCGTGTATCAGTCATTACGTTAGCTGGAAATCATCCCGGGAACTGGAAAATGTGTGCTATAGGGCATGAAATGGCCAACAAACATGAAAACTGTGAGCTATAGCCCATGGAAATAGAGGCACAAAACATGAAAACACGTATTTTTGTGACGCCTCTCAAAACATGTGTGCTATAACACACGGAAATGGAGGCTGAAAATAGGAAAAACATGAGTTTTTGCAACGCCTCTCAAATCATGTATCAGTCGTTACGGTAGCTGGAAATTGTCCCGGGAACCGGAAACTGTGCGCTATAGGCCATGAAATGGGAAAAAACATGAAAAATGTGAGCTATAGCCCAAAGAAATGGAGGCTAAAAACATGAAAAACACGAGTTTTTGCAACGCCTCTAAAATCGTGTATCAGTCGTTACGTTAGCTGGAAATCATCCCGGGAACTGGAAAATGTGCGCTATAGTCCATGAAATGGCCAAAAACATGAAAACTGTGAGCTATAGCCCATGGAAATAGAGGCACAAAACATGAAAAACACATATTTTTGTGATGCCTCTCAAAACATGTATCGATATGTACGGTAGTAGGAAATCATCCCGGGAACTGGAAAATATGTGCTATAGCCCATGAAATGGGCAAAAACATGAAAACTGTGAGCTATAGCTCACGGAATTGGAGGCTGAAAACATGAAAAACATGAGTTTTTGCGACGCCTCTCAAACCAAGTACCGGTCGTTACGTTAGGTGGAAATCGTCTCGGGAGCAGGAAAATGTGCGCCATAGCCCATGAAATGGGAAAAAATGAAAACTGTGAGCTATAGCCTACGGAAATGGAGGCTGAAAACATGAAAAACATGAGTTTTTGCAACGCCTCTCAAATCATGTATCAGTCGTTACAGTAGCTGGAAATTGTCCCGGGAACCGGAAACTGTGCGCTATAGGCCATGAAATGGGAAAAAACATGAAAAATGTGAGCTATAGCTCACGGAATTGGAGGCTGAAAACATGAAAAACACGAGTTTTTGCGACGCCTCTCAAATCATGTAGCAGTCGTTACGGTAGCTGGAAATCGTCACGGGAACCGGAAAATGTGCGCTATAGGCAATGAAATGGGAAAAAACATGAAAAATGTGAGTTATAACCCACGGAAATGGAGGCTGAAAACATGAAAAACACGAGTTTTTGCAACGTCTCTCAAATCATGTATCAGTCGTTATGTTAGCTGGAAATCATCCCGGGAACTGGAAAATGTGCGCTATAGGCCATGAAATGGCCAACAAACATGCAAACTGTGAGCTATAGCCCATGGAAATGGAGGTACAAAACATGAAAAACACGTATTTTTGTGACGCCTCTCAAATGATGTGTGCTATAACACACGAAAATGGAGGCTGAAAACAGGAAAAACATGAGTTTTTGCAACGCCTCTCAAATCATGTATCATTCGTTACGGTAGCTGGAAATCGTCCCGGGAACCGGAAACTGTGTGCTATAGGCCATCAAATGGGAAAAAAACATGGAAAATGTGAGCTATAGCCCACGGAAATGGAGGCTGAAAACATGAAAAACACGAGTTTTTGCAACGCCTCTAAAATCGTGTATCAGTCGTTACGTTAGCTGGAAATCATCCCGGGAGCAGGAAAATGTGCGCTATAGGGCATGAAATGGCCAAAAAACATGAAAACTGTGAGCTATAGCCCATGGAAATGGAGGTACAAAACATGAAAAACACGTATTTTTGTGACGCCTCTCAAAACATGTGTGCTATAACACACGGAAATGGAGGCTGAAAACAGGAAAAACATGAGTTTTTGCAACGCCTCTCAAATCATGTATCATTCGTTACGGTAGCTGGAAATTGTCCCGGGAACCGGAAACTGTGCGCTATAGGCCATCAAATGGGAAAAAAACATGAAAAATGTGAGCTATAGACCACGGAAATGGAGGCTGAAAACATGAAAAGCACGAGTTTTTGCAACGCCTCTAAAATCATGTATCAGTCGTTACGTTAGCTGGAAATCATCCCGAGAACTGGAAAATGTGCGCTATAGGGCTTGAAATGGCCAACAAACATGAAAACTGTGAGCTATAGCCCATGGAAATAGAGGCACAAAACATGAAAAACACGTATTTTTGTGACGCCTCTCAAAACATGTGTGCTATAACACACGGAAATGGAGGCTGAAAACAGGAAAAATATGAGTTTTTGCAACACCTCTCAAATCATGTATCAGTCGTTACGGTAGCTGGAAATTGTCCCGTGAACCAGAAACTGTGCACTATAGGCCATGAAATGGGAAAAAACATGAAAAATGTGAGCTATAGCCCACAGAAATGGAGGCTGAAAACATGAAAAACACGAGTTTTTACAATGCCTCTAAAATCGTGTATCAGTCGTTACGTTAGCTGGAAATCATCCCGGGAACTGGAAAATGTGCGCTATAGGCCGTGAAATGGCCAAAAACATGAAAACTGTAAGCTATAGCCCATGGAAATAGAGGCACAAAACATGAAAAACACGTATTTTTGTGATGCCTCTCAAAACATGTATCGATATTTACGGTAGCAGGAAATCTTCCCGGGAATTGGAAAATATGTGCTATAGCCCATAAAATGGGCAAAAACATGAAAACTGTGAGCTATAGCTCACGGAATTGGAGGCTGAAAACATGAAAAACATGAGTTTTTGCGACGCCTCTCAAACCAAGTACCGGTCGTTACGTTAGTTGGAAATCGTCTCGGGAGCAGGAAAATGTGCGCTATAGCCCATGAAATGGGCAAAAAATGAAAACTGTGAGCTATAGCCTACGGAAATGGAGGCTGAAAACATGAAAAACATGAGTTTTTGCAACGCCTCTCAAATCATGTATCAGTCGTTACAGTAGCTGGAATTGTCCCGGGAACCGGAAACTGTGCGCTATAGGCCATGAAATGGGAAAAAACATGAAAAATGTGAGCTATAGCTCACGGAATTGGAGGCTGAAAACATGAAAAACACGAGTTTTTGCGACGCCTCTCAAATCATGTAGCAGTCGTTAAGGTAGCTGGAAATCGTCCCGGGAACCGGAAAATGTGCGCTATAGGCAATGAAATGGGGAAAAAACATGAAAAATGTGAGCTATAACCCACGGAAATGGAGGCTGAAAACATGAAAAACACGAGTTTTTGCAACGCCTCTCAAATAATGTATCAGTCGTTACGTTAGCTGGAAATCATCCCGGGAACTGGAAAATGTGCGCTATAGGCCATGAAATGGCCAACAAACATGAAAACTGTGAGCTATAGCCCATGGAAATAGAGGTACAAAACATGAAAAACACGTATTCTTGTGACGCATCTCAAATGATGTGTGCTATAACACACGGAAATGGAGGATGAAAACAGGAAAAACATGAGTTTTTACAACGCCTCTCAAATCATGTATCATTCGTTACGGTAGCTGGAAATTGTCCCGGGAACCGGAAACTGTGCGCTATAGGCCATCGAATGGGAAAAAAACATGAAAAATGTGAGCTATAGCCCACGGAAATGGAGGCTGAAAACATGAAAAACACGAGTTTTTGCAACGCCTCTAAAATCGTGTATCAGTCGTTACGTTAGCTGGAACTCATCCCGGGAACTGGAAAATGTGCGCTATAGGGCTTGAAATGGCCAACAAATATGAAAACTGTGAGCTATAGCCCATGGAAATAGAGGCAGAAAACATGAAAAACACGTATTTTTGTGACGCCTCTCAAAACATGTGTGCTATAACACACGGAAATGGAGGCTGAAAACAGGAAAAATATGAGTTTTTGCAACACCTCTCAAATCATGTATCAGTCGTTACGGTAGCTGGAAATTGTCCCGGGAACCAGAAACTGTGCGCTATAGGCCATGAAATGGGAAAAACATGAAAAATGTGAGCTATAGCCCACAGAAATGGAGGCTGAAAACAGGAAAAATATGAGTTTTTGCAACACCTCTCAAATCATGTATCAGTCGTTACGGTAGCTGGAAATTGTCCCGTGAACCGGAAACTGTGCACTATAGGCCATGAAATGGGAAAAAACATGAAAAATGTGAGCTATAGCCCACAGAAATGGAGGCTGAAAACATGAAAAACACGAGTTTTTGCAACGCCTCTAAAATCGTGTATCAGTCGTTACGTTAGCTGGAAATCATCCTGGGAACTGGAAAATGTGCGCCATAGCTCACGGAATTGGAGGCTGAAAACATGAAAAACACGAGTTTTTGCGCCGCCTCTCAAACCATGTACCGGTCGTTACGTTAGCTGGAAATCATCCCAAAATCCGGAAAATGTGCGCTATAGCCAATGAAATGGGCAAAGAACATGAAAACTGTGATCTATACACCACGGAAATACAGGCTGAAAACATGAAAAACATGAGTTTTTCCAACGCCTCTCAAATCATGTATCAGTCGTTACGGTAGCTGGAAATTGTCCCGGAAACCTGAAAATACGTGCTATAGCCCATGAAATGGGCAGAAACATGAAAACTGTGTCCTATAGCCCACGGAAATGCAAGCTGAAAACATGAGTTTTTGCAACGCCGCTCAAATCATGTATCAATCATTACGGTAGTTGGAAATTGTCCAGGGAACCTGAAAATACATGTTATAGCCCATGAAATGGGCAGAAACATGAAAATTGTGAGCTAAGCTCACGGAATTGGAGGCTGAAAACATGAAAAACACGAGTTTTTGCGACGCCTCTCAAATCATGTATTAGTCGTTACGTCAGCTGCAAATCATCCCGGGAACTGGAAAATGTGCGCTATAGGCCATGAAATGGCCAAAAACATGAAAACTGTGAGCTATTTTTGTGAAACATGGCCAAAAACATGAAAACATTGAAATGGAGGCACAAAACATGAAAAACACATATTTTTGTGACGCCTCTCAAAACATGTTTCGGCATGTACGGTAGAAGGAAATCATCCCGGGAACCGGAAAATGTGCGCTATAGCCCATGAAATGGGAAAAAACATGAAAACTATGAGCTAAGCTCACGGAATTGGAGGCTGAAAACATGAAAAACACGAGTTTTTGCGACTCCTCTCAAACAATGTACTGGTTGTTACTGTAGCTGGAAATCATCCCAAGAACCGGAAAATGTGCGCTATGGCTAATGAAATGGGCAAAGAACATGAAAACCATGAGTTTTTGCAACGCCTCTCAAATCATGTATCAGTCGTTACGATAGCTGGAAATTGTCCCGGGAACCTGAAAATACGTGCTATAGCCCATGAAATAGGCAGAAACATGAAAACTGTGAGCTATAGCCCACGGAAATGGAGGCTGAAAACATTAAAAACATGAGTTTTTGCAGCGCCTCTCAAATAATGTATCGGTCGTTACGTTAGCTGGAAATAATTGATACGTCTCAAACGTATCTATAATTTCTTATGTTCCATGCTACTTTTATGATGATACTCACATGTTTTATACACATTATATGTCATTATTATGCATTTTCCGGCACTAACCTATTAACGAGATGCCGAAGAGCCAGTTGTTGTTTTCTGCTGTTTTTGGTTTCAGAAATCCTAGTAAGGAAATATTCTCGGAATTGGACGAAATCAACGCCCAGGGTCCTATTTTTCCACGAAGCTTCCAGAAGACCGAGGGAGAGACAAAGTGGGGCCATGAGGCGGCCAGACAACAGGGCGGCGTGGCCCAGGAGCTGGCCGCGCGGCCCTGGCGTCTGGGCCCCTTGTAACGCCTCCTGACCTACCCTTCCGCCTACTTAATCCTTCGTCGATAATAGCCCCCGTACCGAGAGCCACGATACGGAAAACCTTCCAGAGCCGCCGCCGCCGCCAATCACATCTCGGGGGATTCAGGAGATCGCCTCCGGCACCCTACCGGAGAGGGGAATCATCTCCCGGAGGACTCTACACCGCCATGGTCGCCTCCGGATTGATGTGTGAGTAGTTCACCCCTGGACTATGGGTCCATAGCAGTAGCTAGATGGTCGTCTTCAACTCATTGTGCTATCATTGTTAGATCTTGTGAGCGGCCTAACATGATCAAGATCATCTATCTGTAATGCTACATGTGCGTTTGTTGGGATCCGATGAATAATGAATACTACGCTATGTTGATTATCAATCTATCTATGTGTTGTTTATGATCTTGCATGCTCTCCGTTGCTAGTAGAGGCTCTGGCCAAGTCATTGCTTGTAACTCCAAGAGGGAGTATTTATGCTCGATAGTGGGTTCATGCCTCCATTGAATCTGGGGGAGTGACAGCAACCTCTAAGGTTGTGGATGTGCTATTGCCACTAGGGATAAAACATCAATTCTATATCTAAGGATGTATTTGTTGATTACATTACGCACCATACTTAATGCAATTGTCTGTTGTTTGCAACTTAATACTGGAGGGGGTTCGGATGATAATCTGAAGGTGGACTTTTTAGGCATAGATGCATGCTGGATAGCGGTCTATGTACTTTGTCGTAATGCCCAATTAAATCTCACACTACTCATCATAACATGTATGTGCATTGTTATGCTCTCTTTATTTGTCAATTGCCCAACTGTAATTTGTTTACCCAATATGCTATTTCTTATGGGAGAGACACCTCTAGTGAACTGTGGACCCCGGTCCATTCTTTTACATCGAATACAATCTACTGCAATACTCGTTCTACTGTTTTCTGCAAACATCATCTTCCACAATATACATCTAATCCTTTGTTATAGCAAGCCAGTGAGATTGACAACCTCACTGTTACGTTGGGGCAAAGTAATTTGGTTGTGTTGTGCAGGTTCCACGTTGGCGCCGGAATCCCTGGTGTTGCGCCGCACTACACTCTGCGGCCATCAACCTTCAACGTGCTTCTTGGCTCCTACTGGTTCGATAACCTTGGTTTCTTACTGAGGGAAAACTTTCTTCTATACGCATCACACCTTCCTCTTGGGGTTCCCAGCGGACGTGTGTATACACGCTATCAATCATCCCGGGAACTGGAAAATGTGTGCTATAGGCCATGAAATGGCCAAAAACATGAAAACTGTGAGCTATAGCCCATGGAAATGAAGGCACAAAACATGAAAAACACGTATTTTTGTGACGCCTCTCAAAACATGTACCGGTCCTTACATTAGCTGGAAATCATCCCAAGAACCGGAAAATGTGCGCTATAGCCAATGAAATGGGCAAAGAACATGAAAACTGTGAGCTATAGCCCACGGAAATGCAGGCTGAAAACATGAAAAACATGAGTTTTTGCAACGCCGCTCAAATCATGTATCAGTCGTTACGGTAGCTGGAAATTGTCCAGGGAACCAGAAAATACATGCTATAGCCCATGAAATGGGCAGAAACATGAAAACTGTGAGCTAAGCTCACGGAATTGGAGGCTGAAAACATGAAAAACACGAGTTTTTGCGACGCCTCTCAAATCATGTGTCAGTCGTTACGTCAGCTGGAAATCATCCCAGGAACTGGAAAATGTGCGCTATAGGCCATGAAATGGCCAAAAACATGAAAATTGTGAGCTATAGCCCATTGAAATGGAGGCACAAAACATGAAAAACACGTATTTTTGTGACGCATCTCAAAACATGTATCGGCATGTACGGTAGCAGGAAATCATCCAGGGAATCGGAAAATGTGCGCTATAGCCCATGAAATGGGCAAAAACATGAAAACTACGAGCTAAGCTCACGGAATTGGAGGCTGAAAACATGAAAAACACGAGTTTTTGCGACTCCTCTCAAACAATGTACTGGTTGTTACTGTAGCTGGAAATCATCCCAAGAACCGGAAAATGTGCGCTATGGCTAATGAAATGTGCAAAGAACATGAAAACTGTGAGCTATAACCCACGGAAATGCAGGCTGAAAACATGAAAACATGAGTTTTTGTAACGCCTCTCAAATCATGTATCAGTCGTTACAGTAGCTGGAAATTATCCCGTGAAACTGAAAATACGTGCTATAGCCCACGGAAATGGAGGCTGAAAACAGTGAAAAACATGAGTTATTGCAATGCCTCTCAAATCATGTAGTAGTCGTTACGTCAGCTGCAAATCATCCCGAGAACTGGAAAATGTGCGCTATAGGCCATGAAATGGCCAAAAACATGAAAACTGTGAGCTATAGCCCATGGAAATGGAGGCACAAAACATGAAAAATTTGTATTTTTGTGATGCCTCTCAAAACATGTATTGGCATGTACGGTAGCAAGAAATCATCCAGGGAATCGGAAAATGTGTGCTATAGCCCATTAAATGGGCAAAAACATGAAAACTGTGAGCTATAGCTCACGGAATTGGAGGCTGAAAACATGAAAAACACGAGTTTTTGCGCCGCCTCTCAAACCATGTACCGGTCGTTACATTCGCTGGAAATCATCCCACGAACAGGAAAATGTGCGCTATAGCCAATGAAATGGGCAAAGAACATGAAAACTGTGATCTATACACCACGGAAATGCAGGCTGAAAACATGAAAAACATGAGTTTTTGCAACGCCTCTCAAATCATGTATTAGTCGTTACGGTACCTGGAAATTGTCCCGGGAATATGAAAATACGTGCTATAGCCCATGAAAAGGGCAGAAACATGAAAACCGTGAGCTATAGCCCACGGAAATGGAGGCTGAAAACATGAAAACACGAGTTTTTGCAACGCCTCTCAAATCATGTATTAGTAGTTACGTCAGCTGCAAATCATCCCGGGAACTGGAAAATATGCGCTATAGGCCATGAAATGGCCAAAAACATGAAAACTGTGAGCTATAGCCCATGGAAATGGAGGCACAAAACATGAAAAACACGTATTTTTGTGACGCCTCTCAAAACATGTATCGGCATGTACGGTAGCAGGAAATCATCCCGGGAACCGGAAAATGTGCGCTATAGCCCATCAAATGGGCAAAAACATGAAAACTGTGAGCTATAGCTCACGGAATTGGAGGCTGAAAACATGAAAAACACGAGTTTTTGCGCCGCCTCTCAAACCATGTACCGGTCGTTACGTTAGCTGGAAATCATCCCAAGAACCGGAAAATGTGCGCTATAGCCAATGAAATGGGCAAAGAACATGAAAACTGTGATCTATACACCACGGAAATACAGGCTGAAAACATGAAAACATGAGTTTTTGCAACGCCTCTCAAATCATGTATCAGTCGTTACGGTAGCTGGAAATTGTCCCGGAAACCTGAAAATACGTGCTATAGCCCATGAAATGGGCAGAAACATGAAAACTGTGTCCTATAGCCCACGGAAATGCAGGCTGAAAACATGAGTTTTTGCAACGCCGCTCAAATCATGTATCAATCATTACGGTAGTTGGAAATTGTCCAGGGAACCTGAAAATACATGTTATAGCCCATGAAATGGCAGAAACATGAAAATTGTGAGCTAAGCTCACGGAATTGGAGGCTGAAAACATGAAAAACACGAGTTTTTGCGACGCCTCTCAAATCATGTATTAGTCGTTACGTCAGCTGCAAATCATCCCGGGAACTGGAAAATGTGCGCTATAGGCCATGAAATGGCCAAAAACATGAAAACTGTGAGCTATAGCCCATTGAAATGGAGGCACAAAACATGAAAAACACGTATTTTTGTGACGCCTCTCAAAACATGTAGCGGCATGTACGGTAGAAGGAAATCATCCCGGGAACCGGAAAATGTGCGCTATAGCCCATGAAATGGGAAAAAACATGAAAACTACTCCCTCCGTTCCTTTTTATAGTGCCTATAGATTTTTGGCATTTGTTTCAGAATATAAGGTTGTAGCTTAGCTTTTTTTCAATTACCCCCTCCCCGTTCAGCTCCCAAATCGTTCAGGTCCCAAATTTGCTATGGTAAGTTAGTAAGATATGGATTTCCCAAATTTTACGTTGATCTCAAATCGTTCAGCTAGGGGTCTTGTGTAAAAAATACACTTACGGTAATTTCCGTGCCAAAAAACTATTGGCACTATAGAATGGAACAGAGGGAGTATGAGCTAAGCTCACGGAATTGGAGGCTGAAAACATGAAAAACACGAGTTTTTGCGACTCCTCTCAAACATTGTACTGGTTGTTACTGTAGCTGGAAATCATCCCAAGAACCGGAAAATGTGCGCTATGGCTAATGAAATGGGCAAAGAACATGAAAACCATGAGTTTTTGCAACGCCTCTCAAGTCATGTATCAGTCGTTACGGTAGCTGGAAATTGTCCCGGGAACCTGAAAATACGTGCTATAGCCCATCAAATGGGCAGAAACATGAAAACTGTGAGCTATAGCCCACGGAAATGGAGGCTGAAAACATTAAAACATGAGTTTTTGCAGCGCCTCTCAAATAATGTATCGGTCGTTACGTTAGCTGGAAATAATTGATACGTCTCAAACGTATCTATAATTTCTTATGTTCCATGCTACTTTTATGATGATACTCACATGTTTTATACACATTATATGTCATTATTATGCATTTTCCGGCACTAACCTATTAACGAGATGCCGAAGAGCCAGTTGTTGTTTTCTGCTGTTTTTGGTTTCAGAAATCCTAGTAAGGAAATATTCTCGGAATTGGACGAAATCAACGCCCAGGGTCCTATTTTTCCACGAAGCTTCCAGAAGACCGAGGGAGAGACAAAGTGGGGCCACGAGGCGGCCAGACAACAGGGCGGCGTGGCCCAGGAGCTGGCCACGCGGCCCTGGCGTCTGGGCCCCTTGAGACGCCTCCTGACCTACCCTTCCGCCTACTTAAGCCTTCGTCGATAATAGCCCCAGTACCGAGAGCCACGATACGGAAAACCTTCCAGAGACGCCGCCGGCGCCAATCACATCTTGGGGGATTCAGGAGATCGCCTCCGGCACCCTGCCGGAGAGGGGAATCATCTCCCGGAGGACTCTACACCGCCATGGTCGCCTCCGGATTGATGTGTGTGTAGTTCAACCCTGGACTATGGGTCCATAGCAGTAGCTAGATGGTCGTCTTCAACTCATTGTGCTATCATTGTTAGATCTTGTGAGCGGCCTAACATGACCAAGATCATCTATATGTAATGCTACATGTGCGTTTGTTGGGATCCGATGAATAATGAATACTACGCTATGTTGATTATCAATCTATCTATGTGTTGTTTATGATCTTGCATGCTCTCCGTTGCTAGTAGAGGCTCTGGCCAAGTCATTGCTTGTAACTCCAAGAGGGAGTATTTATGCTCGATAGTGGGTTCATGCCTCCATTGAATCTGGGGAGTGACAGCAACCTCTAAGGTTGTGGATGTGCTGTTGCCACTAGGGATAAAACATCAATTCTATATCTAAGGATGTATTTGTTGATTACATTACGCACCATACTTAATGCAATTGTCTGTTGTTTGCAACTTAATACTGGAGGGGGTTTGGATGATAATCTGAAGGTGGACTTTTTAGGCATAGATGCATGTTGGATAGCGGTCTATGTACTTTGTCGTAATGCCCAATTAAATCTCACACTACTCATCATAACATGTATGTGCATTGTTATGCTCTCTTTATTTGTCAATTGCCCAACTGTAATTTGTTTACCCAATATGCTATTTCTTATGGGAGAGACACCTCTAGTGAACTGTGGACCCCGGTCCATTCTTTTACATCGAATACAATCTACTGCAATACTCGTTCTACTGTTTTCTGAAAACATCATCTTCCACAATATACATCTAATCCTTTGTTACAGCAAGCCAGTGAGATTGACAACCTCACTGTTACGTTGGGGCAAAGTAATTTGGTTGTGTTGTGCAGGTTCCACGTTGGCGCCGGAATCCCTGGTGTAGCACCGCACTACACTCCGCCGCCATCAACCTTCAACGTGCTTCTTGGCTCCTACTGGTTCGATAACCTTGGTTTCTTACTGAGGGAAAACTTGCTTCTATACGCATCACACCTTCCTCTTGGGGTTCCCAGCGGACGTGTGTACACACGCTATCAATCATCCCGGGAACTGGAAAATGTGCGCTATAGGCCATGAAATGGCCAAAAACATGAAAACTATGAGCTATAGCCCATGGAAATGGAGGCACAAAACATGAAAAACACGTATTTTTCTGACGCCTCTCAAAACATGTACCGGTCCTTACATTAGCTGGAAATCATCCCAAGAACCGGAAAATGTGCGCTATAGCCAATGAAATGGGCAAAGAACATGAAAACTGTGAGCTATAGCCCACGGAAATGCAGGCTGAAAACATGAAAAACATGAGTTTTTGCAACGCCGCTCAAATCATGTATCAGTCGTTACGGTAGCTGGAAATTGTCCAGGGAACCTGAAAATACATGCTATAGCCCATGTAATGGGCAGAAACATGAAAACTGTGAGCTAAGCTCACGGAATTGGAGGCTGAAAACATGAAAAACACGAGTTTTTGCGACGCCTCTCAAATCATGTGTCAGTCGTTACGTCAGCTGGAAATCATCCCAGGAACTGGAAAATGTTCGCTATAGGCCATGAAATGGCCAAAAACATGAAAACTGTGAGCTATAGCCCATTGAAATGGAGGCACAAAACATGAAAAACACGTATTTTTGTGACGCATCTCAAAACATGTATCGGCATGTACGGTAGCAGGAAATCATCCAGGGAATCGGAAAATGTGCGCCATAGCCCATGAAATGGGCAAAAACATGAAAACTATGAGCTAAGCTCACGGAATTGGAGGCTGAAAACATGAAAAACACGAGTTTTTGCGACTCCTCTCAAACAATGTACTGGTTGTTACTGTAGCTGGAAATCATCCCAAGAACCGGAAAATGTGCGCTATGGCTAATGAAATGTGCAAAGAACATGAAAACTGTGAGCTATAACCCACGGAAATGCAGGCTGAAAACATGAAAACATGAGTTTTTGTAACGCCTCTCAAATCATGTATCAGTCGTTACAGTAGCTGGAAATTGTCCGGTGAACCTGAAAATACATGCTATAGCCCATGAAATGGGCAGAAACATGAAAACTGTGAGCTATAGCCCACGGAAATGGAGGCTGAAAACAGTGAAAAACATGAGTTATTGCAATGCCTCTCAAATCATGTAGTAGTCGTTACGTCAGCTGCAAATCATCCCGAGAACTGGAAAATGTGCGCTATAGGCCATGAAATGGCCAAAAACATGAAAACTGTGAGCTATAGCCCATGGAAATGGAGGCACAAAACATGAAAAACTAGTATTTTTGTGATGCCTCTCAAAACATGTATCGGCATGTACGGTAGCAGGAAATCATCCAGGGAATCGGAAAATGTGTGCTATAGCCCATTAAATGGGCAAAAACATGAAAACTGTGAGCTATAGCTCACGGAATTGGAGGCTGAAAACATGAAAAACACGAGTTTTTGCGCCGCCTCTCAAACCATGTACCGGTCGTTACGTTCACTGGAAATCATCCCAAGAACAGGAAAATGTGCGCTATAGCCAATCAAATGGGCAAAGAACATGAAAACTGTGATCTATACACCACGGAAATGCAGGCTGAAAACATGAAAAACATGAGTTTTTGCAACGCCTCTCAAATCATGTATCAGTCGTTACGGTAGCTGGAAATTGTCCCGGAAACCTGAAAATACGTGCTATAGCCCATGAAATAGGCAGAAACATGAAAACTGTGTCCTATAGCCCACGGAAATGGAGGCTGAAAACATGAAAAACACGAGTTTTTGCAACTCCTCTCAAATCATGTATTAGTCGTTACGTCAGCTGCAAATCATCCCGGGAACTGGAAAATGTGCGCTATAGGCCATGAAATGGTCAAAAACATTAAAACTGTGAGCTATAGCCCATGGAAATGGAGGCACAAAACATGAAAAACACGTATTTTTGTGACGCCTCTCAAAACATGTATCGGCATGTACGGTAGCGGGAAATCATCCCGGGAACCGGAAAATGTGCGCTATAGCCCATGAAATGGGCAAAAACATGAAAACTGTGAGCTGATGTCTACGCACGCTTCTATTCCTGTAGACAGTGTTGGGCCTCCAAGAGCAGAGGTTTGTAGAACAGCAACAAGTTTCCCTTAAGTGGATCACCCAAGGTTTATCGAACTCAGGGAGGAAGAGGTCAAAGATATCCCTCTCAAGCAACCCTGCAACCACAATACAAGAAGTCTCTTGTGTCCCCAACACACCTAATACACTTGTCATATGTATAGGTGCACTAGTTCGGCGAAGAGATAGTGAAATACAGGTGGTATGAATGTATATGAGCAGTAGTAACGGCGCCAGAAAAGTGCTTGCTGGCGTGTAGTAAGTAAAGATGCAGCAGAACAGTAAATAAGCGATGATTGCAGTATTTGGAAACAAGGCCTAGGGATCATACTTTCACTAGTGGACACTCTCAACATTGATCACATAATAAAACCACTCTACACTCTCTTGTTGGATGATGAACACCACTAGCTGTGTAGGGCTACAAGAGCACCTCAATGCCGGAGTTAACAAGCTCCACAACATTCGATATTCATATTTAATTAACCTTAGAGTGCATGATAGATCAACACAATTATACCAAGTACTAACATAGCATGCACACTGTCACCATCATACTATGAAAGGAGGAATAGATCACATCAATACCATCATAGTAATAGTTAACTTCATAATCTACAAGAGATCACAATCATAAACTACTCCAAGTACTACATGATGCACACACTGTCACCATTACATCATGGAGGAGGAATAGAGTACTTTAATAACATCACTAGAGTAGCACATAGATGAATAGTGATACAAAACTCATATGAATCTCAATCATGTAAGGCAGCTCATGAGATCATTGTATTGAAGTACATAGGAGAGAGATTAACCACATAGCTACCGGTACAGCCCTTAGCCTCGATGGAGAACTACTCCCTCCTCATGGGAGACAGCAGCGGTGATGAAGATGGCGGTGGTGTCGATGGAGATGCCTTCCGGGGGAACTTCCCCATCCCGGCGGCGTGCCGGAACAGAGACTCCTGTCCCCCAGATCTTGGCTTCGCGATGGCGGCGGCTCTGGAAGGTTTCTCGTACCGTGGCTTTTCCGTCTCGAAGATTTAGGTCAGGGACCTTTAAATAGGCGAAGAGGCGGAGTCGGAAGGCTGACAGGGTGATGACACAATAGCGGGGCGCGGCCCACCCCTTGACCGCGCCGCCTACATGTGTGGGCCCCCTGTGGCCCCCCTCTGGTGACTCTCGGGTGTTCTGGAAGCTTCGTGGAATTCTAAGATGCTGGGCATTGATTTCGTCCAATTCCGAGAATATTTCCTTACTAGGATTTCTGAAACCAAAAACAGCAGAAAACAGGAACTGGCACTACGGCATCTTGTCAATAGGTTAGTTCCGGAAAATGCATCAAAACGATGAAAAGTGTGAACAAAACATGTAGGTATTTTCATAAAACAAGCATGGAACATAAGAAATTATCGATACGTCGGAGACGTATCAGCATCCCCAAGCTTAGTTCCTACTCGTCCCGAGTAGGTAAACGATAACAAAGATAATTTGTGAAGTGACATGCTACCAACATAATCTTGATCATACTATTGTAAAGCATATGAGATGAATGCAGCGATTCAAAGGAATGGTAAAGACAATGATTAAACAACTGAATCATATAGCAAAGACTTTTCATGAATAGTACTTTGAAGACAAGCATCAATAAGTCTTGCATAAGAGTTAACTCATAAAGCAATATTTTCAAAGTAGAGCATTGGAGCAACACAAAGGAAGATTAAGTTTCAGCGGTTGCTTTCAACTTGTAACATGTATATCTCATGGATAGTTGTCAATGCAAAGTAATATAATAAGTGCAATAGGTAAACATGTAAGAATCAATGCACAGTTAACACAAGTGTTTGCTTCTAAGATAGGAAGAAGTAGGTAAACTGACTCAACATAAAAGTAAAAGAATGGCCCTTCACAGAGGGAAGCATTGATAAATCATGTGCTAGAGCTTTTCAAGTTTTAAAATCATATAGAGAGCATAAAAGTAAAATTTTGAGAGGTGTTTGTTGTTGTCAACGAATGGTAGTGGGTACTCTAACCCCCTTGCTAGGCAAACTTTCAAAGAGCGGCTCCCATGAAGGACGTTATCTCTACCAGCAAGGTGGATCATCCCTCTTCTCTTTTGTTTACACATGTACTTTAGTTTTTATTTATGGGTGACACTCCTCCCAACCTTTGCTTACACAAGCCATGGCTAACCGAATCCTCGGGTGCCTTCCAACAATCTCATACCATGGAGGAGTGTCTATTTGCAAAATTAAGTTGCTTAGTGATGAATCAGAGCAAAACATGTGAAGAGAATTATTAATGAAGTTAATTAATTGGGGGCTGGGAACCCCGCGCCAGCTCTTTTTGCGAAATTATTGGATAATCGGATGAAGCCACTAGTCCATTGGTGAAAGCTGCCCAACAAGATTGAAAGATAAAACACCACATACTTCCTCATGAGCTATAAAACATTGACACAAATAAGGAGTGATAAAATTTTGAATTGTTTAAAGGTAGCACATGAAGTATTTACTTGGAATGGCAGGAAATACCACATAGTAGGTAGGTATGGTGGACACAAATGGCATAGTTATTGGCTCAAGGATTTTGGATGCATGAGAAGTAATCCCTCTCAATACAAGGCTTAGGCTAGCAAGGTTGTTTGAAGCAAACTCAAGTATGAACTGGTACAGCAAAACTCACATAAAAGACATATTGCAAGCATTATAAGACTCTACACTGTCTTCCTTGTTGCTCAAACCCTTACTAGAAAATATCTAGACTCTAGAGAAACCAATAATGCAAACCAAATTTTAGCAAGCTCTATGTAGTTCTTCATTAATGGGTGCAAAGTACATGATGCAAGAGCTTAAACATGATCTATATGAGCACAACAATTGCCAAGTATCAAATTATTCAAGACATTATACCATTTACCACATGCAGCATTTCCTGTTTCCAACCATATAACAATGAACGAAGCAGTTTCAACCTTCGCCATGAACATTAAAAGCTAAGAACACATGTGTTCATATGAACCAGCGGAGCGTGTATCTCTCCCACACAAGCATGGATTTATTCAAACAAAACAAAAATAAAAACAAATAGACGCTCCAAGTAAAGTACATAAGATGTGACCGAATAAAAATATAGTTTCAAGAGAAGTGACCTGATAAGTGGTTGATGAAGAATGGGCATCCCCAAGCTTAGACGCTTGAGTCTTCTTGAAATATGCAGCGATGAACCACGGGGGCATCCCCAAGCTTAGAGCTTTCACTCTCCTTGATCATATTGTATCATCCTCCTCTCTTGACCCTTGAAAACTTCCTCCACACCAAACTCAAAACAAACTCATTAGAGGGTTAGTGCATAATCAAAAATTCACATGTTCAGAGGTGACACAATCATTCTTAACACTTCTGGACATTGCACAAAGCTACTGGAAGTTAATGGAACAAAGAAATCCATCCAACATAGCAAAAGAGGCAATGCGAAATAAAAGGCAGAATCTGTCAAAACAGAACAGTCCGTAAAGAAGAATTTTTTAGAGGCACCAGACTTGCTCAGATGAAAATGCTCAAATTGAATGAAAGTTGCGTACGTATCTGAGGATCACGCACGTAAATTGGCATATTTTTCTGAGTTAGCTACAGACGGGGCGACTCAAATTCGTGACAGTAAGAAATTTGTTACTGCGCAGCAATCCAAATCTAGTATCAACTCTACTATCAAAGACTTTACTTGGCACAACAATGCAATAAAATAAAGATAAGGAGAGGTTGCTACAGTAGTAACAACTTCCAAGACACAAATATAAAACAAAGTACTGTAGAAAAATAAACACATGCTCCCAAGAAGTTCTTTCTTTATAGCCATTAAGATGGGCTCAGCAGTTTTAATGATGCACTCGCAAGAAATAGTGTTTGAAGCAAAAGAGAGCATCAAGAGGCAAATTCAAAACAAATTTAAGCCTAACATGCTTCCTATGAAAAGGAATCTTGTAAATAAACAAGTTCATGAAGAGCAAAGTGACAAGCATAGGAAGATAAAACAAGTTTAGCTTCAAAAATTTCAGCATATAGAGAGGTGTTTTAGTAACATGAAAATTTCTACAACCATATTTTCCTCTCTCATAATAATATCCAGTAGCACATGAGCAAACTCAACAATATAACTATCAAGTAAAACATTCTTATCATGAGTCTCATGCATAAAATTATTACTCTCCACATAAGCATAATCAATTTTAGTTGTAGTGGCAGCAAATTCAACAAAGTAGCTATCATTATTATTCTCATCATCAAATATAGGAGTCATATTGTAATCATAATCAAATTTATCCTCCATAACAGGCGGCACCAAAAGACCACTATCATTATAATCATCATAAATAGGAGGCAAAGTATCATCAAAGTAAATTTTCTCCTCGATGCTTGGGGGACTAAAAAGATCATGCTCATCAAAACCAGCTTCCCGAAGCTAAGAATTTTCCATATCATTAGCAACAATGGTGTTCAAAGCGTTCATACTAATATCATTACTACTAGCATGCAAATAAGGTTCCATAGGTTTTTTTATTTCCGCATCAAACCATCCATGTCTTAAATCAGGTAATAGAATAAAAAGCTCATTGTTGTCCATTATGCCTAACTAGTGTAAACAAGAAACAAAAAGATGCAATTGCAGGATCTAAAGGAAATAGCTTTGAGCACTCACAACGGTACTAGAAAAGTGTTTGGTTACCTAGGACCGGAGTGTGAGTACCTTTTACCTTTCCTCCCCGGCAACAGCGCCAGAAAAGTGCTTGATGTCTACGCACGCTTCTATTCCTGTAGACAGTGTTGGGCCTCCAAGAGCAGAGGTTTGTAGAACAGCAGCAAGTTTCCCTTAAGTGGATCACCCAAGGTTTATCGAACTCAGGGAGGAAGAGGTCAAAGATATCCCTCTCAAGCAACCCTGCAACCACAATACAAGAAGTCTCTTGTGTCCCCAACACACCTAATACACATGTCAGATGTATAGGTGCACTAGTTCGGCGAAGAGATAGTGAAATACAGGTGGTATGGATGTATATGAGCAGTAGTAACGGCGCCAGAAAAGTGCTTGCTGGCGTGTAGTAAGTAAAGATGCAGCAGAACAGTAAATAAGCGATTATTGCAGTATTTGGAAACAAAGCCTAGGGATCATACTTTCACTAGTGGACACTCTCAACATTGATCACATAATAAAACCACTCTACACTCTCTTGTTGGATGATGAACACCACTAGCTGTGTAGGGCTACAAGAGCACCTCAATGCCAGAGTTAACAAGCTCCATAACATTCGATATTCATATTTAATTAACCTTAGAGTGCATGATAGATCAACACAATTATACCAAGTACTAACATAGCATGCACACTGTCACCATCGTACTATGAAAGGAGGAATAGATCACATCAATACCATCATAGTAATAGTTAACTTCATAATCTACAAGAGATCACAATCATAAACTACTCCGAGTACTACATGATGCACACACCGTCACCATTACATCATGGAGGAGGAATAGAGTACTTTAATAACATCACTAGAGTAGCACATAGATGAATAGTGATACAAAACTCATATGAATCTCAATCATGTAAGGCAGCTCATGAGATCATTGTATTGAAGTACATATGAGAGAGATTAACCACATAGCTACCGGTACAGCCCTTAGCCTCGATGGAGAACTACTCCCTCCTCATGGGAGACAGCAGCGGTGATGAAGATGGCGGTGGTGTCGATGGAGATGCCTTCCGGGGCACTTCCCCGTCCCGGCGGCGTGCCGGAACAGAGACTCCTGTCCCCCAGATCTTGGCTTCGCGATGGCGGCGGCTCTGGAAGGTTTCTCGCACCGTGGCTTTTCCGTCTCGAAGATTTAGGTCAGGGACCTTTAAATAGGCGAAGAGGCGGAGTCGGAAGGCTGACAGGGCGATGACACAATAGGGGGGGCGCGGCCCACCCCTTGGCCGCGCTGCCTACATGTGTGGGCCCCCTGTGGCCCCCCTCTGGTGACTCTCGGGTGTTATGGAAGCTTCGTGGAATTCTAAGATGCTGGGCGTTGATTTCGTCCAATTCAGAGAATATTTCCTTACTAGGATTTCTGAAACCAAAAACAACACAAAACAGGAACTGGCACTGAGGCATCTTATCAATAGGTTAGTTTCGGAAAATGCATCAAAACGATGAAAAGTGTGAACAAAACATGTAGGTATTGTCATAAAACAAGCATGGAACATAAGAAATTATCGATACGTCGGAGATGTATCATGAGCTATAGCTCACGGAATTGGAGGCTAAAAACATGAAAACCACGAGTTTTTGCGACGCCTCCCAAACAATGTACCGGTTGTTACTGAAGCTGGAAATCATCCCGGGAGCTGGAAAATGTGCTCTATAGCCAATGAAATTGGAAAAAATAAAAACTGTGAGATATAACCCACGGAAATGGAGGCTGAAAACTTGAAAAACACGAGTTTTTCCGCCACCTCTCAAATCATGTATCAGTCGTTACGTTAGCTGGAAATCATCCCAAGAACTGGAAAATGTGCGCTATAGGCCATGAAATGGCCAAAAACATGAAAACTGTGAGCTATAGCCCATTGAAATGGAGGCACAAAACATGAAAAACATGATTTTTTGCAACGCCTCTCAAATCATGTATCGGCATGTACGGTAGCAGGAAATCATCCCGGGAACCGGAAAATGTGCGCTATAGCCCATGAAATGGGCAAAAACATGAAAACTATGAGCTAAGCTCAAAGAATTGGAGGCTGAAAACATGAAAAACACGAGTTTTTGCGACTCGTCTCAAACAATGTACTGGTTGTTACTGTAGCTGGAAATCATCCCAAGAACCGGAAAATGTGCGCTATGGCTAATGAAATGGGCTAAGAACATGAAAACTGTGAGCTATAACCCACGGAATTGCAGGCTGGAAACATGAAAAACATGAGTTTTTGTAACGCCTCTCAAATCATGTATCAGTCGTTACAGTAGCTAGAAATTGTCCCGTGAACCTGAAAATACGTGCTATAGCCCATGAAATGGGCAGAAACATGAAAACTGTGAGCTATAGCCCACGGAAATGGAGGCTGAAAACATGAAAAACATGAGTTATTGCAATGCCTCTCAAATCATGTAGTAGTCGTTACGTCAGCTACAAATCATCCCGAGAACTGGAAAATGTGCGCTATAGGCCATGAAATGGCCAAAAACATGAAAACTGTGAGCTATAGCCCATGGAAATGGAGGCACAAAACATGAAAAACTAGTATTTTTGTGATGCCTCTCAAAACATGTATCGGTATGTACGGTAGCAGGAAATCATCCAGGGAACATGAAAACTGTGAGCTCCTCACGGAATTGGAGGCTGAAAACATGAAAAACACGAGTTTTTGCGCCTCCTCTCAAACCATGTACTGGTAGTTACGTTCGCTGGAAATCATCCCAAGAACAGGAAAATGTGCGCTATAGCCAACGAAATGGGCAAAGAACATGAAAACTGTGATCTATACACCACGGAAATGCAGGCTGAAAACATGAAAAACATGATTTTTTGCAACGCCTCTCAAATCATGTATTAGTCGTTACGGTACCTGGAAATTGTCCCGGGAATATGAAAATACGTGCTATAGCCCATGAAATGGGCAGAAACATGAAAACCGTGAGCTATAGCCCACGGAAATGGAGGCTGAAAACATGAAAACACGAGTTTTTGCAACGCCTCTCAAATCATGTATTAGTCGTTATGTCAGCTGCAAATCATCCCGGGAACTGGAAAATGTGCGCTATAGGCCATGAAATGGCGAAAAACATGAAAACTGTGAGCTATAGCCCATGGAAATGTAGGCACAAAACATGAAAAACACGTATTTTTGTGACGCCTCTCAAAACATGTATCGGTTTATACGGTAGCAGGAAATCATCCCGGGAACCGGAAAATGTGCGCTATAGCCCATGAAATGGGCAAAAACATGAAAACTGTGAGCTATAGCTCACGGAATTGGAGGCTAAAAACATGAAAAACACGAGTTTTTGCGACGCCTCCCAAATAATGTACCGGTTGTTACTGAAGCTGGAAATCATCCCGGGAGCCGGAAAATGTGCTCTATAGCCAATGAAATGGGAAAAAAAATGAAAACTGTGAGATATAACCCACGGAAATGGAGGCTGAAAACATGAAAAACACGAGTTTTTGCGCCACTTCTCAAACCATGTACTGGCGTTACGTTAGCTGGAAATAATCCCAAGAATCGGAAAATGTGCGCCATAGCCAATGAAATGGGCAAAGAACATGAAAAATGTTACCTATAGCCCACGGAAATGCAGGCTAAAAACATGAAAAACATGAGTTTTTGCAACGCCTCTCAAATCATGTATCAGTCGTTACGGTAGCTGGAAATTGTCCAGGGAACCTGAAAATACATGCTATAGCCCATGAAATGGGCAGAAACATGAAAACTGTGAGCTAAGCTCACGGAATTGGAGGCTGAAAACATGAAAAACATGATTTTTTGCGACTCCTCTCAAACAATGTATTGGTTGTTTCTGTAGCTGGAAATCATCCCAAGAACCGGAAAATGTGCGCTACGGCTAATGAAATGGGCAAAGAACATGAAAACTGTGAGCTATAACCCACGGAAATGCAGGCTGAAAACATGAAAAACATGAGTTTTTGTAACGCCTCTCAAATCATGTATCAGTCGTTACAGTAGCTGGAAATTGTCCCGGGAACCTGAAAATACGTGCTATAGCCCATGAAATGGGCAGAAACATGAAAACTGTGAGCTATTGCCCACGGAAATGGAGGCTGAAAACATGAAAAACATGAGTTATTGCAATGCCTCTCAAATCATGTAGTAGTCGTTACGTCAGCTGCAAATCATCCCGAGAACTGGAAAATGTGCGCTATAGGCCATGAAATGGCCAAAAACATGAAAACTGTGAGCTATAGCCCATGGAAATGGAGGCACAAAACATGAAAAACTAGTATTTTTGTGATGCCTCTCAAAACTTGTATCGGCATGTACGGTAGCAGGAAATCATCTAGGGAACCGGAAAATGTGTGCTATAGCCCATGAAATGGGCAAAAACATGAAAACTGTGAGCTATAGCTCACGGAATTGGAGGCTGAAAACATGAAAAACACGAGTTTTTGCGCCGCCTCTCAAACCATGTACCGGTCGTTACGTTAGCTGGAAATCATCCCAAGAACCGGAAAATGTGCGCTATAGCCAATGAAATGGGCAAAGAACATGAAAACTGTGATCTATAGCCCACGGAAATGCAGGCTAAAAACATGAAAAACATGAGTATTTGCAACGCCTCTCAAATCATGTATTAGTCGTTATGGTAGCTGGAAATTGTCCCGGGAATATGAAAATACGTGCTATAGCCCATGAAAAGGGCAGAAACATGAAATCTGTGAGCTATAGCCCACGGAAATGGAGGCTGAAAACATGAAAAACACGAGTTTTTGCGCCGCCTCTCAAATCATGTATTAGTCGTTACGTCAGCTGCAAATCATCCCAAGAACCCGAAAATGTGCACTATAGCCAATGAAATGGGCAAAGAACATGAAAACTGTGATCTATACACCACGGAAATGCAGGCTGAAAACATGAAAAACATGAGTTTTTGCAACGCCTCTCAAATCATGTATCAGTCGTTATGGTAGCTGGAAATTGTCCCGGAATATGAAAATACGTGCTATAGCCCATGAAATGGGCAGAAACATGAAAACTGTGTCCTATAGCCCACGGAAATGGAGGCTGAAAACATGAAAAACACGAGTTTTTGCAACGCCTCTCAAATCATGTATTAGTCGTTACGTCAGCTGCAAATCATCCCGGGAACTGGAAAATGTGCGCTATAGGCCATGAAATGGCCAAAAACATGAAAACTGATAGCTATAGCCAATGGAAATGGAGGCACAAAACATGAAAAACACGTATTTTTGTGACACCTCTCAAAACATGTATCGGCATGTACGGTAGCAGGAAATCATCCCGGGAACCGGAAAATGTGCGCTATAGCCCATCAAATGGGCAAAAACATGAAGCTATAGCTCACGGAATTGGAGGCTGAAAACATGAAAAACACGAGTTTTTGCGCCGCCTCTCAAACCATGTACCAGTCGTTACGTTAGCTGGAAATCATCCCAAGAACCGGAAAATGTGCGCTATATCCAATGAAACGGGCAAAGAACATGAAAACTGTGATCTATACACCACGGAAATGCAGGCTGAAAACATGAAAAACATGAGTTTTTGCAACGCCTCTCAAATCATGTATCAGTCCTTATAGCCCATGAAATGGGCAGAAACATGAACACTGTGTCCTATAGCCCACAGAAATGGAGGCTGAAAACATGAAAAACACGAGTTTTTGCAATGCCTCTCAAATCATGTATTAGTCGTTACGTCAGCTAGAAATCATCCCGGGAACTGGAAAATGTGCGCTATAGGCCATGAAATGGTCAAAAATATTAAAACTGTGAGCTATAGCCCATGTAAATGTAGGCACAAAACATGAAAAATAAGTATTTTTGTGACGCCTCTCAAAACATGTATTGGCATATATGGTAGCGGGAAATCATCCCGGGAACCGGAAAAAATGTGCGCTATAGCCCATGAAATGGGCAAAAACATGAAAACTGTGAGCTATAGCTCACGAAATTGCATGCTAAAAACATGAAAAACACGAGTTTTTACGACGCCTCACAAACAATGTACCGGTTGTTACTGAAGCTGGAAATCGTCCCGGGAGCTGGAAAATGTGCTCAGTAGCCAATGAAATGGGAAAAAATGAAAACTGTGAGATATAACCCACGGAAATGGAGGCTGAAAACATGAAAAACACGAGTTTTTGCGCCACATCTCAAACCATGTACTGGTCGTTACGTTAGCTGGAAATCATCCCAAGAACCGGAAAATGTGCGCTATAGCCAATGAAATGGGCAAAGAACATGAAAAATGTGACCTATAGCCCACGGAAATGCAGGCTGAAAACATGAAAAACATGAGTTTTTGCAACGCCTCTCAAATCATGTATCAGTCGTTACGGTAGCTGGAAATTGTCCTGGGAACCTGAAAATACATGCTATAGCCCATGAAATTGGCAGAAACATGAAACTGTGAGCTAAGCTCATGGAATTGGAGGCTGAAAACATGAAAAACACGAGTTGTTGCGACTCCTCTCAAACAATGTACTGGTTGTTACTGTAGCTGGAAATCATCCCAAAAACCGGAAAATGTGCGCTGTGGCTAATGAAATGGGCAAAGAACATGAAAACTGTGAGCTATAACCCACAGAAATGCAGGCTGAAAACATGAAAAACATGAGTTTTTGTAACGCCTCTCAAATCATGTATCAGTCGTTACAGTAGCTGGAAATTGTCCCGAGAACCTGAAAATACATGCTATAGCCCATGAAATGGGCAGAAACATGAAAACTGTGAGCTATTGCCCACGGAAATGGAAGCTGAAAACATGAAAAACATGAGTTATTGCAATGCCTCTCAAATCATGTAGTAGTCGTTACGTCAGCTGCAAATCATCCCGAGAACTGGAAAATGTGCGCTATAGGCCATGAAATGGCCAAAAACTTTAAAACTGTGAGCTATAGCCCATGGAAATGGAGGCACAAAACATGAAAAACTAGTATTTTTGTGATGCCTCTCAAAACATGTATCGGCATGTACGGTAGCAGGAAATCATCCAGGGAACCGGAAAATGTGCGCTATAGCCAATGAAATGGACAAAGAACATGAAAACTGTGATCTATAGCCCACGGAAATGCAGGCTAAAAACATGAGTTTTTGCAACACCTCTCAAATCATGTATTAGTCATTACGGTAGCTGGAAATTGTCCCGGGAATATGAAAATACGTGCTATAGCCCATGAAATGGGCAGAAACATGAAAACTGTGAGCTATAGCCCACGGAAATGGAGGCTGAAAACATGAAAAACATGAGTTTTTGCAACGCCTCTCAAATCATGTATTAGTCGTTACGTCAGCTGCAAATCATCCCGGGAACTGGAAAATGTGCGCTATAGGCCATGAAATGGCCAAAAACATGAAAACTGTTAGCTATAGCCTATGGAAATGGAGGCACAAAACATGAAAAACACGTATTTTTGTGACGCCTCTCAAAACATGTATCGGCATGTACGGTAGCAGGAAATCATCCCGGCAACCGGAAAATGTGCGCTATAGCCCATCAAATGGGCAAAAACATGAAAACTGTGAGCTATAGCTCACGGAGTTGGAGGCTAAAAACATGAAAAACACGAGTTTTTGCGCCGCCTCTCAAACCATGTAACGGTCGTTACGTTAGGTGGAAATCATCCCAAGAACCGGAAAATGTGCGCTATAGCCAATGAAACGGGCAAAGAACATGAAAACTGTGATCTATACACCACGGAAATGCAGGCTGAAAACATGAAAACATGAGTTTTTGCAACGCCTCTCAAATTATGTAGCTGGAAATTGTCCCGGAAACCTGAAAATACGTGTTATAGCCCATGAAATGGGCAGAAACATGAAAACTGTGTCCTATAGCCCACGGAAATGGAGGCTGAAAACATGAAAAACACGAGTTTTTGCAATGCCTCTCAAATCATGTATTAGTCGTTACGTCAGCTAGAAATCATCCCGGGAAATGGAAAATGTGCGCTATAGGCCATGAAATGGTCAAAAACATTAAAACTGTGAGCTATAGCCCATGTAAATGTAGGCACAAAACATGAAAAACACGTATTTTTGTGATGCCTCTCAAAACATGTATTGGCATATACGGTAGCGGGAAATCATCCCGGCAACCGGAAAATGTGCGCTATAGCCCATGAAATGGGCAAAAACATGAAAACTGTGAGCTATAGCTCACGGAATTGCAGGCTAAAAACATGAAAAACACGAGTTTTTGCGACGCCTCCCAAACAATGTACCAGTTGTAACTGAAGCTAGAAATCGTCCCGGGAGCTGGAAAATGTGCTCTATAGCCAATGAAATGGGAAAAAATGAAAATTGTGAGATATAACCCACGTACATGGAGGCTGAAAACATGAAAAACACGAGTTTTTGCGCCACCTCTCAAACCATGTACCGGTCGTTACGTTAGCTGGAAATCATCCCAAGAACCGGAAAATGTGCGCTATAGCCAATGAAACGGGCAAAGAACATGAAAACTGTGATCTATACACCACGGAAATGCAGGCTGAAAACATGAAAAACATGAGTTTTTGCAACGCCTCTCAAATCATGTATCAGTCCTTACGGTAGCTGGAAATTGTCCCAGAAACCTGAAAATACGTGTTATAGCCCATGAAATGGGCAGAAACATGAACACTGTGTCCTATAGCCCACGGAAATGGAGGCTGAAAACATGAAAAACACGAGTTTTTGCAATGCCTCTCAAATCATGTATTAGTCGTTACGTCAGCTAGAAATCATCCCGGGAACTGGAAAATGTGCGCTATAGGCCATGAAATGGTCAAAAATATTAAAACTGTGAGCTATAGCCCATGTAAATGTAGGCACAAAACATGAAAAACAAGTATTTTTGTGACGCCTCTCAAAACATGTATTGGCATATACGGTAGCGGGAAATCATCCCGGGAACCGAAAAAAATGTGCGCTATAGCCCATGAAATGGGCAAAAACATGAAAACTGTGAGCTATAGCTGACGGAATTGCATGCTAAAAACATGAAAAACACGAGTTTTTGCGACATCTCACAAACAATGTACCGGTTGTTACTGAAGCTGGAAATCGTCCCGGGAGCTCGAAAATGTGCTCAGTAGCCAATGAAATGGGAAAAAATGAAAACTGTGAGATATAACCCACGGAAATGGAGGCTGAACACATGAAAAACACGAGTTTTTGCGCCACCTCTCAAACCATGTACTGGTCGTTACGTTAGCTGGAAATCATCCCAAGAACCGGAAAATGTGCGCTATAGCCAATGAAATGGGCAAAGAACATGAAAAATGTGACCTATAGCCCACGGAAATGCAGGTTGAAAACATGAAAAACATGAGTTTTTGCAACGCCTCTCAAATCATGTATCAGTCGTTACGGTAGCTGGAAATTTTCCAGGGAACCTGAAAATACATGCTATAGCCCATGAAATGGGCTGAAAACATGAAAAACACGAGTTTTTGCGACTCCTCTCAAACAATGTACTGGTTGTTACTGTAGCTGGAAATCATCCCAAGAACCGAAAAATGTGCGCTGTGGCTAATGAAATGGGCAAAGAACATGAAAACCGTGAGCTATAACCCACGGAAATGCAGGCTGAAAACATGAAAAACATGAGTTTTTGTACCGCCTCTCAAATCATGTATCAGTCGTTACAGTAGCTGGAAATTGTCCCGGGAACCTGAAAATACATGCTATAGCCCATGAAATGGGTAGAAACATGAAAACTTTGAGCTATTGCCCACGGAAATGGAGGCTGAAAACATGAAAAACATGAGTTATTGCAATGCCTCTCAAATCATGTAGTAGTCGTTACGTCAGCTGCAAATCATCCCGAGAACTGGAAAATGTGCGCTATAGGCCATGAAATGGCCAAAAACATGAAAACTGTGAGCTATAGCCCATGGAAATGGAGGCACAAAACATGAAAAACTAGTATTTTTGTGATGCCTCTCAAAACATGTATCGGCATGTACGGTAGCAGGAAATCATCCAGGGAACCGGAAAATGTGTGCTATAGCCCATGAAATGGGCAAAAACATGAAAACTGTGAGCTATAGCTCACGGAATTGGAGGCTGAAAACATGAAAAACACGAGTTTTTGCGCCGCCTCTCAAACCATGTACCGGTCGTTACGTTAGCTGGAAATCATCCCAAGAACCGGAAAATGTGCGCTATAACCAATGAAATGGACAAAGAACATGAAAACTGTGATCTATAGCCCACGGAAATGCAGGCTAAAAACATGAAAAACATGAGTTTTTGCAATGCCTCTCAAATCATGTATTAGTTGTTACGGTAGCTGGAAATTGTCCCGGGAATATGAAAATACGTGCTATAGCCCATGAAATGGGCAGAAACATGAAAACTGTGAGCTATAGCCCACGGAAATGGAGGCTGAAAACATGAAAAACACGAGTTTTTGCAACGCCTCTCAAATCATGTATTAGTCGTTACGTCAGCTGCAAATCATCCCGGGAACTGGAAAATGTTCGCTATAGGCCATGAAATGGCCAAAAACATGAAAACTGTTAGCTGTAGCCTATGGAAATGGAGGCACAAAACATGAAAAACACGTGTTTTTGTGACGCCTCTCAAAACATGTATCGGCATGTACGGTAGCAGGAAATCATCCCGGGAACCGGAAAATGTGCGCTATAGCCCATCAAATGGGCAAAAACAGGAAAACTGTGAGCTATAGCTCACGGAATTGGAGGCTGAAAACATGAAAAACACGAGTTTTTGCGCCCCCTCTCAAACCATGTACCGGTCGTTACGTTAGGTGGAAATCATCCCAAGAACCGGAAAATGTGCGCTATAGCCAATGAAACGGGCAAAGAACATGAAAACTGTGATCTATACACCATGGAAATGCAGGCTGAAAACATGAAAAACATGAGTTTTTGCAACGCCTCTCAAATTATGTATCAGTCGTTACGGTAGCTGGAAATTGTCCCGGAAACCTGAAAATAGGTGTTATAGCCCATGAAATGGGCAAAAACATGAAAACTGTGTCCTATAGCCCACGGAAATGGAGGCTGAAAACATGAAAAACACGAGTTTTTGCAATGCCTCTCAAATCATGTATTAGTCATTACGTCAGCTAGAAATCATCCTGGGAACTGGAAAATGTGCGCTATAGGCCATGAAATGGTCAAAAACATTAAAACTGTGACCTATAGCCCATGTAAATGTAGGCACAAAACATGAAAAACACGTATTTTTGTGATGCCTCTCAAAACATGTATTGGCATATACGGTAGCGGGAAATCATCCCGGGAACCGGAAAATGTGCGTTATAGCCCATGAAATGGGCAAAAACATGAAAACTATGAGCTATAGCTCAAGGAATTGCAGGCTAAAAACATGAAAAACACGAGTTTTTGCGACGCCTCCCAAACAATGTACCAGTTGTTACTGAAGCTAGAAATCGTCCCGGGAGCTGGAAAATGTGCTCTATAGCCAATGAAATGGGAAAAATGAAAACTGTGAGATATAACCCATGTAAATGGAGGCTGAAAACATGAAAAACACGAGTTTTTGCGCCACCTCTCAAACCAAGTATTGGTCGTTACGTTAGCTGGAAATCATCCCAAGAACCGGAAAATGTGCGCTATAGCCAATGAAATGGGCAAAGAACATGAAAAATGTGACCTATAGCCCACGAAAGTGCAGGCTGAAAACATGAAAAACATGAGTTTTTGCAACGCCTCTCAAATCATGTATTAGTCATTACGGTAGCTGGAAATTGTCCCGGGAACGTGAAAATACGTGCTATAGCCCATGAAATGGGCAGAAACATGAAAATTGTGAGCAAACTCACGGAATTGGAGGCTGAAAACATGAAAAACACAAGTTTTGCAACGCCTCTCAAATCATGTATTAGTCGTTACGTCAGCTGCAAATCATCCCGGGAACTGGAAAATGTGCGCTATAGGCCATGAAATGGCCAAAAACATGAAAACTGTGAGCTATAGCCTATGGAAATGGAGGCACAAAACATGAAAAACACGTATTTTTGTGACGTCTCTCAAAACATGTATCGGCATGTACGGTAGCAGGAAATCATCCCGGGAACCGGAAAATGTGCGCTATAGCCCATCAAATGGGCAAAAACATGAAAACTGTGAGCTATAGCTCACGGAATTGGAGGCTAAAAACATGAAAAACACGAGTTTTTGCGCCGCCTCTCAAACCATGTACCGGTCGTTACGTTAGCTGGAAATCATCCCAAGAACCGGAAAATGTGCGCTATAGCCCATGAAATGGGCAAAGAACATGAAAACTGTGATCTATAGACCACAGAAATGCAGGCTGAAAACATGAAAAACATGAGTTTTTGCAACGCCTCTCAAATCATGTATCAGTCGTTACGGTAGCTGGAAATTGTCCCGGAAACCTTAAAATACGTGCTATAGCCCAAGAAATGGGCAGAAAATGAAAACTGTGTGCTATAGCCCACGGAAATGGAGGCTGAAAACATGAAAAAGACGAGTTTTTGCAACGCCTCACAAATCATGTATTAGTCGTTACGTCAGCTAGAAACCATCCCGGGAACTGGAAAATGTGCGCTATAGGCCATGAAATGGTCAAAAACATTAAAACTGTGAGTTATAGCCCATGTAAATGTAGGCAGAAAACATGAAAAACACGTATTTTTGTGACGCCTCTTAAAACATGTATTGGCATATACGGTAGCGAGAAATCATCCCGGGAACCGGAAAATGTGCGCTATAGCCCATGAAATGGGCAAAAACATGAAAACTGTGAGCTATAGCTCACGGAATTGCAGGCTAAAAACATGAAAACCACGAGTTTTTGCGACGCCTCCCAAACAATGTACCGGTTGTTACTCAAGCTGGAAATCGTCCCGGGAGCTGGAAAATGTGCTCTATAGCCAATGAAATTGGAAAAAATGAAAACGGTGAGATATAACCCACGGAAATGGAGGCTGAAAACATGAAAAACACGAGTTTTTGCGCCACCTCTCAAACCATGTATCGGTCGTTACGTTAGCTGGAAATCATCCCAAGAACCAGAAAATGTGCGCTATAGCCAATAAAATGGGCAAAGAACATGAAAACTGTGAGCTATAGCCCACGGAAATGCTGACTGAAAACATGAAAAACAAGAGTTTTTGCAACGCCTCTCAAATCATGTATTAGTCGTTACGGTAGCTGGAAATTGTCCCGGGAACATGAAAATACGTGCTATAGCCCATGAAATGGGCAGAAACATGAAAACTGTGAGCAAACTCACGGAATTGGAGGCTGAAAACATGAAAAACACAAGTTTTTGCAACGCCTCTCAAATCATGTATTAGTCGTTACGTCAGCTGCAAATCATCCCGGGAACTGGAAAATGTGCGCTATAGGCCATGAAATGGCAAAAAACATGAAAACTGTGAGCTATAGCCTATGGAAATGGAGGCACAAAACATGAAAAACACGTATTTTTGTGACGCCTCTCAAAACATGTATCGGCATGTACCGTAGCAGGAAATCATCCCGGGAACCGGAAAATGTGCGCTATAGCCCATCAAATGGGCAAAAACATGAAAACTGTGAGCTATAGCTCACGGAATTGGAGGCTAAAAACATGAAAATCACAAGTTTTTGCGCCGCCTCTCAAACCATGTACCGGTCGTTACGTTAGCTGGAAATCATCCCAAGAACCGGAAAATGTGCGCTATAGCCAATGAAATGGGCAAAGAACATGAAAACTGTGAGCTATAGCCCACGGAAATGCAGGCTGAAAACATGAAAAACATGAGTTTTTGCAACGCCTCTCAAATCATGTATCAGTCGTTACAATAGCTGGAAATTGTCCCGGGAACCTGAAAATACGTGCTATAGCCCATGAAATGGGCAAAAACATGAAAACTACGAGCTATAGCCCACAGAAATGGATGCTGAAAACATGAAAAACATGAGTTATTGCAACGCCTCTCAAATCATGTATTAGTCGTTATGTCAGCTGCAAATCATCCCGGGAACTGGAAAATGTGCGCTATAGGGCATGAAATGTTCAAAAACATTAAAACTGTGAGCTATAGCCCATGGAAATGTAGGCACAAAACATGAAAAAACACGTATTTTTGTGACGCCTCTCAAAACATGTATCGGCATGTACGGTAGCGGGAAATCATCCCGGGAACCGGAAAATGCGCGCTATAGCCCATGAAATGGGCAAAAACATGAAAACTGTGAGCTATAGCTCACGGAATTGGAGGCTAAAAACATGAAAAACGCGAGTTTTTGCGACGCCTCCCATACAATGTACCGGTTGTTACTGAAGCTGGAAATCGTCCCGGGAGCCGGAAAATGTGCTCTATAGCCAATGAAATGGGAAAAAATGAAAACTGTGAGATATAACCCACGGAAATGGAGGCTGAAAACATGAAAAACACGAGTTTTTGCGCCACCTCTCAAACCATGTATCGGTCGTTACGTTAGCTGGAAATCATCCCAAGAACCGGAAAATGTGCGCTATAGCCAATGAAATGGGCAAAGAACATGAAAAATGTGAGCTATAGCCCATGGAAATGCAGGCTGAAAACATGAAAAACATGAGTTTTTGCAACGCCTCTTAAATCATGTATCAGTCGTTACGGTAGCTGGAAATTGTCCAGGGAACCTGAAAATACATGCTATAGCCCATGAAATGGGCAGATACATGAAAACGGTGAGCTAAGCTCACAGAATTGGAGGCTGAAAATATGAAAAACACGAGTTTTTGTGACGCCTCTCAAATCATATATCAGTCGTTACGTCAGCTGGAAATCATCCCAGGAACTGGAAAATGTGCGCTATAGGCCATGAAATGGCCAAAAACATGAAAACTGTGAGCTATAGCCCATTGAAATGGAGGCACCAAACATGAAAAACACGTATTTTTGTGACGCCTCTCAAAACATGTATCGGCATGTACAGTAGCAGGAAATCAACCCGGGAACCGGAAAATGTGCGCTATAGCCATTGAAATGGGCAAAAACATGAAAACTGTGAGCTACACGGAATTGGAGGCTGAAAACATGAAAAACACGAGTTTTTGCAACTCCTCTCAAACAATGTACCGGTTGTTACTGTAGCTGGAAGTCATCCCAAGAACCGGAAAATGTGCGCTATGGCTAATGAAATGGGAAAAGAACATGAAAACTGTGAGCTATAACCCATGGAAATGCAGGCTGAAAACATGAAAAACATGAGTTTTTGCAACGCCTCTCAAATCATGTATCAGTCGTTACAGTAGCTGGAAATTGTCCCGGGAATCTGAAGATACGTGCTATAGCCCATGAAATGGGCAGAAACATGAAAACTGTGAGCTATAGCCCACGGAAATGGAGGCTGAAAACATGAAAAACATGAGTTATTGCAACGCCTCTCAAATCATGTATTAGTCGTTACGTCAGCTGCAAATCATCCCGGGAACTGGAAAATGTGCGCTATAGGGCATGAAATGGGCAAAAACATGAAAACTGTGAGCTATAGCCCATTGAAATGGAGGCACCAAACATGAAAAACACGTATTTTTGTGACGCCTCTCAAAACATGTATCGGCATGTACGGTAGCAGGAAATCATCCAGGGAATCGGAAAATGTGCGCTATAGCCCATGAAATGGGCAAAAACATAAAAATTGTGAGCTATAGCTCACGGAATTGGAGGCTAAAAACATGAAAAACATGAGTTTTTGCGCCGCCTCTCAAACCATGTACCAGTCGTTACGTTAGCTGGAAATCATCCCAAGAATCGGAAAATGTGCGCTATAGCCAATGAAATGGGCAAAGAACATGAAAACTGTGATCTATAGCCCACAGAAATGCAGGATGAAAACATGAAAAACATGAGTTTTTGCAACGCCTCTCAAATCATGTATTAGTCGTTACGGTAGCTAGAAATTGTCCCGAGAACATGAAAATACGTGCTATAGTCCATGAAATGGGCAGAAACATGAAAACTGCAAGCTATAGCCCACAGAAATGGAGGCTGAAAACATGAAAAACACGAGTTTTTGCAACGCCTCTCAAATCATGTATTAGTCGTTACGTCAGCTGCAAATCATCCCGGGAACTAGAAAATGTGCGCTATAGGCCATGAAATGGCCAAAAAACATGAAAATTGTGAGCTATAGCCTATGGAAATGGAGGCACAAAACATGAAAAACACGTATTTTTGTGACGCCTCTCAAAACATGTATCGGCATGTACGGTAGCAGGAAATCATCCCTGGAACTGGAAAATGTGCGCTATAGCCCATCAAATGGGCAAAAACATGAAAACTGTGAGCTATCACTGGTCAATAATCGCGGTTCGCAACGGCCATTAATACCGGTTGGGCAATCGGTATTAAATAAGCGGGACTAAAGCCCCCCACCCTTTAGTCGTGGTTGCTTACGAACCGCGAATAAAGGCCCATCCACGTGGGCGCCAGGCGACCGTCGGGGCGGAGGACCTTTAGTCGCGATTCTTCTGGCCAACCACGACTAAAAGCCGCCGCAGGTTTAGGGTTTTAGCCCCTCCCCCCCTAAATCTGGTTTCTTTTTAATTTGTATTGTTTTATTTATTTTGTGTTTTATTTTAATTTTGAAGGAGTTTCACATATTCTACGGTACTACATACATGTATATGAATGTACAATTTCAAACAAATTTGAAATTAGAACCAAAAAGAATTCAAGATGAATATACAATATATATTCAATATCAGATGACCATATACAATTTTGAACAAGTTTCCATACATAATTTACTGCATCAGAAGTTCTACGTCCTCGTAATAGTGTTCTCCTTTAGGATCGATGACTTCCCTCACGAACCATCCAGCTAGTTCCTCTTGAAGTGGTCGGAAGCGAGCTTCTAGACTAAGCATCTTCCGGAGGTTATTCCTCTTGACATTGTTATCACACGGAACCCACTCAGAGGTGTATCACCGGATCATCTCACAAACATAGTATCGACATAGATTGGTCCCCTGTGGCTGAATATCCCCAGTCCCAGCCACTGACCTTTTAAATTGTAGCTCTTTTTTGAATTCACCGACCTTTTCATCTGCAAACTGTCTCCAAACCCTACGAGGCAAATAAAATTAAATGAACAAGAGAGTTATTAGTTACTTGATATTAGGAAATGAACGAAATAGGTCGATCGATATAGAGCGCAAATGAATGAAAATAATTACTTCTGCATCATTCTTCTCATGTCGGCCCAAAGCTTTGCATCCAGATTCAAAGAGTCGTGGACGAGAACTGTGGAGGTGTGAAGTTGAATTACTAGCAGAATCCAGTGGAACCTGCGAACACGATACATGCACAGTCATGCATAACTCATCGATTAGCCACATACCATGCATGGAGTAAACAAAAGAGAATGTGCTCAAGACAGAAACACTCACCCAAAATGGTAAGGAAATAGAATATCACTTTTGAGTTCCTGCTTTGCAAGAAACCGCCACAGGTCTTCGTCCACGTCGGCGGGGTGATTTTTTAAAACATATCCATTAATGATTTGTGGGTCAATGAACCCAACATCATGGATTTTCCTTATTCTCTATTCCCTAATCTTCATTCTGCATAATAGCGTACACAACAAGATAGTTAGGACAATATATATATATATATATATATATATATATATATATATATAGTGCAGGCAATGAACGAGATGAGGTAGAAATAAATCACTTACAGAACGTAGCAACTGATGATAGATTTGTCGAGCTCGCGCAGATTGAACAGCTGGAACAGTTCACTCAGATGAACTGTTACATAGTAATGTTTGAAGTGATGCTCATGTCTAACTTCCGCATAAATATATTCTTTGGCGGCTTTAATTTTTATGTAACCCTTGTACCAAATTAGCAGATTTTTCATTTGTGGAGGTAGATCCTCTTCCTGCGCAGGCTCGACGAGAGGCCCATTCGGCACATATGTAATTACTACCTCACTCACTGGCGCCCCCTCAAGGCCTAACACTGCACGAAGAGTCATACCCATCTGGGCCGCTTGTTCTCTGGCACCCGTTACAGTCAATCCCTGTGCTGCCGCAGCTGCTATGATTGTGGGGTCCATTAGTTCAGCATCTGGACCAGCGGCTTTCACTATGAGCGGGGGGATCGATTGTTTACTTTGTTCCCCGAGCTGGGCAACTCGTTTCCCACTTTTTTTACTTTCTAATTCTTTCTTGGCCTCCTCCAAGGCTTTCTTCTCCTACTTCTCCGCCAACTTTTTCTTCTCCTTCAACATGAGTGCTTGCCTACGAAGTTCACGTGCATAGTCGTCAGGCAGATTCTTCGTGGCTTGGGACGGTGTGCTCAAAAATGACTTAGCCCACTTCTTTTGCTTGTTAGAAAATACTGGCTTGGGCTCAGGCTCTCTTTTCGCCTTCATATCCGCCTTCCATTTCTCATAATCAGCAGCCGCGGCCACGTCAGTTTCCTCGGCAGTACGTTCCCAAGGCCTTGTGGGGAGAGGCTTCAGTGATGGCTCGGGTACCTTTGTGGTTTTAGGTACATAAGGGTCCGGGTTAATAGTCCAGGACTGCTTCTGCTTCTTCGCCGGAGGTGGATTGGGGGGCGGCGTCTGCTTACCCGCCCGAGGCGGACTGGGGGCGGAGGTGAATTGGGGGGCGGCATCGGCTGACGTGAAGGAGGTGTAGGTGAAGCACCACCACCACCACTGCCACCGCTACCACCACCGTTGGGGGGTGGACTTGTTGGCCTTGGCGCCTCGCCTGGAAACTTGATAAACTTCTTTTTCCATAGAATGAACTTGCGCTTGACATTTCCAAGTCTTCTCTCCCCTTCGGGTGTAGCAATCTCAATCTCCAGATCCTCAAACCGTTGTACTATGTCCTCCACCGTGACACGAGCATAGCCATCTTGAATGGGGTTGTTGTGGTGGAGTGCTCCAGGTAAACATGGTAAAGCACTGCCGATGGCTACGTTCATGGACATGTTCCCAATTGGATAATGCAGATGACATTCTTTCATCTCCTTTACATCGTCCACGGGGTAGCGAGGAGGCTCCGGTGCAGTAATATCGATCTCCGGTGCAGTAATATCGATCGCCGGTGCATTAGAAGTAGCCGGCGGGGCCTCCGTGGAAGCCACGCTGCTTCTCCATTGCTGGCTTCCGAGATCCGCTGGATGATCTTCATGCGTCCCAGCTGCCTCTCTTTCTTGTACTAGTACATTCAGGGTTTTATTCATCTCATCGAATTCCGATACCAACCACGTCACAACATCTGCAACCCGATCCGCCTTTCTCTTACGGCTTCTGTAACTGTAGGGGTCATTTTCCTGGGAAAACCCTTCTTCCCACGGAACGACGCCTTTGCCTCGTACACGTGCTGGGTGTTCAGGATTCCCGAGGGCTTTTGTCAGCTGGTCATTCTCTCTGTTGAACTTGATCTTCCCCTCTTGAGCATCCCTCATTGCGTCAATAAGGGCTTGGGTGGGTTTAAACTTTGTGTCTCGGTGGGTACACTCCCCTGTCACCGGGTCTAGCGTTCCCCCATGCCCGTACCACCAGCTTTTGGCCCTAGGGTCCCATCCCTCTGTACCCAGAGGGATTCCTCGCGCCCTTAGGTCATCCTCCATCTTCTGCCACTTAGGCTCCGAAAGGCGGTATCCTCCTGGCCCCATAATATGATTGTACACTTTCTTAGCCGCATTGGCCTTATTTTTCCGATATGGCCTTGAATTCCTCTGATTTCTTTTGCCTCACAAATTCGGGCCAATCATTTTTCAGCAACTCATACTTTCCAGTGAAATCCGGAGTCTTCCCCTTCTCAACATATTGAGCCGCTAAATTTTTCTTGTAGGTCCGAAATGTTGTGGCCATCTTCTGCAGAGCGAACTCTTTGACCAGCCTCCTCCTCTTACGTCCCTACGGATCGTCATTACCGAATTCATCTTTTTTGTTGTATTCTGGAGGTAGAACTAAATGCTCTATAAGCTTTCTCCAGCATTCCTTTTTCGTTCTCTTGCTGACGAAACTGGAACCAACACGTGCCTTCACTGGCTCATGCGGCCTTGATATGGTGGGTAAATTACACAAGTCCTGGCCAGGAGGAAAGGAGTATATGCTCGTAGCTGTCGATAAATTCACAAAATGGATAGAAGCGAAGCCGATAAACTCACCAGACGGGGCATCTGCCGTCAAGTTCATAAAAAGCATCGTCTTCAGGTTTGGGGTGCCTCATAGCATCGTCATGGATAATGGTAGTAACTTCACATCCCACGAATTCAAGGATTATTGTGAAGAAGTGGGTATCAAGCTACACTTCGCGTCGGTTGCGCACCCACAAACTAACGGCCAAGCCGAGAAAGCCAATGGCATCATTTGCAATGGCATCAAGAAGCGCTTGTTAGCACCACTAGAGAAAGCTCGACACACCTGGCCAGAGGAGCTGCCCAGTGTGTTATGGAGTATACGAACAACACCAAATACGGCGACACAAGAAACGCCGTTCTTTTTGGTCCATGGAGCGAAAGCGGTGTTACCAATCGAAATAGAACACGATTCTCCACGAGTCGTGGAGTACGATGAAGAAGTGTCGAGAAAAGCGCTAGAGGATGACGTTGATGCACTCGACGAAGCTCGAGATGAAGTACTCTCACGAGTAACCAAATATCAGCAGGACCTAAAGAATTACCACAGTCGACGTTTACGGCCAAGATCCTTTCAGGTGGGAGATCTAGTCCTTCGGCTCACGCAAAAAAGTCATGAAAAGCTCGAGTCACCATGGCTTGGCCCTTACATCGTCACGGAAGTAATCGGAGGAGGAGCATACAGGATAAAGGACAAGAAGACAGGGGTGGAGGAGCAAAACCCCTGGAACGTGGCGCAACTCAGGCAGTTCTACACCTAGAGTCGAAATATAGTCCTTGTAAAACTACAATGTACTGAAACGCCCGCGAGTTTTCAGACGCTCTCTTTTCCTTTTTCGGGGCACCGAGTGGGGCCGGGATAGGTTTTTAATGAGGCGGGCTCGCGGTGCTGCAATATAATAAAGATAGTTGAGATATACATTTCTTCGGCAGGCTCGGGGGCTTACGCCTCAGACTTGCAAAATATACTCCCGACAATATTTCGCCTTGGTGCACAAACACCTCGCCAAATAAGACCAAGATACAAAGTGGTAATCAACAAAAATAAGGCACGGGGGCTCGTACCCGCAAATATAGTATGCTCAATGCAATTTACACGCTTTGGTTTAAAAACCTCGCGCATATAATAAATAAAGTCGACACCAAGACACTTGAGGTCTCAACGAGGAAAAAATAGTTTATCGACCAAACAATATAGAACATGACTACAATATACAAGAGACAATTCTTGAGAAAAATTCAAAGAAAAAGAGAAGTCAGTGATGGCCTAGTATATTATCTATGCTCATCCGATTTGAAGAATGAGTGCTATGCTCAGCGTAGCTGCCTCTCGCGAAGAACTTAGAATCAATCCGAAGAAGTTCGTCCATCATAGCTTCAGCTACAGGGGTCACATAATCGTCAATTTTGCTAACATCCCTTTTCTTTTTCGCCACCTTCGCCAAGCACTTGGGGACGATTTGACTCATATCAAACTTAGGATGGCAGATTTTGATCATGATCATAGCAAACCTAGCACCAGCAGAGAGCTGTGCCCGAATAAAGTCATGGATCTTCGGGGCATCTCTAAACTTCTCCATCAAGCCAAGAAGAGTATCGGGTGTTTCGTTCCGAGGAAACATTGTTTTATAAACCAACGACAAGGTTCTGGTACAGGAATCCAGGAAATCGCGAACCTGACAGGCGCGGTCTTGAAATCTGACAATTTGTTGGGTCCTTTCTGGAGTAGCCCAGAACAAACAGCCATGGTCAAGGGAGAGATTGACGAGCATGTTGGTCCTCGTATTTACCCTATCATCTTCAGCAGCAGCATCGAGAAAGGAACCTATTTAACGACAGCATGAAGATCTCAAAAAAAGGATACAGCAGACAGATAGAAGGAGCTTTGGTTCGAAGTAAATTACCAGATATATCGGTAGCAGCCTCATTCATCAACTCAAGCATGGAATTCTCTCGAGAAGTTGCTTTTTCAGCTTCAGAAACGGCAGCGTCCTTGGCAGCTATGGCCTCTTTGGCTTGTTGGAGAGCAATTTTCTCTCTTTCAGACGCTTTTCGAGATTGTTCCATCATTGCCAGAGTTTGTTTTTTCATGGATTGAAGTTGTTGTCGAAGTTCTTGCAAATCTTGCGATAAATGTTTGCTTGAAGAACCTTCGATGAGGTTATCATTAACTAGTGCTTTCTAGGAGAATGAAGAAGCAGGCGAAGTTTCGGTAGAACAAGGATTGGTGGAGTAGTTATCAAATATTAACTGGAAAAGAAAGTCTCAGTATCAATGAGGGTGCAAGGTAGAATTTCATTGATCTTCAAGAAATTTACATAGTACAGAAGGAGTTCTCCAAAAGGACTACTAAGGTAATTGTCGCCAAAGCTAACATGGCGACAATAGCAAAAGAAACAGAAAAAACAAAGAAAGAAAAAGAAGAGGCATTCAACTAGACCTCCGGCCTTGATGAGCTAGGAGTGGAAGATGGCTTGATCCCGAGATAGGCCAGGATTTTCTTCGTGTTGGGCTTGGCTGCCTTGATCAAAGATCGCCATTTTGCTTGCTCTATTTGTTCGGTGTCGCCAACTTTCATCCAGTCAACAGTTTGTTGGCTGTCCGCGACCAACGCAACAGTGCTTTCGACAGCAATCTTCATGTTCTCCTGGCGCATCTTCAGTCCAAGATCTTCTGGTGGATTGAAGACCTTGGAAAGAGCAAGGAAAGTCTTAGGCTCCTCTTTCTTCGGGAAGAAGTAGGGGAACAACCTTGATAATCCTGCGTCAGCATGCTCCATGCCTTCACGAACTCCGGTTCCATGAAACTCCAGGAAAGAGAGTGCGTCAAGGAGAGGATCATTATCGGGATCTTCAAGCTCAAAGTCTTGGTTTGTTTTACCTACCGCAGAAAATATATGTTGGTCAACAGCAAGCAAGGAAAATCAAGTCTAAGGAAGATAGAAGGGATCGACAAAAATTACCGAGGAAGCGCCGATTCTGCGTGTTCAAGCGCTTGATGATCGCCTTTTCACGAGTAGCCTGGGCGGCCTTGTGCTCATTCAAAGCAGTTTCGGCGTCATCAAGTCTTTTTTGCAGATCTTCGACACCAGCAGCTTTTGCCTTGGCCTTCTCAGCCTCTGCTTTAGCTTGGCTAGCGCCAAGTTCAGCTTTCTTGCGAGCCGTTTCACTTTGCTCCAGTTTCTGAGCAAGAGTGTCGACAAGCTTGTTGGCTTCTGCAAGTTTCTCTACCAAAAAAGTAAAGAATCGTCAAAATTGCAACAAAATAGGAGCAAGAAGTTATAAACAAGGGTCATTAAAAAGTTATTACCTCCAGTCTTGCTGGCATATTCACGATACCCAACGAATTGGGCACCGATACGAACAAGCTCTTGGATCATAGGCTGTCAAAGAAGGACAAAGAAAGAAAATGTCGGTATGGGAAAAATATGAAGGCATAAAGAAGCAAACAGAGGAAATATAGATAGTAACAAGCAAATTAAGAACTTACATCATCCAAGAGAGGATTGGAGGAGCTACCCAATTGGAGGGTAGACTCCACGATCGTTTCCACCCTTGTCCTTTTTGGTGAAGGGACAAGAGGGCTCGAAGGTGGAGTAGGAGCGCCAACGTTTAGTTGAGGAGGCGAGGATTCCTCTCCTTCAACTGGCGTCTCCGAAAAAATTAAAGTATGTGACGTACTCGTTCGAGCAGCCACATCGTGAGTTGGTACTCCTTCCTCATCATCACTGCGATTAAAAGACGACGGCATAAAAAGCAAGATAGACAAAAATCTTCGAGTACAAAAATAAGGGGAAATAAAGGTGACTTACGAGCTGATGAGGGATTCGAGATATGGATCATAAGTTGCCTTCTGACGTGAAGGGCCAACTTCTTCGGCTTTGGAGGTGCCGGAATCTTCGGCATCGTTCCTCTTCCTTTTGTTCCTTGGAGAAACAGCAGGAGGAGGAGATTGTGCCGATACAGTGCCTTCGGAGGCAGCTTCCTTTTCAGAAGATCCCGCAGATTTTAGAGAGTCCACGGGTTCATTCACACAAGAGGGAGCATCTTGATTGTCGTCGGTGACAATAGCCCTTTCATCGACTTCTCCACCTTCAGGAAGGGGAGGAAGCGAGACAAGATTTGGATGGTTCTATTCAAAAAACATGGGAAGATGTCAAAAAGCAGGGAAATAAAAAAAAAAGAGAAAGACAGCAAAGCAATAGCAAATCAAGCGACAAAGTTTACCTTGGGAAGTAGATTGGTGGCGCTGAATGGTTTTACACGACAAGAAGAAGGGACAGGATCCTTTTTGCTGAGAGACGAGATTTTTCGGACAAGTTTTTCTAAATCCTTGACCTCTAAATCCGCTGACAACCGATCTTCGTCCTTGTCGCCAGCATATTCCCAGAGAGGGTGTTTGCGATCTTGAAGTGGTTGCACTCTGGTTCTAAGAAAGTATGCCATGATTTGGATACCTCATAACTCTTTGCCGCGAGTATTTTGCAACTCATGGATGCGAGTCATCAGGGCTTCTGTCGCTATTTTTCTTCTTCGGTAGCCTCTGCGTCCCAAGAGCGGCGGCGAAGAATTTTCTCGGCACCATCAAAAGGAGGGATGTTGTCTTCAGCACATCCATGGTTCTCCTCCTGAATGTACAACCACTTCTTGCGCCACCCTTGAACTGAGTCAGGGAGTTTGACGTCGAAGTAATCGACGGTGGGGCGAACGGAAATTACAACACCGCCTATATTATAGGCGACATTTGGAGAGCCATTGCGGCGACAGAAGAAAATGCGCTTCCATAGTGCCCAGTTAGGCTGGACGCCAAGGAAGGCTTCGCAGAGGGTGATGAAAATAGAAATATGGAGGATGGAATTGGGCGTCAGGTGGTGAAGTTGCAGACCATAAACAAAGAGCAGTCCGCAGAGAAAAGGATGAATGGGGGCGGAAAGACCGCGGATGAGGTGGTCGACAAAACTTACCCGATACCCCATTGGAGGGGTTGGGTAGCTTTCTTCACTAGGGAAGCACAGCGCTTTGGGCTTCTTGCTGATCCCCAGCTTCTTCAGGAGATTGATGTCCTGAGCGGAAATCTTGGACCTTTCCCAGTCCGTGGTTCCCAGATCCACGGCAGCCATTGAGGATTCCGGCGTGCTGTGCCTGTTCAAACGATGCGGTGGCATCAACAATGACTCTGGAATGCAGCTTGGAGAAGATGAGTTTAGGGAATTGCGGAGCGCAGAAGGTTTTGCAGAGGAGAGCACAAGAACGGCGCGAGCGGAAGTGCTCAAGGAAGAAGAAGGAGATCTTATATAGAGGTGCGGCGAAACGACGGACCGTTGGATGGAAAAAGTGTGCGGCAGATGATAGCCACATGGAAACAAGGGTAAAAAAGTATTTTTACATTGAAGGAGTTACGGTACGTGCGCCAGGAAAAGCGGAGGACGTGTGTCCCCCACCTGCACGACGTGTCAAGATAATGGATAACTTGGGCCCGCAAGCTAGCGGGAGAAGATTTCTCGTACTTTCCGACCCACAATCGTGGCTATCGTCAGCAATAACGTCACCTTGGCAGAAGAAAAAATTCGCCTCAATAGCTTCAAAAAAGGCGAGATACAAAAAAATATTGGTGGCCTTTGATCAAATACAAGTTTTTGATCAAATGCTCGGGGGCTACTTTGAAAAAACGAAAAGATGAAGAAAGACAAAATAGAAATGGCGTCAGCCTATGATCAAATACAAATATTTGTTCATAGCCTCGGGGGCTACTCCCATCAGGAGCGCTGTTCGCGCACCCGAGAAATTATGAAAACTTCGGGAGATAAAAGAAAATATAGCGGCATAAGGCGTGGAGCCTACAACCAAGTACAAGTCCTTGGCTGTAGCCTCGGGGGCTACTCCCATCGGGAACGCTGCTCGCGTACCCGATGAAATTATAAAAAAGAAAGAAAGAAAGAGAAAAAGAAAGATAGCAGAGCAAAAGAGTATATTTCGAGTTATAAATAACTCTGCATATACTCCCATCGGGAGAGCAATATAAGTCATCTGTGACTCAATAAAATGTGCCATTCCAACAGCCGAATAAGCACTCGACAATATATTCTCAGAACGCCAAAGTTGCGATCAATTTCTGAATGCCACAAATTTGCGAAGGTAAGACCCCAGATCCGTTCTGTGTGGCGTGGCGCCGTCTCTGACGTCGGTTTGCTACTTTTATCCGTATCAATAGATACGAAGAAAAATCCTAACGGACGCGTTAGGTACCCGATAAATTTGACTGGGACTCGACAGAATGGTAAGACCTTAAGCGGCACCTGTCGAAGTTTACACCAGTATCCCGAGATCATGTCCAGGGACGTGATCTTGAAGTAGGTTTTTGTGGATTGCCACTAGAGCAGTTAACTAGTACCTGATCCGTCAGATGAACTAGCCCCAACTACCATTATCCCTGTACAATATAGAAATTTATGTGAAGAAATATAGAAAGGTTAAAGTTGTCGAATAAAAATAAATAGTGGAGATTTTCCCTGACTCTACGATTCAAGCAAAATCTCGGGGGCTACTGACATAGGCATCCCCAATGGGCCTGCCAAAGATAGTACCCAGGGTTTACTGAAGGCCCACTACCCGAAGAATAAGAAGATTCGGAAGCCCAAGATATTATTAAGGAAAGCTAGAGTTGTAATAGGAAGTGTTATTTGTAATCTTGCGGGATGAGTTAGAAACCTTCCCGGACTCTGTAATTTGTACAACACGAATCCCTCGGCTCCGCCTCCTATATAAGGGGGAGTCGAGGGACGAAGAAGGGATCGAATCATTGTTTTAGCAAACCCTAGTTCTTACATCGTCGAGTACTTTTCGGCTGAAACCTTCGAGATCTACTTGCCCTCTACATCCAACGAAACCCTAGTCTACTACTTGTAGGCATTGACAAGTTAATACCTTGTCAGGGGTCACCAACCGCGACTAAAGGGTACCCTTTAGTCGCGGTTGGTGACCCCAACCGCGACTAAAGCCTTTTTTCCGCCAATTTTGCGGTTCCCGCGGAGAGGACCTTTAGTCGCGGTTGGCCAGGCCAACCGCGACTAAAGGCCTTTTTTCAAAATACTTTTCATTTCAAAATTTCAAAAATACAAATAATATATCAAAAAATTCAGAAAAATAAAACTAATTCATTTAAAAAATTTAAAAATACAAATAATATATCAAAAAATTCAGAAAAATAGAACTAATTCATTTCTAAATTTTAAAAATACAAATAATATATCAAAAAAATCAGAAAAATAAAACTATTTCATTTCAAAATTTCAAAAGTACAAATAATATATCAAAAAATTCAGAAAAATAACACTAATTCATTTCAAAAATTTAAAAATACAAATACTATATCAAAAATTCGGAAAAATAGAACTAATTCATTTCAAAATGTTAAAAATACAAATAATATATCAAAAAATCAGAAAAATAAAACTAATTCATTTCAAAATTTCAAAAATACAAATAATATATCAAAAAATTCAGAAAAATAAAACTTAGAAGGCGACGACTACCAGTACAACGGCGGCGACTATGAAGACTACGAGTATGCATATTATACGCCTAGGCAGGAGTATGACTAAGTCACTCCAAATTTCATGTATCATCAGTGGTATTTATGGCATGGCCAATCAATTTCGGCAATGCTAGATCCACCAAATCCCATGCAATTGCGGCTCCTCTAGTCCTTTTCCCATTATACGCCTAGGCAGGAGTATGACTTAGTCACTCCAAATTTCATGTATCATCAGTGGTATCTCAAATCAATCGAATCATTCGAAAATGGACACCAAACACATCACTGATAATATAATTCACATGATCCATTAAACAAAGTTTGGTACAATAAATTATTACACATCATTTCTTCCCTTGTGTTCCTACTTGCTTACGATTGGGCCGTATCCATGGAGCATCCTCATCATTTAACTTAATGCTTGGGTTGGTGTTCACTTTGAAGGGCGGAATTTCACCAAACATATTATAATCTTCTGACATGTCTGTCTTGCCCTCCACTCCCACGATGTTTCTTTTCCCTGAAAGAACAATGTGGCGCTTTGGATCATCGCATGATGTACTGATCGTTTTCTTATCTTTCTGTTTCCTCGGTTTGCTACTCATGTCCTTCACATAGAAAACCTGAGCGATATCTTTCGCTAGGACGAATGGTTCATCAAGGTAACCAAGATTATTGAAATCCACCATTGTCATCCCGTATTGCTGGTCCACCTTTACCCCACCTCCTGTTAGCTTGAACCATTTGCACCATAACAAAGGGACCTTAAAGGAGGGTCCATAGTCAAGTTCCCAGATCTCCTCTATGTAACCATAATATGTGACCTTTTGGCCATTCTCGGTTGCTGCATCAAAGCGGACACCACTGTTTTGGTTGGTGCTCTTTTTATCTTGGGCGATCGTGTAAAATGTATTCCCATTTATCTCGTACCCTTGGAAAGTCGTTATAGTCGAAGATGGTGTCTTGGCCAACATGTACAGCTGATCTACAACATCATCGTCATTCATTAAATGTTTTCTCAACCAACTGCCGAAAGTCTCCATGTGGGCCTTCGTAATCCAGGATTCAGGCTTCCCCGGGTTGTCCTCGCGTAAAATATTCTTGTGTTTCTCAAAGTATGGAGCCACCAAGCTGGAATTGGCCAGAACTGTGTGGTGTGCTTCAGTCATAGAATGGCCGTCCATACATATCGTTGATTTCCTGCTGATCGTGCCTTTTCCACTTAGTCTCCCCTCGTGCCGCGATCGAGGAAGACCAATCGGCTTAAGGTCAGGAACAAAGTCAACACAGAACTCAATTGCCTCCTCATTTCCATAGCCCTTGGCAATGCTTCCTTCTAGCCTAGCACGGTTAAGAACATATTTCTTTAATACTCCCATGAACCTCTCAAAGGGGAACATATTGTGTAGAAATACAGGACCGAGGATGGAAATCTCTTCGACTAGGTGAACCAGGAGGTGCGTCATAATATTGAAGAAGGATGGCGGGAACACCAACTCGAAACTGACAAGATATTGGACCACATCATTCTGTAGTCGTGGTAGATCTTCTGGATTGATTACCTTCTGAGAGATTGCATTGAGGAATGCACGTAGCTTCACAATGGCTACTCGAACATTTTCCGGTAGGAGCCCCCTCAAAGCAATCGGAAGCAATTGCGTCATAATCACGTGGCAGTCGTGAGACTTCAGGTTTTGGAACTTTTTGTCCGCCATGTTTATTATTCCCTTTATATTCGACGAGAATCCAGACGGGACCTTCGTACTGCTCAGGCATTCAAAAAAGATAACCTTCTCTTCTTTGGTCAGAGCATAGCTGGCACGACCTTGAAACCATTCCGGATGCCGGTCATTAGGGTCTTTCAAACGTTGCTGGTCCTGCCGTGCTTCCTTTGTATCATTTGTCTTCCCATACATGCCCAAGAAGCTTAGGAGGTTCACGCAAATATTCTTCGTAACATGCATCACGTCGATTGCAGAGCGGACATCTAGGACTTTCCAATATTCTAGCTCCCAGAATATAGATTTCTTCTTCCACATGGGTGCGTGCCGGTCAGCTCCCTGCGGAACTGATTGTCCGCCAGGACCCTTTCCAAAGATGACTTTCAAATCCTTGACCATATCAAATACCTCAGCACCAGTACGTTTCGCAGGCTTCGGCCGATGATCTGCCTTGCCGTTGTAATGCTTGCCTTTCTTTCTTACTGGATGAATTTTCGGAAGAAATCGATGATGCCCAAGGTACACGTTCTTCTTACAATTTGGCAAATATACACTTTCAGTCTCATGTAAGCAGTGCGTGCATGCATTGTATCCCTTATTTGACAGCCCCGAAAGGTTACTAAGAGCAGGCCAATCGTTGATGGTTACGAAAAGCAACACTCGTAGGTCAAATTCCTCTTCTTTGTGCTCATCCCACACACGTACACCAGGTCTGCCCCACAACTGTAAAAGTTCATCAACTAATGGCCTTAGGTACACATTGATGTCGTTGTCGGGTTGCTTCGGACCTTGGATGAGCACTGGCATCATAATGAACTTTTGCTTCATGCACAACCAAGGAGGAAGGTTGTAGATGCATAGAGTCACGGGCCAGGTGCTATGGCTGGAGCTCTGCTCGCCAAAAGGATTCATGCCATTTGTACTTAGACCAAATCTTATGTTCCTTGCGTCAGCAACAAAATCTTTGAACTCTATGTCGATCTTTCTCCATTGCGTTCCATCTGCGGGGTGTCTCACCTCCCCGTCTGACTTACGGTCCTCTTTGTGCCATCGCAACAACTTGGCATGCTCTTTGTTCCTGAACAGACGTTTCAACCGTGGTATTATAGGAGCATATCACATCACCTTGGCAGGAACCCTCTTCCTGGGTTTCTGGCCCTCAACATCGTCACCAGGGTCATCGCCTCAGATCTTATAACGCAATGCAGTGCATACCGGGCATTCATTCAAATTTTCGTATTCACCGCGGTAGAGGATGCAGTCGTTGATGCATGCATGTATCTTCAGAACCTCTAAACCTAGGGGGCAAACAACCTTCTTTGCTTCGTACCTACTGGCGGGTAACTCGTTATTCTTTGGAAACATATTCTTCAACATTTTCAGCAAGTTTTCAAATCCTGAGTCAGCTACACCTTCATGTGCCTTCCATTTCAGCAAATCCAGTGTGCAGCCCAGCTTTTTCAGACCATTATCGCATCCAGGGTACAGCGACTTTTTGTGATCCTCTAACATGCGATCAAAATTCTCCCTCTCCTTTTCAGTTTCGTAGCTTCTCCGTGCATCAGCAATGGTCCGACCAAGATCATCAACGGGCTCATCACGTGCCTCTTCTTCACCTTCCCCTTCACCTTGCCCTTCACCTTCCCCTTCACCTTCCCCACCTTCAGCATCCTCCATGAAAATATCACCGAAATGATCAAGATAGTTCTCATCGATGAAATCATCCCCTTCTTCATCTTCTTCCATTATAACCCCTCTTTCTCCATGCTTGGTCCAACAATTATAGCTTGGCATGAAACCGTGCCGAAGCAGGTGCATGTGAACTTCTCTTGAGGAAGAGTAACCCTTCTGATTCTTACAGCAAACACAGACAGGTAACAAACCCCCCTGCTTGTTCGCATTAGCCACTACGAGGAAATCTTTCAAACCCGTAGTGAACTCGCCAGAGAGTCGGTTACCATACATCCATTGCCGATTCATCTGCATTATTATTATATAAAGTATATAATTAACCATCATGCATTTGTTAAACTAACTAGCTAGAAATAATAAAAATTAAACAATTAACTACATACATGCATATTTTATCAATGCTACATGAAAGGTTCAAGTTGCTAACCGCGATCGAGGAAAAATAAATGAGAAAGCTCAAGTGTGGCTCGGACACTTCATATCATGTTTCTTTCTATCTTTCGGGCATTTCATCGAACACCTTCTATGCATAATAGGAACCAAAATCAAACTAACCACCCACTTGTGAAGGCTGTGAAGAAAGTGGCACCAAATGGCTAAGTGAGCCTGCTGGATGGGTATATATAGGGGAGGGGCTTTAGCCGCGGTTGGCCTGGCAAACCGCGACTAAAGGTGCCCGAAGGCCCACGGAAATGGAGGCTGAAAACATGAAAAATACGAGTTTTTGCAACGCCTCTCAAATCATGTATTAGTCGTTACGTCAGCTAGAAATCATCTCGAGAACTGGAAAATGTGCGCTATAGGCCAGGAAATGGTCAAAAACATTAAAACTGTGAGCTATAGCCCATGGAAATGTAGGCACAGAACATGAAAAACACGCATTTTTGTGACGCCTCTGAAAACATGTATCGGCATGTACGGTAGCGGGAAATCATCCCGGAAACCGGAAAATGTGCGCTATAGCCCATGAAATGGGCAAAAACATGAAAACTGTGAGCTATAGCTCACAGAATTGGAGGCTAAAAACATGAAAAACACGAGTTTTTGCGACGCCTCCCAAACAATGTACCGGTTGTTACTGAAGCTGGAAATCGTCCCGGGAGCCGGAAAATGTGCTCTATAGCCAATGAAATGGGAAAAAATGAAAACTATGAGATATAACCCACGGAAATGGAGGCTGAAAACATGAAAAAACACGAGTTTTTGCGCCTCCTCTCAAACCATGTACCGGTCGTTATGTTAGCTGGAAATCATCCCAAGAACCGGAAAATGTGCGCTATAGCCAATGAAATGGGCAAAGAACATGAAAACTATGAGCTATAGCCCACAGAAATGCAGATTGAAAACATGAAAAACATGAGTTTTTGCAACGCCTCTCAAATCATTTATCGGTCGTTACGGTAGCTGGAAATTGTCCAGGGAACCTAAAAATACATGCTATAGCCCATGAAATGGGCAAAAACATGAAAACTGTGAGCTAAATTCACGGAATTGGAGGCTGAAAACATGAAAAACATGAGTTTTTGCAAAGCCTCTCAAACAATGTACCGGTTGTTACTGTAGCTGGAAATCGTCCCGGGATCCGGAAAATGTGCTTTATAGGCCATGAAATGGCCAAAAACTTGAAAAATGTGAGCTATAGCCCATTGAAATGGAGGCACAAAACATGAAAAACACGTATTTTTGTGACGCCTCTCAAAACATGTATCGGCATGTACGGTAGCAGGAAATCATCCCGGGAACCGGAAAATGTGCGCTATAGCCCATGAAATGGGCAAAAACATGAAAACTGTGAGCTAAGCTCACGGAATTGGAGGCTGAAAACATGAAAAACACGAGTTTTTGCGACTCCTCTCAAACAACATACCGGTTGTTTCTGTAGCTGGAAATCATCCCAAGAACCGGAAAATGTGCGCTATGGCTAATGAAATGGGCAAAGAACATGAAAACTGTGAGCTATAACCCACGGAAATGCAGGCTGAAAACATGAAAAACATGAGTTTTTGCAACGCCTCTCAAATCATGTATCAGTCGTTATAGTAGCTGGAAATTGTCCCGGGAACCTGAAAATACGTGCTATAGCCTATGAAATGGGCAGAAACATGAGAACTGTGAGCTATAGCCCACGGAAATGGAGGCTGAAAACATGAAAAACATAAGTTATTGCAATGCCTCTCAAATCATATATTTGTCGTTACGTCAGCTGCAAATCATCCCGGGAACTGGACAATGTGCGCTATAGGCCATGAAATGGACAAAAACATGAAAACTGTGAGCTATAGCCCATGGAAATGGAGGCACAAAACATGGAAAACTAGTATTTTTGTGACGCCTCTCAAAACATGTATCGGCATGTACGGTAGCAGGAAATCATCCCGGGAACCAGAAAATGTGCTCTATAGCCCATGAAATGGGCAAAAACATGAAAACATGAAAAAACACGAGTTTTTGTGCCGCCTCTCAAACTATGTACCGGTCGTTACCTTAGCTGAAAATCATCCCAAGAACCAGAAAATGTGCGCTATAGCCAATGAAATGGGCAAAGAACATGAAAACTGTGATCTATAGCCCACGGAAATGCAGGCTGAAAACATGAAGAACACGAGATTTTGCGCCGCCTCTCAAATCATGTATCGGCCGTTACAGTAGCTGGAAATTGTCCCGGGAACATGTAAATACGTGCTATAGCCCATGAAATGGGCAGAAACATGAAAACTGTGAGCTATAGCCCACGGAAATGGAGGCTGAAAACATGAAAAACACGAGTTTTTGCAACGCCTCTCAAATCATGTATCAGTCGTTACGTCAGCTGGAAATCATCCGAGGAACTGGAAAATGTGCGCTATAGGCCATGAAATGGCCAAAAACATGAAAACTGTGAGCCATAGCCCATTGAAATGGAGGCACAAAACATGAAAAACACGTATTTTTGCGACGCCTCTCAAAACATGTATCGGCATGTACGGTAGCAGGAAATCATCCAGGAAACCGGAAAATGTGCGCTATAGCCCATGAAATGGGCAAAAACATGAAAACTGTGAGCTATAGCTCACGGAATTGGAGGCAGAAAACATGAAAAACACGAGTTTTTGCGACGCCTCTCAAACCATGTACCGGTCGTTACGTTAGCTGGAAATCATCCAGGAAACCGGAAAATGTGCGCTATAGCCCATGAAATGGGCAAAAACATGAAAACTGTGAGCTATAGCTCACGGAATTGGAGGCAGAAAACATGAAAAACACGAGTTTTTGTGCCACCTCTCAAACCATGTACCGGTCGTTACGTTAGCTGGAAATCATCCCAAGAACCGGAAAATGTGCGCTATAGCCAATGAAATGGACAAAGAACATGAAAACTGTGAGCTATAGCCCACGGAAATGCAGACTGAAAACATGAAAAACATGAGTTTTTGCAACGCCTCTCAAATCATGTATCAGTCGTTACGGTAGCTGGAAATTGTCCAAGGAACCTGAAAATACATGCTATAGCCCATGAAATGGGCAGAAACATGAAAACTGTGAGCTAAGTTCACGGAATTGGAGGCTGAAAACATGAAAAACACGAGTTTTTGCGAAGCCTCTCAAACAATGTACCGGTTGTTACTGTAGCTGGAAATCATCCCGGGATCCGGAAAATGTGCGTTATAGGCCATGAAATGGCCAAAAACATGAAAAATGTGAGCTATAGCCCATTGAAATGGAGGCACAAAACATGAAAAACACGTATTTTTGTGACGCCTCTCAAAACATGTATCGGCATGTACGGTAGCAGGAAATCATCCCGGGAGCCTGAAAATGTGCGCTATAGCCTATGAAATGGGCAAAAACATGAAAACTGTGAGCTAAGCTCACGGAATTGGAGGCTGAAAACATGAAAAACACGAGTTTTTGCGACTCCTCTCAAACAATATAACGGTTGTTACTGTAGGTGGAAATCATCCCAAGAACCGGAAAATGTGCGCTATGGCTAATGAAATGGGCAAAGAACATGAAAACTGTGAGCTATAACCCATGGAAATGCAGGCTGAAAACATGAGTTTTTGCAACGCCTCTCAAATCATGTATCAGTCGTTACAGTAGCTAGAAATTGTTCCGGGAACCTGAAAATACATGATATAGCCCATGAAATGGGCAGAAACGTGAAAACTGTGAGCTATAGCCCACGGAAATGGAGGTTGAAAACATGAAAAACATGAGTTATTGCAACACCTCTCAAATCATGTATTTGTCGTTACGTCAGCGGCAAATCATCCCGGGAACTAGACAATGTGCGCTATAGGCCATGAAATGGCCAAAAACATGAAAACTGTGAGCTATAGCCCATGGAAATGGAGGCACAAAACATGGAAAACTAGTATTTTTGTGACGCCTCTCAAAACATGTATCGGCATGTACGGTAGCAGGAAATCATCCCGGGAACCGGAAAATGTGCGCTATAGCCCATAAAATGGACAAAAACATGAAAACTGTGAGCTATAGTTCACGGAATTGGAGGCTGAAAACATGAAAAAAACACGAGTTTTTGCGCCGCCTCTCAAACCATGTACCGGTCGTTACCTTAGCTGAAAATCATCCCAAGAACCGGAAAATGTGCGCTATAGCCAATGAAATGGGCAAAGAACATGAAAACTGTGATCTATAGCCCACGGAAATGCAGGCTGAAAACATGAAAAACACGAGATTTTGCGCCGCCACTCAAATCATGTATCGGTCGTTACAGTAGCTGGAAATTGTCCCGGGAACATGAAAATACGTGCTATAGCCCATGAAATGGGCAGAAACACGAAAACTGTGAGCTATAGCCCACGGAAATGGAGGCTGAAAACATGAAAAACACGAGTTTTTGCAACGCCTCTCAAATCATGTATCAGTCGTTACGTCAGCTGGAAATCATCCTAGGAACTGGAAAATGTGCGCTATAGGCCATGAAATGGCCAAAAACATGAAAACTCTGAGCTATAGCCCATTGAAATGGAGGCACAAAACATGAAAAACACGTATTTTTGCGACGCCTCTCAAAACATGTATCGGCATGTACGGTAGCAGGAAATCATCCAGGGAACCGGAAAATGTGCGCTATAGCCCATGAAATGGGCAAAAACATGAAAACTGTGCTCACGGAATTGGAGGCTGAAAACATGAAAAACCCTAGTTTTTGCGCCGCCTATCAAACCATGTACCGGTCGTTACGTTAGCTGGAAATCATCCCAAGAACCGGAAAATGTGCGCTATAGCCAATGAAATGGGCAAAGAACATGAAAACTGTGATCTATAGCCCACGGAAATGCAGGCTGAAAACATGAAAAACATGAGTTTTTGCAACGCCTCTCAAATCATGTATTAGTCGTTACGGTAGCTGGAAATTGTCCTGAGAACATGAAAATACGTGCTATAGTCCATGAAATGGGCAGAAACATGAAAACTGTGAGCTATAGCCCACGGAAATGGAGGCTGAAAACATGAAAAACACGAGTTTTTGCAACGCCTCTCAAATCATGTATTAGTCGTTACGTCAGCTGCAAATCATCCCGGGAACTAGAAAATGTGCGCTATAGGCCATGAAATGGCCAAAAACATGAAAATTGTGAGCTATAGCCTATGGAAATGGAGGCACAAAACATGAAAAACACGTATTTTTGTGACGCCTCTCAAAACATGTATCGGTATGTACGGTAGCAGGAAATCATCCCGGGAACCGGAAAATGTGCGCTATAGCCCATGAAATGGGCAAAAACATGAACACTGTGAGCTAAGCTCACGGAATTGGAGGCTGAAAACATGAAAAACATGAGTTTTTGCGACTCCTCTCAAACAATATACCGGTTGTTACTGTAGCTGGAAATCATCCCAAGAACCGGAAAATGTGCGCTATGGCTAATGAAATGGGCAAAGAACATGAAAACTGTGAGCTATAACCCACGGAAATGCAGGCTGAAAACATGAAAAACATGAGTTTTTGCAACGCCTCTCAAATCATGTATCAGTCGTTACAGTAGCTAGAAATTGTTCCGGGAACCTGAAAATACGTGATATAGCCCATGAAATGGGCGAAACATGAAAACGGTGAGCGATAGCCCACGAAATGGGAGGCTGAAAACATGAAAAACATGAGTTATTGCAACGCCTCTCAAATCATGTATTTGTCGTTACGTCACCGCAAAACATCCCGGGAACTGGACAATGTGCGCTATAGGCCATGAAATGGCCAAAAACATGAAAACTGTGAGCTATAGCCCATGGAAATGGAGGCAGAAAACATGGAAAACTAGTATTTTTGTGACGCCTCTCAAAACATGTATCAGCATGTACGGTAGCAGGAAATCATCCCGGGAACCGGAAAATGTGCGCTATAGCCCATAAAATGAACAAAGACATGAAAACTGTGAGCTATAGTTCACGGAATTGGAGGCTGAAAACATGAAAAAAACACGAGTTTTTGCGCCGCCTCTCAAACCATGTACCGGTCGTTACCTTAGCTGAAAATCATCCCAAGAACCGGAAAATGTGCGCTATAGCCAATGAAATGGGCAAAGAACATGAAAACTGTGATCTATAGCCCACGGAAATGCAGGCTGAAAACATGAAAAACACGAGATTTTGCGCCGCCTCTCAAATCATGTATCGGTCGTTACGGTAGCTGGAAATTGTCCCGAGAACATGAAAATCCGAGCTATAGCCCCTGAAATGGGCAGAAACACGAAACCGTGAGCTATAGCCCACGGAAATGGGGGCTGAAAACATGAAAAACACGAGTTTTTGCAACGCCTCTCAAATCATGTATCGATCGTTACGTCACCGGAAATCATCCTAGGAACTGGAAAATGTGCGCTATAGGCCATGAAATGGCCAAAAACATGAAAACTCTGAGCTATAGCCCATTGAAATGGAGGCACAAAACATGAAAAACACGTATTTTTGCGACGCCTCTCAAAACATGTATCGGCATGTACGGTAGCAGGAAATCATCCAGGGAACCGGAAAATGTGCGCTATAGCCCATGAAATGGGCAGAAACATGAAAACTGTGCTCACGGAATTGGAGGCTGAAAACATGAAAAACCCTAGTTTTTGCGCCGCCTATCAAACCATGTACCGGTCGTTACGTTAGCTGGAAATCATCCCAAGAACCGGAAAATGTGCGCTATAGCCAATGAAATGGGCAAAGAACATGAAAACTGTGATCTATAGCCCACGGAAATGCAGGCTGAAAACATGAAAAACATGAGTTTTTGCAACGCCTCTCAAATCATGTATTAGTCGTTACGGTAGCTGGAAATTGTCCTGAGAACATGAAAATACGTGCTATAGTCCATGAAATGGGCAGAAACATGAAAACTGTGAGCTATAGCCCACGGAAATGGAGGCTGAAAACATGAAAAACACGAGTTTTTGCAACGCCTCTCAAATCATGTATTAGTCGTTACGACACCGCAAATCATCCCGGAACTTGAAAATGTGCGCTATAGGCCATGAAATGGCCAAAAACATGAAAATTGTGAGCTATAGCCTATGGAAATGGAGGCACAAAACATGAAAAACACGTATTTTTGTGACGCCTCTCAAAACATGTATCGGCATGTACGGTAGCAGGAAATCATCCCGGGAACCGGAAAATGTGCGCTATAGCCCATGAAATGGGCAAAAACATGAACACTGTGAGCTAAGCTCACGGAATTGGAGGCTGAAAACATGAAAAACATGAGTTTTTGCGACTCCTCTCAAACAATATACCGGTTGTTACTGTAGCTGGAAATCATCCCAAGAACCGGAAAATGTGCGCTATGGCTAATGAAATGGGCAAAGAACATGAAAACTGTGAGCTATAACCCACGGAAATGCAGGCTGAAAACATGAAAAACATGAGTTTTTGCAACGCCTCTCAAATCATGTATAGATCGTTACGGTAGCTAGAAATTGTTCCGGAACCTGAAAATACGTGATATAGCCCATGAAATGGGCAGAAACATGAAAACTGTGAGCTATAGCCCACGAAAATGGAGGCTGAAAACATGAAAAACATGAGTTATTGCAACGCCTCTCAAATCATGTATTTGTCGTTACGTCAGCTGCAAAACATCCCGAGAACTGGACAATGTGCGCTATAGGCCATGAAATGGCCAAAAACATGAAAACTGTGAGCTATAGCCCATGGAAATGGAGGCACAAAACATGGAAAACTAGTATTTTTGTGACGCCTCTCAAAACATGTATCAGCATGTACGGTAGCAGGAAATCATCCGGGAACCGGAAAATGTGCGCTATAGCCCATAAAATGAACAAAAACATGAAAACTGTGAGCTATAGTTCACGGAATTGGAGGCTGAAAACATGAAAAAACACGAGAATTATGGACTCCTCTCAATCCATGTACCGTTCGTTACCTTAGCTGAAAATCATCCCAAGAACCGGAAAATGTGCGCTATAGCCAATGAAATGGGCAAAGAACATGAAAACTGTGATCTATAGCCCACGGAAATGCAAAGTGAAAACATGAAAAACACGAGATTTTGCGCCGCCTCTCAAATCATGTATCGGTCGTTACGTAGCTGGAAATTGTCCCGGGAACATGAAAATACGTGCTATAGCCCATGAAATGGGCAGAACACGAAACCGTGAGCTATAGCCCACAGAAATGGAGGCTGAAAACATGAAAAACACGAGTTTTTGCAACGCCTCTCAAATCATGTATAGATCGTTACGTCACTGGAAATCATCCTAGGAACTGGAAAATGTGCGCTATAGGCCATGAAATGGCCAAAAACATGAAAACTCGAGCTATAGCCCATTGAAATGGAGGCACAAAACATGAAAAACACGTATTTTTGCGACGCCTCTCAAAACATGTATCGGCATGTACGGTAGCAGGAAATCATCCAGGGAACCGGAAAATGTGCGCTTATAGCCCATGAAATGGGCAAAAACATGAAAATCGTGCTCACGGAATTGGAGGCTGAAAACATGAAAAACCCTAGTTTTTGCGCCGCCTATCAAAACCATGTACCGGTCGTTACGTTAGCTGGAAATCATCCCAAGAACCGGAAAATGTGCGCTATAGCCAATGAAATGGCCAAAGAACATGAAATCGTGATCTATAGCCCACGGAAATGCAGGCTGAAAACATGAAAAACATGAGTTTTTGCAACGCCTCTCAAATCATGTATTAGTCGTTACGGTAGCTGGAAATTGTCCCGAGAACATGAAAATACGTGCTATAGTCCATGAAATGGGCAGAAACATGAAAACTGTGAGCTATAGCCCACGGAAATGGAGGCTGAAAACATGAAAAACACGAGTTTTTGCAACGCCTCTCAAATCATGTATTAGTCGTTACGTCAGCTGCAAATCATCCGGGAACTAGAAAATGTGCGCTATAGGCCATGAAATGGCCAAAAACATGAAAATTGTGAGCTATAGCCTATGGAAATGGAGGCACAAAACATGAAAAACACGTATTTTTGTGACGCCTCTCAAAACATGTATCGGCATGTACGGTAGCAGGAAATCATCCCGGGAACCGGAAAATGTGCGCTATAGCCCATGAAATGGGCAAAAACATGAACACTGTGAGCTAAGCTCACGGAATTGGAGGCTGAAAACATGAAAAACATGAGTTTTTGCGACTCCTCTCAAACAATATACCGGTTGTTACTGTAGCTGGAAATCATCCCAAGAACCGGAAAATGTGCGCTATGGCTAATGAAATGGGCAAAGAACATGAAAACTGTGAGCTATAACCCACGGAAATGCAGGCTGAAAACATGAAAAACATGAGTTTTTGCAACGCCTCTCAAATCATGTATCAGTCGTTACAGTAGCTAGAAATTGTTCCGGAACCTGAAAATACGTGATATAGCCCATGAAATGGGCGTAAACATGAAAACTGTGAGCTATAGCCCACGAAAATGGAGGCTGAAAACATGAAAAACATGAGTTATTGCAGCGCCTCTCAAATCATGTATTTGTCGTTACGTCAGCTGCAAAACATCCCGAGAACTGGACAATGTGCGCTATAGGCCATGAAATGGCCAAAAACATGAAAACTGTGAGCTATAGCCCATGGAAATGGAGGCACAAAACATGGAAAACTAGTATTTTTGTGACGCCTCTCAAAACATGTATCAGCATGTACGGTAGCAGGAAATCATCCCGGGAATCGGAAAATGTGCGCTATAGCCCATAAAATGAACAAAAACATGAAAACTGTGAGCTATAGTTCACGGAATTGGAGGCTGAAAACATGAAAAAAACACGAGTTTTTGCGCCGCCTCTCAAACCATGTACCGGTCGTTACCTTAGCTGAAAATCATCCCAAGAACCGGAAAATGTGCGCTATAGCCAATGAAATGGGCAAAGAACATGAAAAAGGTTATATATAGCCCACGGAAATGCAGGCTCAAAACATGAAAAACACGAGATTTTCCTCCGCTTCTCAAATCATGTATCGGACGTTACAGTAGCTGGAAATTGTCCCGGGAACATGAAAATACGTGCTATAGCCCATGAAATGGGCAGAAACACGAAAACTGTGAGCTATAGCCCACGGAAATGGAGGCTGAAAACATGAAAAACACGAGTTTTTGCAACGCCTCTCAAATCATGTATCAGTCGTTACGTCAGCTGGAAATCATCCTAGGAACTGGAAAATGTGCGCTATAGGCCATGAAATGGCCAAAAACATGAAAACTCTGAGCTATAGCCCATTGAAATGGAGGCACAAAACATGAAAAACACGTATTTTTGCGACGCCTCTCAAAACATGTATCGGCATGTACGGTAGCAGGAAATCATCCAGGGAACCGGAAAATGTGCGCTATAGCCCATGAAATGGGCAAAAACATGAAAACTGTGCTCACGGAATTGGAGGCTGAAAACATGAAAAACCCTAGTTTTTGCGCCGCCTATCAAACCATGTACCGGTCGTTACGTTAGCTGGAAATCATCCCAAGAACCGGAAAATGTGCGCTATAGCCAATGAAATGGGCAAAGAACATGAAAACTGTGATCTATAGCCCACGGAAATGCAGGCTGAAAACATGAAAAACATGAGTTTTTGCAACGCCTCTCAAATCATGTATTAGTCGTTACTGTAGCTGGAAATTGTCCCGTGAACATGAAAATACGTGCTATAGTCCATGAAATGGGCAGAAACATGAAAACTGTGAGCTATAGCCCACGGAAATGGAGGCTGAAAACATGAAAAACACGAGTTATTGCAACGCCTCTCAAATCATGTATTTGTCGTTACGTCACCGCAAATCATCCCGGAACTAGAAAATGTGCGCTATAGGCCATGAAATGGCCAAAAACATGAAAATTGTGAGCTATAGCCTATGGAAATGGAGGCACAAAACATGAAAAACACGTATTTTTGTGACGCCTCTCAAAACATGTATCGGCATGTACGGTAGCAGGAAATCATCCCAAGAACCGGAAAATGTGCGCTATAGCCCATGAAATGGGCAAAAACATGAACACTGTGAGCTAAGCTCACGGAATTGGAGGCTGAAAACATGAAAAACATGAGTTTTTGCGACTCCTCTCAAACAATATACCGGTTGTTACTGTAGCTGGAAATCATCCCAAGAACCGGAAAATGTGCGCTATGGCTAATGAAATGGGCAAAGAACATGAAAACTGTGAGCTATAACCCACGGAAATGCAGGCTGAAAACATGAAAAACATGAGTTTTTGCAACGCCTCTCAAATCATGTATCAGTCGTTACAGTAGCTAGAAATTGTTCCGGGAACCTGAAAATACGTGATATAGCCCATGAAATGGGCAGAAACATGAAAACTGTGAGCTATAGCCCACGAAAATGGAGGCTGAAAACATGAAAAACATGAGTTATTGCAACGCCTCTCAAATCATGTATTTGTCGTTACGTCAGCTGCAAAACATCCCGAGAACTGGACAATGTGCGCTATAGGCCATGAAATGGCCAAAAACATGAAAACTGTGAGCTATAGCCCATGGAAATGGAGGCACAAAACATGGAAAACTAGTATTTTTGTGACGCCTCTCAAAACATGTATCAGCATGTACGGTAGCAGGAAATCATCCCGGGAACCGGAAAATGTGCGCTATAGCCCATAAAATGAACAAAAACATGAAAACTGTGAGCTATAGTTCACGGAATTGGAGGCTGAAAACATGAAAAAAACACGAGTTTTTGCGCCGCCTCTCAAACCATGTACCGGTCGTTACCTTAGCTGAAAATCATCCCAAGAACCGGAAAATGTGCGCTATAGCCAATGAAATGGGCAAAGAACATGAAAACTGTGATCTATAGCCCACGGAAATGCAGGCTGAAAACATGAAAAACACGAGATTTTGCGCCGCCTCTCAAATCATGTATCGGTCGTTACAGTAGCTGGAAATTGTCCCGGGAACATGAAAATACGTGCTATAGCCCATGAAATGGGCAGAAACACGAAAACTGTGAGCTATAGCCCACGGAAATGGAGGCTGAAAACATGAAAAACACGAGTTTTTGCAACGCCTCTCAAATCATGTATCAGTCGTTACGTCAGCTGGAAATCATCCTAGGAACTGGAAAATGTGCGCTATAGGCCATGAAATGGCCAAAAACATGAAAACTCTGAGCTATAGCCCATTGAAATGGAGGCACAAAACATGAAAAACACGTATTTTTGCGACGCCTCTCAAAACATGTATCGGCATGTACGGTAGCAGGAAATCATCCAGGGAACCGGAAAATGTGCGCTATAGCCCATGAAATGGGCAAAAACATGAAAACTGTGCTCACGGAATTGGAGGCTGAAAACATGAAAAACCCTAGTTTTTGCGCCGCCTATCAAACCATGTACCGGTCGTTACGTTAGCTGGAAATCATCCCAAGAACCGGAAAATGTGCGCTATAGCCAATGAAATGGGCAAAGAACATGAAAACTGTGATCTATAGCCCACGGAAATGCAGGCTGAAAACATGAAAAACATGAGTTTTTGCAACGCCTCTCAAATCATGTATTAGTCGTTACGGTAGCTGGAAATTGTCCTGAGAACATGAAAATACGTGCTATAGTCCATGAAATGGGCAGAAACATGAAAACTGTGAGCTATAGCCCACGGAAATGGAGGCTGAAAACATGAAAAACACGAGTTTTTGCAACGCCTCTCAAATCATGTATTAGTCGTTACGTCAGCTGCAAATCATCCCGGGAACTAGAAAATGTGCGCTATAGGCCATGAAATGGCCAAAAACATGAAAATTGTGAGCTATAGCCTATGGAAATGGAGGCACAAAACATGAAAAACACGTATTTTTGTGACGCCTCTCAAAACATGTATCGGCATGTACGGTAGCAGGAAATCATCCAACGACCCGGAAAATGTGCGCTATAGCCCATGAAATGGGCAAAAACATGAACACTGTGAGCTAAGCTCACGGAATTGGAGGCTGAAAACATGAAAAACATGAGTTTTTGCGACTCCTCTCAAACAATATACCGGTTGTTACTGTAGCTGGAAATCATCCCAAGAACCGGAAAATGTGCGCTATGGCTAATGAAATGGGCAAAGAACATGAAAAGCGTGAGCTATAACCCACGGAAATGCAGGCTGAAAACATGAAAAACAAGAGTTTTTGCTACGCCTCTCAAATCATGTATTAGTCGTTACGGTAGCTTGAAATTGTCCCGCGAACATGAAAATACGTGATATAGCCCATGAAATGGGCAGAAACATGAAAACTGTGAGCTATAGCCCACGAAAATGGAGGCTGAAAACATGAAAAACATGAGTTATTGCAACGCCTCTCAAATCATGTATTTGTCGTTACGTCAGCTGCAAAACATCCCGAGAACTGGACAATGTGCGCTATAGGCCATGAAATGGCCAAAAACATGAAAACTGTGAGCTATAGCCCATGGAAATGGAGGCACAAAACATGGAAAACTAGTATTTTTGTGACGCCTCTCAAAACATGTATCAGCATGTACGGTAGCAGGAAATCATCCCGGGAACCGGAAAATGTGCGCTATAGCCCATAAAATGAACAAAAACATGAAAACTGTGAGCTATAGTTCACGGAATTGGAGGCTGAAAACATGAAAAACACGAGTTTTTGCGCCGCCTCTCAAACCATGTACCGGTCGTTACCTTAGCTGAAAATCATCCCAAGAACCGGAAAATGTGCGCTATAGCCAATGAAATGGGCAAAGAACATGAAAACTGTGATCTATAGCCCACGGAAATGCAGGCTGAAAACATGAAAAACACGAGATTTTGCGCCGCCTCTCAAATCATGTATCGGTCGTTACAGTAGCTGGAAATTGTCCCGGGAACATGAAAATACGTGCTATAGCCCATGAAATGGGCAGAACACGAAACTGTGAGCTATAGCCCACGGAAATGGAGGCTGAAAACATGAAAAACACGAAGTTTTGCAACGCCTCTCAAATCATGTATCAGTCGTTACGTCAGCTGGAAATCATCCTAGGAACTGGAAAATGTGCGCTATAGGCCATGAAATGGCCAAAAACATGAAAACTCTGAGCTATAGCCCATTGAAATGGAGGCACAAAACATGAAAAACACGTATTTTTGCGACGCCTCTCAAAACATGTATCGGCATGTACGGTAGCAGGAAATCATCCAGGGAACCGGAAAATGTGCGCTATAGCCCATGAAATGGGCAAAAACATGAAAACTGTGCTCACGGAATTGGAGGCTGAAAACATGAAAAACCCTAGTTTTTGCGCCGCCTATCAAACCATGTACCGGTCGTTACGTTAGCTGGAAATCATCCCAAGAACCGGAAAATGTGCGCTATAGCCAATGAAATGGGCAAAGAACATGAAAACTGTGATCTATAGCCCACGGAAATGCAGGCTGAAAACATGAAAAACATGAGTTTTTGCAACGCCTCTCAAATCATGTATTAGTCGTTACGGTAGCTGGAAATTGTCCTGAGAACATGAAAATACGTGCTATAGTCCATGAAATGGGCAGAAACATGAAAACTGTGAGCTATAGCCCACGGAAATGGAGGCTGAAAACATGAAAAACACGAGTTTTTGCAACGCCTCTCAAATCATGTATTAGTCGTTACGTCAGCTGCAAATCATCCCGGGAACTAGAAAATGTGCGCTATAGGCCATGAAATGGCCAAAAACATGAAAATTGTGAGCTATAGCCTATGGAAATGGAGGCACAAAACATGAAAAACACGTATTTTTGTGACGCCTCTCAAAACATGTATCGGCATGTACGGTAGCAGGAAATCATCCCGGGAACCGGAAAATGTGCGCTATAGCCCATGAAATGGGCAAAAACATGAACACTGTGAGCTAAGCTCACGGAATTGGAGGCTGAAAACATGAAAAACATGAGTTTTTGCGACTCCTCTCAAACAATATACCGGTTGTCTGGAAATCATCCCAAGAACCGGAAAATGTGCGCTATGGCTAATGAAATGGGCAAAGAACATGAAAACTGTGAGCTATAACCCACGGAAATGCAGGCTGAAAACATGAAAAACATGAGTTTTTGCAACGCCTCTCAAATCATGTATCAGTCGTTACAGTAGCTAGAAATTGTTCCGGGAACCTGAAAATACGTGATATAGCCCATGAAATGGGCAGAAACATGAAAACTGTGAGCTATAGCCCACGAAAATGGAGGCTGAAAACATGAAAAACATGAGTTATTGCAACCCCTCTCAAATCATGTATTTGTCGTTACGTCAGCTGCAAAACATCCCGAGAACTGGACAATGTGCGCTATAGGCCATGAAATGGCCAAAAACATGAAAACTGTGAGCTATAGCCCATGGAAATGGAGGCACAAAACATGGAAAACTAGTATTTTTGTGACGCCTCTCAAAACATGTATCGGCATGTACGGTAGCAGGAAATCATCCCGGGAACCGGAAAATGTGCGCTATAGCCCATAAAATGGACAAAAACATGAAAACTGTGAGCTATAGTTCACGGAATTGGAGGCTGAAAACATGAAAAAACACGAGTTTTTGCGCCGCCTCTCAAACCATGTACCGGTCGTTACCTTAGCTGAAAATCATCCCAAGAACCGGAAAATGTGCGCTATAGCCAATGAAATGGGCAAAGAACATGAAAACTGTGATCTATAGCCCACGGAAATGCAGGCTGAAAACATGAAAAACACGAGATTTTGCGCCGCCTCTCAAATCATGTATCGGTCGTTACAGTAGCTGGAAATTGTCCCGGGAACATGAAAATACGTGCTATAGCCCATGAAATGGGCATAAACACGAAAACTGTGAGCTATAGCCCACGGAAATGGAGGCTGAAAACATGAAAAACACGAGTTTTTGCAACGCCTCTCAAATCATGTATCAGTCGTTACGTCAGCTGGAAATCATCCTAGGAACTGGAAAATGTGCGCTATAGGCCATGAAATGGCCAAAAACATGAAAACTCTGAGCTATAGCCCATTGAAATGGAGGCACAAAACATGAAAAACACGTATTTTTGCGACGCCTCTCAAAACATGTATCGGCATGTACGGTAGCAGGAAATCATCCAGGGAACCGGAAAATGTGCGCTATAGCCCATGAAATGGGCAAAAACATGAAAACTGTGCTCACGGAATTGGAGGCTGAAAACATGAAAAACCCTAGTTTTTGCGCCGCCTATCAAACCATGTACCGGTCGTTACGTTAGCTGGAAATCATCCCAAGAACCGGAAAATGTGCGCTATAGCCAATGAAATGGGCAAAGAACATGAAAACTGTGATCTATAGCCCACGGAAATGCAGGCTGAAAACATGAAAAACATGAGTTTTTGCAACGCCTCTCAAATCATGTATTAGTCGTTACGGTAGCTGGAAATTGTCCTGAGAACATGAAAATACGTGCTATAGTCCATGAAATGGGCAGAAACATGAAAACTGTGAGCTATAGCCCACGGAAATGGAGGCTGAAAACATGAAAAACACGAGTTTTTGCAACGCCTCTCAAATCATGTATTAGTCGTTACGTCAGCTGCAAATCATCCCGGGAACTAGAAAATGTGCGCTATAGGCCATGAAATGGCCAAAAACATGAAAATTGTGAGCTATAGCCTATGGAAATGGAGGCACAAAACATGAAAAACACGTATTTTTGTGACGCCTCTCAAAACATGTATCGGCATGTACGGTAGCAGGAAATCATCCCGGGAACCGGAAAATGTGCGCTATAGCCCATGAAATGGGCAAAAACATGAACACTGTGAGCTAAGCTCACGGAATTGGAGGCTGAAAACATGAAAAACATGAGTTTTTGCGACTCCTCTCAAACAATATACCGGTTGTTACTGTAGCTGGAAATCATCCCAAGAACTGAAAATGTGCGCTATGGCTAATGAAATGGGCAAAGAACATGAAAACTGTGAGCTATAACCCACGGAAATGCAGGCTGAAAACATGAAAAACATGAGTTTTTGCAACGCCTCTCAAATCATGTATCAGTCGTTACAGTAGCTAGAAATTGTTCCGGGAACCTGAAAATACGTGATATAGCCCATGAAATGGGCAGAAACATGAAAACTGTGAGCTATAGCCCACGAAAATGGAGGCTGAAAACATGAAAAACATGAGTTATTGCAACCCCTCTCAAATCATGTATTTGTCGTTACGTCAGCTGCAAAACATCCCGAGAACTGGACAATGTGCGCTATAGGCCATGAAATGGCCAAAAACATGAAAACTGTGAGCTATAGCCCATGGAAATGGAGGCACAAAACATGGAAAACTAGTATTTTTGTGACGCCTCTCAAAACATGTATCGGCATGTACGGTAGCAGGAAATCATCCCGGGAACCGGAAAATGTGCGCTATAGCCCATAAAATGGACAAAAACATGAAAACTGTGAGCTATAGTTCACGGAATTGGAGGCTGAAAACATGAAAAAACACGAGTTTTTGCGCCGCCTCTCAAACCATGTACCGGTCGTTACCTTAGCTGAAAATCATCCCAAGAACCGGAAAATGTGCGCTATAGCCAATGAAATGGGCAAAGAACATGAAAACTGTGATCTATAGCCCACGGAAATGCAGGCTGAAAACATGAAAAACACGAGATTTTGCGCCGCCTCTCAAATCATGTATCGGTCGTTACAGTAGCTGGAAATTGTCCCGGGAACATGAAAATACGTGCTATAGCCCATGAAATGGGCAGAAACACGAAAACTGTGAGCTATAGCCCACGGAAATGGAGGCTGAAAACATGAAAAACACGAGTTTTTGCAACGCCTCTCAAATCATGTATCAGTCGTTACGTCGGTGGAAATCATCCCGGGAACCGGAAAATGTGCGCTATAGGCCATGAAATGGCCAAAAACATGAAAACTCTGAGCTATAGCCCATTGAAATGGAGGCACAAAACATGAAAAACACGTATTTTTGCGACGCCTCTCAAAACATGTATCGGCATGTACGGTAGCAGGAAATCATCCAGGGAACCGGAAAATGTGCGCTATAGCCCATGAAATGGGCAAAAACATGAAAATCGTGCTCACGGAATTGGAGGCTGAAAACATGAAAAACCCTAGTTTTTGCGCCGCCTATCAAACCATGTACCGGTCGTTACGTTAGCTGGAAATCATCCCAAGAACCGGAAAATGTGCGCTATAGCCAATGAAATGGGCAAAGAACATGAAAACTGTGATCTATAGCCCACGGAAATGCAGGCTGAAAACATGAAAAACATGAGTTTTTGCAACGCCTCTCAAATCATGTATTAGTCGTTACGGTAGCTGGAAATTGTCCCGAGAACATGAAAATACGTGATATAGACCATGAAATGGGCGTAAACATGAAAACTGCGAGCTATAGCCCACGGAAATGGAGGCTGAAAACATGAAAAACACGAGTTTTTGCAACGCCTCTCAAATCATGTATTAGTCGTTACGACAGCTGCAAATCATCCCGGGAACTAGAAAATGTGCGCTATAGGCCATGAAATGGCCAAAAACATGAAAATTGTGAGCTATAGCCTATGGAAATGGAGGCACAAAACATGAAAAACACGTATTTTTGTGACGCCTCTCAAAACATGTATCGGCATGTACGGTAGCAGGAAATCATCCCGGGAACCGGAAAATATGCGCTATAGCCCATGAAATGGGCAAAAACATGAACACTGTGAGCTAAGCTCACGGAATTGGAGGCTGAAAACATGAAAAACATGAGTTTTTGCGACTCCTCTCAAACAATATACCGGTTGTTACTGTAGCTGGAAATCATCCCAAGAACCGGAAAATGTGCGCTATGGCTAATGAAATGGGCAAAGAAAATGAAAAGCGTGAGCTATAACCCACGGAAATGCAGGCTGAAAACATGAAAAACATGAGTTTTTGCAACGCCTCTCAAATCATGTATCAGTCGTTACAGTAGCTAGAAATTGTTCCGGGAACCTGAAAATACGTGATATAGCCCATGAAATGGGCAGAAACATGAAAACTGTGAGCTATAGCCCACGAAAATGGAGGCTGAAAACATGAAAAACATGAGTTATTGCAACCCCTCTCAAATCATGTATTTGTCGTTACGTCGCCGCAAAACATCCCGAGAACTGGACAATGTGCGCTATAGGCCATGAAATGGCCAAAAACATGAAAACTGTGAGCTATAGCCCATGGAAATGGAGGCACAAAACATGGAAAACTAGTATTTTTGTGACGCCTCTCAAAACATGTATCGGCATGTACGGTAGCAGGAAATCATCCCAGGAATCGGAAAATGTGCGCTATAGCCCATAAAATGGACAAAAACATGAAAACTGTGAGCTATAGTTCACGGAATTGGAGGCTGAAAACATGAAAAAACACGAGTTTTTGCGCCGCCTCTCAAACCATGTACCGGTCGTTACCTTAGCTGAAAATCATCCCAAGAACCGGAAAATGTGCGCTATAGCCAATGAAATGGGCAAAGAACATGAAAACTGTGATCTATAGACAACTGAAATCAAGGCTGAAAACATGAAAAAAACGATATTTTGCGACGCCTCTCAAATCATGTTTCGGTCGTTACGATGCTGGAAATAGTCCCTGGAATATGAAAATGCGCGCTATAGCCCATGAAATGGGTAGAAACACGAAAACTGTGAGCTATAGCCCACGGAAATGGAGGCTGAAAACATGAAAAACACGAGTTTTTGCAACGCCTCTCAAATCATGTATCAGTCGTTACGTCAGCTGGAAATCATCATAGGAACTGGAAAATGTGCGCTATAGGCCATGAAATGGCCAAAAACATGAAAACTCTGAGCTATAGCCCATTGAAATGGAGGCACAAAACATGAAAAACACGTATTTTTGCGACGCCTCTCAAAACATGTATCGGCATGTACGGTAGCAGGAAATCATCCAGGGAACCGGAAAATGTGCGCTATAGCCCATGAAATGGGCAAAAACATGAAAACTGTGCTCACGGAATTGGAGGCTGAAAACATGAAAAACCCTAGTTTTTGCGCCGCCTATCAAACCATGTACCGGTCGTTACGTTAGCTGGAAATCATCCCAAGAACCGTAAAATGTGCGCTATAGCCAATGAAATGGGCAAAGAACATGAAAATCGTGATCTATAGCCCACGGAAATGCAGGCTGAAAACATGAAAAACATGAGATTTTGCAACGCCTCTCAAATCATGTATAAGTAGTTACTGTAGCTGGAAATTGTCCTGTGAACATGAAAATACGTGCTATAGACCATGAAATGGGCAGAAACATGAAAACTGCGAGCTATAGCCCACGGAAATGGAGGCTGAAAACATGAAAAACACGAGTTTTTGCAACGCCTCGCAAATCATGTAATAGTCGTTACCTCACCTGCAAAACATCCCGGGAACTAGAAAATGTGCGCTATAGGCCATGAAATGGCCAAAAACATGAAAATTGTGAGCTATAGCCTATGGAAATGGAGGCACAAAACATGAAAAACACGTATTTTTGTGACGCCTCTCAAAACATGTATCGGCATGTACGGTAGCAGGAAATCATCCCGGGAACCGGAAAATGTGCGCTATAGCCCATGAAATGGGCAAAAACATGAACACAGTGAGCTAAGCTCACGGAATTGGACGTTGAAAACATGAAAAACATGAGTTTTTGCGACTCCTCTCAAACAATATACCGGTTATTCTTGTAGCTGGAAATCATCCCAAGAACCGGAAAATGTGCGCTATGGCTAATGAAATGGGCAAAGAACATGAAAACTGTGAGCTATAACCCACGGAAATGCAGGCTGAAAACATGAAAAACATGAGTTTTTGCAACGCCTCTCAAATCATGTATCAGTCGTTACAGTAGCTAGAAATTGTTCCGGGAACCTGAAAATACGTGATATAGCCCATGAAATGGGCAGAAACATGAAAACTGTGAGCTATAGCCCACGAAAATGGAGGCTGAAAACATGAAAAACATGAGTTATTGCAACCCCTCTCAAATCATGTATTTGTCGTTACGTCAGCTGCAAAACATCCCGAGAACTGGACAATGTGCGCTATAGGCCATGAAATGGACAAAAACATGAAAACTGTGAGCTATAGCCCATGGAAATGGAGGCACAAAACATGGAAAACTAGTATTTTTGTGACGCCTCTCAAAACATGTATCGGCATGTACGGTAGCAGGAAATCATCCCGGGAACCGGAAAATGTGCGCTATAGCCCATAAAATGGACAAAAACATGAAAACTGTGAGCTATAGTTCACGGAATTGGAGGCTGAAAACATGAAAAAACACGAGTTTTTGCGCCGCCTCTCAAACCATGTACCGGTCGTTACCTTAGCTGAAAATCATCCCAAGAACCGGAAAATGTGCGCTATAGCCAATGAAATGGGCAAAGAACATGAAAACTGTGATCTATAGCCCACGGAAATGCAGGCTGAAAACATGAAAAACACGAGATTTTGCGCCGCCTCTCAAATCATGTATCGGTCGTTACAGTAGCTGGAAATTGTCCCGGGAACATGAAAATACGTGCTATAGCCCATGAAATGGGCAGAAACACGAAAACTGTGAGCTATAGCCCACGGAAATGGAGGCTGAAAACATGAAAAACACGAGTTTTTGCAACGCCTCTCAAATCATGTATCAGTCGTTACGTCAGCTGGAAATCATCCTAGGAACTGGAAAATGTGCGCTATAGGCCATGAAATGGCCAAAAACATGAAAACTCTGAGCTATAGCCCATTGAAATGGAGGCACAAAACATGAAAAACACGTATTTTTGCGACGCCTCTCAAAACACGTATCGGCATGTACGGTAGCAGGAAATCATCCAGGGAACCGGAAAATGTGCGCTATAGCCCATGAAATGGGCAAAAACATGAAAACTGTGCTCACGGAATTGGAGGCTGAAAACATGAAAAACCCTAGTTTTTGCGCCGCCTATCAAACCATGTACCGGTCGTTACGTTAGCTGGAAATCATCCCAAGAACCGGAAAATGTGCGCTATAGCCAATGAAATGGGCAAAGAACATGAAAACTGTGATCTATAGCCCACGGAAATGCAGGCTGAAAACATGAAAAACATGAGTTTTTGCAACGCCTCTCAAATCATGTATTAGTCGTTACGGTAGCTGGAAATTGTCCTGAGAACATGAAAATACGTGCTATAGTCCATGAAATGGGCAGAAACATGAAAACTGCGAGCTATAGCCCACGGAAATGGAGGCTGAAAACATGAAAAACACGAGTTTTTGCAACGCCTCTCAAATCATGTATTAGTCGTTACGTCACCGCAAATCATCCCGGGAACTAGAAAATGTGCGCTATAGGCCATGAAATGGCCAAAAACATGAAAATTGTGAGCTATAGCCTATGGAAATGGAGGCACAAAACATGAAAAACACGTATTTTTGTGACGCCTCTCAAAACATGTATCGGCATGTACGGTAGCAGGAAATCATCCCGGGAACCGGAAAATGTGCGCTATAGCCCATGAAATGGGCAAAAACATGAACACTGTGAGCTAAGCTCACGGAATTGGAGGCTGAAAACATGAAAAACATGAGTTTTTGCGACTCCTCTCAAACAATATACCGGTTGTTACTGTAGCTGGAAATCATCCCAAGAACCGGAAAATGTGCGCTATGGCTAATGAAATGGGCAAAGAACATGAAAACTGTGAGCTATAACCCACGGAAATGCAGGCTGAAAACATGAAAAACATGAGTTTTTGCAACGCCTCTCAAATCATGTATCAGTCGTTACAGTAGCTAGAAATTGTTCCGGGAACCTGAAAATACGTGATATAGCCCATGAAATGGGCAGAAACATGAAAACTGTGAGCTATAGCCCACGAAAATGGAGGCTGAAAACATGAAAAACATGAGTTATTGCAACCCCTCTCAAATCATGTATTTGTCGTTACGTCAGCTGCAAAACATCCCGAGAACTGGACAATGTGCGCTATAGGCCATGAAATGGCCAAAAACATGAAAACTGTGAGCTATAGCCCATGGAAATGGAGGCACAAAACATGGAAAACTAGTATTTTTGTGACGCCTCTCAAAACATGTATCGGCATGTACGGTAGCAGGAAATCATCCCAGGAACCGGAAAATGTGCGCTATAGCCCATAAAATGGACAAAAACATGAAAACTGTGAGCTATAGTTCACGGAATTGGAGGCTGAAAACATGAAAAAACACGAGTTTTTGCGCCGCCTCTCAAACCATGTACCGGTCGTTACCTTAGCTGAAAATCATCCCAAGAACCGGAAAATGTGCGCTATAGCCAATGAAATGGGCAAAGAACATGAAAACTGTGATCTATAGCCCACGGAAATGAATCATGAAAACATGAAAAACACGAGATTTTGCGCCGCCTCTCAAATCATGTATCGGTCGTTACAGTAGCTGGAAATTGTCCCGGGAACATGAAAATACGTGCTATAGCCCATGAAATGGGTAGAAACACGAAAACTGTGAGCTATAGCCCACGGAAATGGAGGCTGAAAACATGAAAAACACGAGTTTTTGCAACGCCTCTCAAATCATGTATCAGTCGTTACGTCAGCTGGAAATCATCATAGGAACTGGAAAATGTGCGCTATAGGCCATGAAATGGCCAAAAACATGAAAACTCTGAGCTATAGCCCATTGAAATGGAGGCACAAAACATGAAAAACACGTATTTTTGCGACGCCTCTCAAAACATGTATCGGCATGTACGGTAGCAGGAAATCATCCAGGGAACCGGAAAATGTGCGCTATAGCCCATGAAATGGGCAAAAACATGAAAACTGTGCTCACGGAATTGGAGGCTGAAAACATGAAAAACCCTAGTTTTTGCGCCGCCTATCAAACCATGTACCGGTCGTTACGTTAGCTGGAAATCATCCCAAGAACCGTAAAATGTGCGCTATAGCCAATGAAATGGGCAAAGAACATGAAAACTGTGATCTATAGCCCACGGAAATGCAGGCTGAAAACATGAAAAACATGAGTTTTTGCAACGCCTCTCAAATCATGTATTAGTCGTTACGGTAGCTGGAAATTGTCCTGAGAACATGAAAATACGTGCTATAGTCCATGAAATGGGCAGAAACATGAAAACTGCGAGCTATAGCCCACGGAAATGGAGGCTGAAAACATGAAAAACACGAGTTTTTGCAACGCCTCTCAAATCATGTATTAGTCGTTACGTCAGCTGCAAATCATCCCGGGAACTAGAAAATGTGCGCTATAGGCCATGAAATGGCCAAAAACATGAAAATTGTGAGCTATAGCCTATGGAAATGGAGGCACAAAACATGAAAAACACGTATTTTTGTGACGCCTCTCAAAACATGTATCGGCATGTACGGTAGCAGGAAATCATCCCGGGAACCGGAAAATGTGCGCTATAGCCCATGAAATGGGCAAAAACATGAACACTGTGAGCTAAGCTCACGGAATTGGAGGCTGAAAACATGAAAAACATGAGTTTTTGCGACTCCTCTCAAACAATATACCGGTTGTTACTGTAGCTGGAAATCATCCCAAGAACCGGAAAATGTGCGCTATGGCTAATGAAATGGGCAAAGAACATGAAAACTGTGAGCTATAACCCACGGAAATGCAGGCTGAAAACATGAAAAACATGAGTTTTTGCAACGCCTCTCAAATCATGTATCAGTCGTTACAGTAGCTAGAAATTGTTCCGGGAACCTGAAAATACGTGATATAGCCCATGAAATGGGCAGAAACATGAAAACTGTGAGCTATAGCCCACGAAAATGGAGGCTGAAAACATGAAAAACATGAGTTATTGCAACGCCTCTCAAATCATGTATTTGTCGTTACGTCAGCTGCAAAACATCCCGAGAACTGGACAATGTGCGCTATAGGCCATGAAATGGCCAAAAACATGAAAAACTGTGAGCTATAGCCCATGGAAATGGAGGCACAAAACATGGAAAACTAGTATTTTTGTGACGCCTCTCAAAACATGTATCAGCATGTACGGTAGCAGGGAAATCATCCCGGGAACGGAAAATGTGCGCTATAGCCCATAAAATGAACAAAAACATGAAAACTGTGAGCTATAGTTCACGGAATTGGAGGCTGAAAACATGAAAAAAACACGAGTTTTTGCGCCGCCTCTCAAACCATGTACCGGTCGTTACCTTAGCTGAAAATCATCCCAAGAACCGGAAAATGTGCGCTATAGCCAATGAAATGGGCAAAGAACATGAAAACTGTGATCTATAGCCCACGGAAATGCAGGCTGAAAACATGAAAAACACGAGATTTTGCGCCGCCTCTCAAATCATGTATCGGTCGTTACAAGAGCTGGAAATTGTCCCGGGAACATGAAAATACGTGCTATAGCCCATGAAATGGGCAGAAACACGAAAACTGTGAGCTATAGCCCACGGAAATGGAGGCTGAAAACATGAAAAACACGAGTTTTTGCAACGCCTCTCAAATCATGTATCAGTCGTTACGTCAGCTGGAAATCATCCTAGGAACTGGAAAATGTGCGCTATAGGCCATGAAATGGCCAAAAACATGAAAACTCTGAGCTATAGCCCATTGAAATGGAGGCACAAAACATGAAAAACACGTATTTTTGCGACGCCTCTCAAAACATGTATCGGCATGTACGGTAGCAGGAAATCATCCAGGGAACCGGAAAATGTGCGCTATAGCCCATGAAATGGGCAAAAACATGAAAACTGTGCTCACGGAATTGGAGGCTGAAAACATGAAAAACCCTAGTTTTTGCGCCGCCTATCAAACCATGTACCGGTCGTTACGTTAGCTGGAAATCATCCCAAGAACCGGAAAATGTGCGCTATAGCCAATGAAATGGGCAAAGAACATGAAAAACTGTGATCTATAGCCCACGGAAATGCAGGCTGAAAACATGAAAAACATGAGTTTTTGCAACGCCTCTCAAATCATGTATTAGTCGTTACGGTAGCTGGAAATTGTCCTGAGAACATGAAAATACGTGCTATAGTCCATGAAATGGGCAGAAACATGAAAACTGTGAGCTATAGCCCACGGAAATGGAGGCTGAAAACATGAAAAACACGAGTTTTTGCAACGCCTCTCAAATCATGTATTAGTCGTTACGTCAGCTGCAAATCATCCCGGGAACTAGAAAATGTGCGCTATAGGCCAAGAAATGGCCAAAAACATGAAAATTGTGAGCTATAGCCTATGGAAATGGAGGCACAAAACATGAAAAACACGTATTTTTGTGACGCCTCTCAAAACATGTATCGGCATGTACGGTAGCAGGAAATCATCCAGGGTACCGGTAAATGTTAGCTATTGCCCATGAAATGGGCAATACCATGAACACTGTGAGCTAAGCTCACGGAATTGGAGGCTGAAAACATGAAAAACATGAGTTTTTGCGACTCCTCTCAAACAATATACCGGTTGTTACCGTAGCTGGAAATCATCCCAAGAACTGAAAATGTGCGCTATGGCTAATGAAATGGGCAAAGAACATGAAAACTGTGAGCTATAACCCACGGAAATGCAGGCTGAAAACATGAAAAACATGAGTTTTTGCAACGCCTCTCAAATCATGTATCAGTCGTTACAGTAGCTAGAAATTGTTCCGGGAACCTGAAAATACGTGATATAGCCCATGAAATGGGCAGAAACATGAAAACTGTGAGCTATAGCCCACGAAAATGGAGGCTGAAAACATGAACAACATGAGTTATTGCAACGCCTCTCAAATCATGTATTTGTCGTTACGTCAGCTGCAAAACATCCCGAGAACTGGACAATGTGCGCTATAGGCCATGAAATGGCCAAAAACATGAAAACTGTGAGCTATAGCCCATGGAAATGGAGGCACAAAACATGGAAAACTAGTATTTTTGTGACGCCTCTCAAAACATGTATCAGCATGTACGGTAGCAGGAAATCATCCAGGGAACCGGAAAATGTGCGCTATAGCCCATGAAATGGGCAAAAACATGAAAACTGTGCTATAGTTCACGGAATTGGAGGCTGAAAACATGAAAAAAACACGAGTTTTTGCGCCGCCTCTCAAACCATGTACCGGTCGTTACCTTAGCTGAAAATCATCCCAAGAACCGGAAAATGTGCGCTATAGCCAATGAAATGGGCAAAGAACATGAAAACTGTGATCTATAGCCCACGGAAATGCAGGCTGAAAACATGAAAAACACGAGATTTTGCGCCGCCTCTCAAATCATGTATCGGTCGTTACGATGGCTGGAAATTGTCCCGGAACATGAAAATACGTGCTATAGCCCATGAAATGGGCAGAAACACGAAACTGTGAGCTATAGCCCACGGAAATGGAGGCTGAAAACATGAAAAACACGAGTTTTTGCAACGCCTCTCAAACCATGTACCGGTCGTTACGTCGGTGGAAATCATCCTAGGAACTGGAAAATGTGCGCTATAGGCCATGAAATGGCCAAAAACATGAAAACTCTGAGCTATAGCCCATTGAAATGGAGGCACAAAACATGAAAAACACGTATTTTTGCGACGCCTCTCAAAACATGTATCGGCATGTACGGTAGCAGGAAATCATCCAGGGAACCGGAAAATGTGCGCTATAGCCCATGAAATGGGCAAAAACATGAAAACTGTGCTCACGGAATTGGAGGCTGAAAACATGAAAAACCCTAGTTTTTGCGCCGCCTATCAAACCATGTACCGGTCGTTACGTTAGCTGGAAATCATCCCAAGAACCGGAAAATGTGCGCTATAGCCAATGAAATGGGCAAAGAACATGAAAACTGTGATCTATAGCCCACGGAAATGCAGGCTGAAAACATGAAAAACATGAGTTTTTGCAACGCCTATCAAATCATGTATTAGTCGTTACGGTAGCTGGAAATTGTCCTGAGAACATGAAAATACGTGCTATAGTCCATGAAATGGGCAGAAACATGAAAACTGCGAGCTATAGCCCACGGAAATGGAGGCTGAAAACATGAAAAACACGAGTTTTTGCAACGCCTCTCAAATCATGTATTAGTCGTTACGTCAGCTGCAAATCATCCCGGGAACTAGAAAATGTGCGCTATAGGCCATGAAATGGCCAAAAACATGAAAATTGTGAGCTATAGCCTATGGAAATGGAGGCACAAAACATGAAAAACACGTATTTTTGTGACGCCTCTCAAAATATGTATCGGCATGTACGGTAGCAGGAAATCATCCCGGGAACCGGAAAATGTGCGCTATAGCCCATGAAATGGGCAAAAACATGAACACTGTGAGCTAAGCTCACGGAATTGGAGGCTGAAAACATGAAAAACATGAGTTTTTGCGACTCCTCTCAAACAATATACCGGTTGTTACTGTAGCTGGAAATCATCCCAAGAACCGGAAAATGTGCGCTATGGCTAATGAAATGGGCAAAGAACATGAAAACTGTGAGCTATAACCCACGGAAATGCAGGCTGAAAACATGAAAAACATGAGTTTTTGCAACGCCTCTCAAATCATGTATCGATCGTTACGGTAGCTAGAAATTGTTCGGGAACCTGAAAATACGTGATATAGTCCATGAAATGGGCAGAAACATGAAAACTGTGAGCTATAGCCCACGAAAATGGAGGCTGAAAACATGAAAAACATGAGTTATTGCAACCCTCTCAAATCATGTATTTGTCGTTACGTCACCGCAAAACATCCCGAGAACTGGACAATGTGCGCTATAGGCCATGAAATGGCCAAAAACATGAAAACTGTGAGCTATAGCCCATGGAAATGGAGGCACAAAACATGGAAAACTAGTATTTTTGTGACGCCTCTCAAAACATGTATCGGCATGTACGGTAGCAGGAAATCATCCCGGGAACCGGAAAATGTGCGCTATAGCCCATAAAATGGACAAAAACATGAAAACTGTGAGCTATAGTTCACGGAATTGGAGGCTGAAAACATGAAAAAACACGAGTTTTTGCGCCGCCTCTCAAACCATGTACCGGTCGTTACCTTAGCTGAAAATCATCCCAAGAACCGGAAAATGTGCGCTATAGCCAATGAAATGGGCAAAGAACATGAAAACTGTGATCTATAGCCCACGGAAATGCAGGCTGAAAACATGAAAAACACGAGATTTTGCGCCGCCTCTCAAATCATGTATCGGTCGTTACAGTAGCTAGAAATTGTCCCGGGAACATGAAAATACGTGCTATAGCCCATGAAATGGGTAGAAACACGAAAACTATGAGCTATAGCCCACGGAAATGGAGGCTGAAAACATGAAAAACACGAGTTTTTGCAACGCCTCTCAAATCATGTATCAGTCGTTACGTCATTGGAAATCATCATAGGAACTGGAAAATGTGCGCTATAGGCCATGAAATGGCCAAAAACATGAAAACTCTGAGCTATAGCCCATTGAAATGGAGGCACAAAACATGAAAAACACGTATTTTTGCGACGCCTCTCAAAACATGTATCGGCATGTACGGTAGCAGGAAATCATCCAGGGAACCGGAAAATGTGCGCTATAGCCCATGAAATGGGCAAAAACATGAAAACTGTGCTCACGGAATTGGAGGCTGAAAACATGAAAAACCCTAGTTTTTACGCCGCCTATCAAACCATGTACCGGTCGTTACGTTAGCTGGAAATCATCCCAAGAACCGGAAAATGTGCGCTATAGCCAATGAAATGGGCAAAGAACATGAAAACTGTGATCTATAGCCCACGGAAATGCAGGCTGAAAACATGAAAAACATGAGTTTTTGCAACGCCTCTCAAATCATGTATTAGTCATTACGGTAGCTGGAAATTGTCCTGAGAACATGAAAATACGTGCTATAGTCCATGAAATGGGCAGAAACATGAAAACTGCGAGCTATAGCCCACGGAAATGGAGGCTGAAAACATGAAAAACACGAGTTTTTGCAACGCCTCTCAAATCATGTATTAGTCGTTACGTCAGCTGCAAATCATCCCGGGAACTAGAAAATGTGCGCTATAGGCCATGAAATGGCCAAAAACATGAAAATTGTGAGCTATAGCCTATGGAAATGGAGGCACAAAACATGAAAAACACGTATTTTTGTGACGCCTCTCAAAACATGTATCGGCATGTACGGTAGCAGGAAATCATCCAGGAACCGGAAAATATGCGCTATAGCCCATGAAATGGGCAAAAACATGAACACTGTGAGCTAAGCTCACGGAATTGGAGGCTGAAAACATGAAAAACATGAGTTTTTGCGACTCCTCTCAAACAATATACCGGTTGTTACTGTAGCTGGAAATCATCCCAAGAACCGGAAAATGTGCGCTATGGCTAATGAAATGGGCAAAGAACATGAAAACTGTGAGCTATAACCCACGGAAATGCAGGCTGAAAACATGAAAAACATGAGTTTTTGCAACGCCTCTCAAATCATGTATCAGTCGTTACAGTAGCTAGAAATTGTTCCGGGAACCTGAAAATACGTGATATAGCCCATGAAATGGGCAGAAACATGAAAACTGTGAGCTATAGCCCACGAAAATGGAGGCTGAAAACATGAAAAACATGAGTTATTGCAACCCCTCTCAAATCATGTATTTGTCGTTACGTCGGTGCAAAACATCCCGAGAACTGGACAATGTGCGCTATAGGCCATGAAATGGCCAAAAACATGAAAACGTGAGCTATAGCCCATGGAAATGGAGGCACAAAACATGGAAAACTAGTATTTTTGTGACGCCTCTCAAAACATGTATCGGCATGTACGGTAGCAGGAAATCATCCCAGGAACCGGAAAATGTGCGCTATAGCCCATAAAATGGACAAAAACATGAAAACTGTGAGCTATAGTTCACGGAATTGGAGGCTGAAAACATGAAAAAACACGAGTTTTTGCGCCGCCTCTCAAACCATGTACCGGTCGTTACCTTAGCTGAAAATCATCCCAAGAACCGGAAAATGTGCGCTATAGCCAATGAAATGGGCAAAGAACATGAAAACTGTGATCTATAGCCCACGGAAATGCAGGCTGAAAACATGAAAAACACGAGATTTTGCGCCGCCTCTCAAATCATGTATCGGTCGTTCTGATGGCTGGAAATTGTCCCGGGAACATGAAAATACGTGCTATAGCCCATGAAATGGGTAGAAACACGAAACCTGTGAGCTATAGCCCACGGAAATGGAGGCTGAAAACATGAAAAACACGAGTTTTGCAACGCCTCTCAAATCATGTATCGATCGTTACGTCATTGGAAATCATCATAGGAACTGGAAAATGTGCGCTATAGGCCATGAAATGGCCAAAAACATGAAAACTCTGAGCTATAGCCCATTGAAATGGAGGCACAAAACATGAAAAACACGTATTTTTGCGACGCCTCTCAAAACATGTATCGGCATGTAGGGTAGCAGGAAATCATCCAGGGAACCGGAAAATGTGCGCTATAGCCCATGAAATGGGCAAAAACATGAAAACTGTGCTCACGGAATTGGAGGCTGAAAACATGAAAAACCCTAGTTTTTGCGCCGCCTATCAAACCATGTACCGGTCGTTACGTTAGCTGGAAATCATCCCAAGAACCGTAAAATGTGCGCTATAGCCAATGAAATGGGCAAAGAACATGAAAACTGTGATCTATAGCCCACGGAAATGCAGGCTGAAAACATGAAAAACATGAGTTTTTGCAACGCCTCTCAAATCATGTATTAGTCGTTACGGTAGCTGGAAATTGTCCTGAGAACATGAAAATACGTGCTATAGTCCATGAAATGGGCAGAAACATGAAAACTGCGAGCTACAGCCCACGGAAATGGAGGCTGAAAACATGAAAAACACGAGTTTTTGCAACGCCTCTCAAATCATGTATTAGTCGTTACGTCAGCTGCAAATCATCCCGGGAACTAGAAAATGTGCGCTATAGGCCATGAAATGGCCAAAAACATGAAAATTGTGAGCTATAGCCTATGGAAATGGAGGCACAAAACATGAAAAACACGTATTTTTGTGACGCCTCTCAAAACATGTATCGGCATGTACGGTAGCAGGAAATCATCCCGGGAACCGGAAAATGTGCGCTATAGCCCATGAAATGGGCAAAAACATGAACAGAGCTAAGCTCACGGAATTGGAGGCTGAAAACATGAAAAACATGAGTTTTTGCGACTCCTCTCAAACAATATACCGGTTGTTACTGTAGCTGGAAATCATCCCAAGAACCGGAAAATGTGCGCTATGGCTAATGAAATGGGCAAAGAACATGAAAACTGTGAGCTATAACCCACGGAAATGCAGGCTGAAAACATGAAAAACATGAGTTTTTGCAACGCCTCTCAAATCATGTATCAGTCGTTACAGTAGCTAGAAATTGTTCCGGGAACCTGAAAATACGTGATATAGCCCATGAAATGGGCAGAAACATGAAAACTGTGAGCTATAGCCCACGAAAATGGAGGCTGAAAACATGAAAAACATGAGTTATTGCAACGCCTCTCAAATCATGTATTTGTCGTTACGTCAGCTGCAAAACATCCCGAGAACTGGACAATGTGCGCTATAGGCCATGAAATGGCCAAAAACATGAAAACTGTGAGCTATAGCCCATGGAAATGGAGGCACAAAACATGGAAAACTAGTATTTTTGTGACGCCTCTCAAAACATGTATCAGCATGTACGGTAGCAGGAAATCATCCCGGGAACCGGAAAATGTGCGCTATAGCCCATAAAATGAACAAAAACATGAAAACTGTGAGCTATAGTTCACGGAATTGGAGGCTGAAAACATGAAAAAAACACGAGTTTTTGCGCCGCCTCTCAAACCATGTACCGGTCGTTACCTTAGCTGAAAATCATCCCAAGAACCGGAAAATGTGCGCTATAGCCAATGAAATGGGCAAAGAACATGAAAACTGTGATCTATAGCCCACGGAAATGCAGGCTGAAAACATGAAAAACACGAGATTTTGCGCCGCCTCTCAAATCATGTATCGGTCGTTACAGTAGCTGGAAATTGTCCCGGGAACATGAAAATACGTGCTATAGCCCATGAAATGGGCAGAAACACGAAAACTGTGAGCTATAGCCCACGGAAATGGAGGCTGAAAACATGAAAAACACGAGTTTTTGCAACGCCTCTCAAATCATGTATCAGTCGTTACGTCAGCTGGAAATCATCCTAGGAACTGGAAAATGTGCGCTATAGGCCATGAAATGGCCAAAAACATGAAAACTCTGAGCTATAGCCCATTGAAATGGAGGCACAAAACATGAAAAACACGTATTTTTGCGACGCCTCTCAAAACATGTATCGGCATGTACGGTAGCAGGAAATCATCCAGGGAACCGGAAAATGTGCGCTATAGCCCATGAAATGGGCAAAAACATGAAAACTGTGCTCACGGAATTGGAGGCTGAAAACATGAAAAACCCTAGTTTTTGCGCCGCCTATCAAACCATGTACCGGTCGTTACGTTAGCTGGAAATCATCCCAAGAACCGGAAAATGTGCGCTATAGCCAATGAAATGGGCAAAGAACATGAAAACTGTGATCTATAGCCCACGGAAATGCAAATGAAAACATGAAAAACATGAGTTTTTGCAACGCCTCTCAAATCATGTATTAGTCGTTACGGTAGCTGGAAATTGTCCTGAGAACATGAAAATACGTGCTATAGTCCATGAAATGGGCAGAAACATGAAAACTGTGAGCTATAGCCCACGGAAATGGAGGCTGAAAACATGAAAAACACGAGTTTTTGCAACGCCTCTCAAATCATGTATTAGTCGTTACGTCAGCTGCAAATCATCCCGGGAACTAGAAAATGTGCGCTATAGGCCAAGAAATGGCCAAAAACATGAAAATTGTGAGCTATAGCCTATGGAAATGGAGGCACAAAACATGAAAAACACGTATTTTTGTGACGCCTCTCAAAACATGTATCGGCATGTACGGTAGCAGGAAATCATCCCGGGAACCGGAAAATGTGCGCTATAGCCCATGAAATGGGCAAAAACATGAACACTGTGAGCTAAGCTCACGGAATTGGAGGCTGAAAACATGAAAAACATGAGTTTTTGCGACTCCTCTCAAACAATATACCGGTTGTTACTGTAGCTGGAAATCATCCCAAGAACCGGAAAATGTGCGCTATGGCTAATGAAATGGGCAAAGAACATGAAAACTGTGAGCTATAACCCACGGAAATGCAGGCTGAAAACATGAAAAACATGAGTTTTTGCAACGCCTCTCAAATCATGTATCAGTCGTTACAGTAGCTAGAAATTGTTCCGGGAACCTGAAAATACGTGATATAGCCCATGAAATGGGCAGAAACATGAAAACTGTGAGCTATAGCCCACGAAAATGGAGGCTGAAAACATGAAAAACATGAGTTATTGCAACGCCTCTCAAATCATGTATTTGTCGTTACGTCACCGCAAAACATCCCGAGAACTGGACAATGTGCGCTATAGGCCATGAAATGGCCAAAAACATGAAAACTGTGAGCTATAGCCCATGGAAATGGAGGCACAAAACATGGAAAACTAGTATTTTTGTGACGCCTCTCAAAACATGTATCAGCATGTACGGTAGCAGGAAATCATCCCGGGAACCGGAAAATGTGCGCTATAGCCCATAAAATGAACAAAAACATGAAAACTGTGAGCTATAGTTCACGGAATTGGAGGCTGAAAACATGAAAAAAACACGAGTTTTTGCGCCGCCTCTCAAACCATGTACCGGTCGTTACCTTAGCTGAAAATCATCCCAAGAACCGGAAAATGTGCGCTATAGCCAATGAAATGGGCAAAGAACATGAAAACTGTGATCTATAGCCCACGGAAATGCAGGCTGAAAACATGAAAAACACGAGATTTTGCGCCGCCTCTCAAATCATGTATCGGTCGTTACAGTAGCTGGAAATTGTCCCGGGAACATGAAAATACGTGCTATAGCCCATGAAATGGGCAGAAACACGAAAACTGTGAGCTATAGCCCACGGAAATGGAGGCTGAAAACATGAAAAACACGAGTTTTTGCAACGCCTCTCAAATCATGTATCAGTCGTTACGTCGGTGGAAATCATCCTAGGAACTGGAAAATGTGCGCTATAGGCCATGAAATGGCCAAAAACATGAAAACTCTGAGCTATAGCCCATTGAAATGGAGGCACAAAACATGAAAAACACGTATTTTTGCGACGCCTCTCAAAACATGTATCGGCATGTACGGTAGCAGGAAATCATCCAGGGAACCGGAAAATGTGCGCTATAGCCCATGAAATGGGCAAAAACATGAAAACTGTGCTCACGGAATTGGAGGCTGAAAACATGAAAAACCCTAGTTTTTGCGCCGCCTATCAAACCATGTACCGGTCGTTACGTTAGCTGGAAATCATCCCAAGAACCGGAAAATGTGCGCTATAGCCAATGAAATGGGCAAAGAACATGAAAAATTTTAGCAATATCCCACGGAAATGCAGGCTGAAAACATGAAAAACATGAGTTTTTGCAACGCCTCTCAAATCATGTATTAGTCGTTACGGTAGCTGGAAATTGTCCTGAGAACATGAAAATACGTGCTATAGTCCATGAAATGGGCAGAAACATGAAAACTGCGAGCTATAGCCCACGGAAATGGAGGCTGAAAACATGAAAAACACGAGTTTTTGCAACGCCTCTCAAATCATGTATTAGTCGTTACGTCACCGCAAATCATCCCGGGAACTAGAAAATGTGCGCTATAGGCCATGAAATGGCCAAAAACATGAAAATTGTGAGCTATAGCCTATGGAAATGGAGGCACAAAACATGAAAAACACGTATTTTTGTGACGCCTCTCAAAACATGTATCGGCATGTACGGTAGCAGGAAATCATCCCGGGAACCGGAAAATGTGCGCTATAGCCCATGAAATGGGCAAAAACATGAACACTGTGAGCTAAGCTCACGGAATTGGAGGCTGAAAACATGAAAAACATGAGTTTTTGCGACTCCTCTCAAACAATATACCGGTTGTTACTGTAGCTGGAAATCATCCCAAGAACCGGAAAATGTGCGCTATGGCTAATGAAATGGGCAAAGAACATGAAAACTGTGAGCTATAACCCACGGAAATGCAGGCTGAAAACATGAAAAACATGAGTTTTTGCAACGCCTCTCAAATCATGTATCAGTCGTTACAGTAGCTAGAAATTGTTCCGGGAACCTGAAAATACGTGATATAGCCCATGAAATGGGGACAAACATTTAAACTGTTTGCTATAGCCCACGTAAATGGAGGCTGAAAACATGAAAAACATGAGTTATTGCAACCCCTCTCAAATCATGTATTTGTCGTTACGTCACCGCAAAACATCCCGAGAACTGGACAATGTGCGCTATAGGCCATGAAATCGCCAAAAACATGAAAAGCGTGAGCTATAGCCCATGGAAATGGAGGCACAAAACATGGAAAACTAGTATTTTTGTGACGCCTCTCAAAACATGTATCGGCATGTACGGTAGCAGGAAATCATCCCGGGAACCGGAAAATGTGCGCTATAGCCCATAAAATGGACAAAAACATGAAAACTGTGAGCTATAGTTCACGGAATTGGAGGCTGAAAACATGAAAAAACACGAGTTTTGCGCCGCCTCTCAAACCATGTACCGGTCGTTACCTTAGCTGAAAATCATCCCAAGAACCGGAAAATGTGCGCTATAGCCAATGAAATGGGCAAAGAACATGAAAACTGTGATCTATAGCCCACGGAAATGCAGGCTGAAAACATGAAAAACAAGAGATTTTGCAACGCCTCTCAAATCATGTATAAGTCGTTACGATGGCTGAAATTGTCCCGGGAACATGAAAATACGTGCTATAGCCCATGAAATGGGTAGAAACACGAAAACTATGAGCTATAGCCCACGGAAATGGAGGCTGAAAACATGAAAAACACGAGTTTTTGCAACGCCTCTCAAATCATGTATCAGTCGTTACGTCGGTGGAAATCATCATAGGAACTGGAAAATGTGCGCTATAGGCCATGAAATGGCCAAAAACATGAAAACTCTGAGCTATAGCCCATTGAAATGGAGGCACAAAACATGAAAAACACGTATTTTTGCGACGCCTCTCAAAACATGTATCGGCATGTACGGTAGCAGGAAATCATCCAGGGAACCGGAAAATGTGCGCTATAGCCCATGAAATGGGCAAAAACATGAAAACTGTGCTCACGGAATTGGAGGCTGAAAACATGAAAAACCCTAGTTTTTACGCCGCCTATCAAACCATGTACCGGTCGTTACGTTAGCTGGAAATCATCCCAAGAACCGGAAAATGTGCGCTATAGCCAATGAAATGGGCAAAGAACATGAAAACTGTGATCTATAGCCCACGGAAATGCAGGCTGAAAACATGAAAAACATGAGTTTTTGCAACGCCTCTCAAATCATGTATTAGTCATTACGGTAGCTGGAAATTGTCCTGAGAACATGAAAATACGTGCTATAGTCCATGAAATGGGCAGAAACATGAAAACTGCGAGCTATAGCCCACGGAAATGGAGGCTGAAAACATGAAAAACACGAGTTTTTGCAACGCCTCTCAAATCATGTATTAGTCGTTACGTCAGCTGCAAATCATCCCGGGAACTAGAAAATGTGCGCTATAGGCCATGAAATGGCCAAAAACATGAAAATTCTGAGCTATAGCCTATGGAAATGGAGGCACAAAACATGAAAAACACGTATTTTTGTGACGCCTCACAAAACATGTATCGGCATGTACGGTAGCAGGAAATCATCCCGGGAACCGGAAAATGTGCGCTATAGCCCATGAAATGGGCAAAAACATGAACATGGAGCTAAGCTCACGGACTTGGAGGCTGAAAACATGAAAAACATGAGTTTTTGCGACTCCTCTCAAACAATATACCGGTTGTTACTGTAGCTGGAAATCATCCCAAGAACCGGAAAATGTGCGCTATGGCTAATGAAATGGGCAAAGAACATGAAAACAGTGAGCTATAACCCACAGAAATGCAGGCTGAAAACATGAAAAACATGAGTTTTTGCAACGCCTCTCAAATCATGTATCAGTCGTTACAGTAGCTAGAAATTGTTCCGGGAACCTGAAAATACGTGATATAGCCCATGAAATGGGCAGAAACATGAAAACTGTGAGCTATAGCCCACGAAAATGGAGGCTGAAAACATGAAAAACATGAGTTATTGCAACCCCTCTCAAATCATGTATTTGTCGTTACGTCAGCTGCAAAACATCCCGAGAACTGGACAATGTGCGCTATAGGCCATGAAATGGCCAAAAACATGAAAACTGTGAGCTATAGCCCATGGAAATGGAGGCACAAAACATGGAAAACTAGTATTTTTGTGACGCCTCTCAAAACATGTATCGGCATGTACGGTAGCAGGAAATCATCCCGGGAACCGGAAAATGTG